>NC_055677.1:8092009-8400109 GCF_017976325.1 Chelmon rostratus
TTTCCACCCTGCTGCATGGTTTATGGTTTCATTGTTCTCTGTTCTCTGCCTTGACCTCCCCTCAGGACCTGCGGAAAGCAGCTGTGTTGATATTTGCCAATAAGCAGGATATGAAGGACTGTATGTCTGCAGCGGAGATCTCCAAATACCTCACCCTGAGCTCCATCAAGGACCACCCCTGGCACATACAGTCCTGCTGTGCACTTACAGGAGAGGGGTAAGAGATATACATCAACAATGGGTCATAATCACTTTCCAGATGTTTTAAACTGACCTTCCCAAGGACGCAGGTTCTAAATCAATATCTAATAAAATATCTGAGCAGGATAAGAAGAGAGAAGAATAATTGAGAAATAATACTCACTAGAATTGAATCACCTCACATGGCAATTTATATTAAATGTCTTAGATATCAACCATGAAGCTAAAACACAATAGCCCACAGTGGACATGAGGTTGACACCACACCAATAAGGCACATAACATTTAGGGTAAACAAGCACGTTGTGGATGATGCAGCAGAGTAGTAGCACAATAATATGTCCATTTAGTGCACTTTAGAAGTATAATAGATTTTGTAAATTTTTTTTTTTTTTTAGCTTTCATTGCACACATTTGAGATTTAACTGCTGTGAGTTCTGCAGACCACCAGGTGTCACTGTGGGTTCTGAGTGTACAGCCCTGACCAGGCACAAACAGGAAGTTGTCTGCCCTTCTTCAGTATATTGTTAATATGTCTTGCATGCAGGGAGAAAGTCACTGAAACATTGTTGAAATCTGCACCGTGTGTACGTGTTCCTCCAGTGACACACTTCATTGTTTCTCCAGTTTATGCCAAGGACTTGAGTGGATGACCTCGAGGGCTGGACTCAGATAGCCCCTCCCCCAGCCATTGACGGCCTGACTACCTGCACCACCCACACGGTGGCACAACAGCTTGTCCTTACTGGCTTATTGTTACTTTTTATTTTTTTAATGATGAATTTTAATGGACTCTGACCTCTGGCACAGGACGGGAGCACTGACCCCCTCCACAGCTCAACTGTTGCAGGGGAGCAGCTGGAAACGTGACCAGAACTAATGAAACCACCTGGTTGTGGAACGAGAAGTCGCTTTTATACAGTAAAGGAGGAGAAGAAAATCATTTCAGCAGGACTCAAGTCAAGAGTAAGTCCAAGTGCAAAGCAGGGCGGCACTGGATGCTCATTTACACTCATACATATCATGCTACAACACACGTCATATCAAGAGTATGCCACAAACACCATGTCGGTGCCCAGCTTTGGGAAATATGGTGCAGCTCTATTGTTATTTTTCACCTCTATATAAGTTTGTTCATGTTCAGGTGAAAACTGAGGGATTACAAGCAGTATTGTAAAACCAGTTTTAATGGGACACTAATTGTTATTCAGAGTAATGTTCTCATATTTTTTTTTTTTTTTCAGTTCTCATTTTTAGCACAGCTATTAATAATTGTACTCATGATTTCAGTTTCATAAGCTACATTGTTGGTGGTTATCCTCACAAAGATTTATTGGTGCCGTATTGAAATGTGGTCAAATATGAACCTCCCTTCCTGTTACCTTGGAGCCTGGTTGTTATTGAGCCAAATGGTGTCGATCCAGAGTGTTGGCATGCAAACGTTTTCTTAAAACTCACCCTTTGGAACAAACGGAAATTACTCTTGCCATTTATTTACCTAAGCATTGAATGGCTGAAACTTTATTATTTCAAATGCAGGTACAAAGCTCAGTTTTAATAACAGTATTTTTAAACACTGTTTTGTCAGTGATGCATTATGATTTTTATTTAATTTTATTTTTTGCTTTTTGTCCATCATACAGTTACAATACTTGATCCTCAGCCTTAACCATGCTGTTCTGAGTGTCTGGAGGACTGTATGTGTGTGAATCTCACAGTCTGCTCCTGACTTTTACCCTCTTTGATCCTGTGTAAGAGTCCATGAGTAAAAGATCTATGCACGTGTCACTTTGAAACCATGTATAGCAAGATCCACAGTGGCCAAAAGCAGGAAGTGCATGAGTTTCATTGAACTGGTGTCATCTTGGTCAGGGAGGTGCCTCTGGGTCTCTAGGTGTTTTTGTTGTGGGACAAGGTATTTTTACATGTAACAGGAAAAAGGACGAACTTGCAGCCCCCACACTCTTTACAGCGTTAAAGTTTACAGCTTTGACCTTGATCTCACAAAGCAAGGGAACTGATCATGTGCTCTCAGTGTGGTGGCGTCTAGTCTGGGTCACGTACTGTATTTGCTTTGGGTTTGTTTTGTTTGTTTTTTTTCAATTAAAGTTTATTTTGAACTTTGAGTCTGTAAAGGTCTTTTTCAGTATATTTGGAATTATAAAATGATTTTTTATAAAAGGGAATAAAATTAGATACATTCTTAAACAAGCTTGGGCCAAAATGTTACCTCAAATGCCCAAAAAGTTGATGCTTTCAAAGAAGAACACGGCTGATTGAAACACCAGTTTAATTCACATCTGCAATATATCAGCCAATTAAACAAAGCACAGAGCAGTCAAGAAAAGTCACAGAACTCCTACCCACTCGAAAGGAAAGAGGAACCTCTCAATTTCTAAAAAATAATGGAAAAACGGCCACTTCTGTCATGTTATTTTCCTCTAAATTGAACTATACATTCACTTTTCAATGAAGCCTTTGCACTGAGGTAATGAGCAAAGAAAAACACTGGCAGGACCAACATTTAAAAACGGGGTTAACCAGGCTCAGATTGGGGGGGAACAGAGGAAAAACTTCTTGAATCAGACAACGTATAAAAATTAATCATGGGACTAGAAAACAGTGGATGGAAAGAACAATGGAACATTTGTTAAAAGCTGATATGTTTTCTAAGCTGCAACCCAGGTGCCAACAGTTTCCTTGGCAATGCCCTACTGTCTAAAGTACAGACGAGCGTTTGCAGTTAGGTTCAATAATACAAGTTTCGGTTATAAATGCAGCGTTTTTTTTTTTTAGATTTCAAACTCAGTGCTAAAAACAGTCTCACAGTAACGTCACTGTCGCACATAAAAAGCAACATACAGAAAGAGCAAACAATGAACAAAAGAGGAGTTCTTAGCTGATCAGTGAGTCAGTCCTTCCTGGGTTTTGATGGACCCAGCTCAGCCCCTTCCCCAGGTTATCATAGATCTGTCAGTTCTCATTGATGCTGGTGTTATCTGGACTCCTTTCCTTGACATCATTTGCGAGAAACTCAGCCCCCTAGCAGTCTTTGTCAGCCACTCATCCATACCAAGACCTTCTATTCGAGCGTCCGTGGTCTCTCTGGAAATGTGGCAGGTGTAGAGAAGCTGTGTGTTCGTGTGTGCTTGTTTGGGCTTGAAGCTTATGGTAAAAAAAAAAAAAAAAAAAAAACACATGGGAGAATGAAGGAGCTGGAAGTTACCGCTGAGTCTCAAAAAAAAAAAAAGTCCTCACGGTACACAGTTCACTGCCAGCAGAAGCCTTCAAACATGCACTAGTGTAATGTGTGAAAATGGCTTTGGACTAGCAAAATCCCAGAAAACAAACCAAAAAGGAAAAAGTACATGGGGTGAAAAACTGGAGGAGAGGAGGGAAAAGCCTAGATATTCTTTGGCCGATGCGTGTCCATCAGGGAAATTCACACGCACAGAGCTCTGGGGAACCTGGCACAAGAAAAGAAAAACATTAATGCAAATTATTTTCATCACAGACATCTCCTGCATCCTTTGCATTAGCAGCCACATCCAACCCCTCTAATGCTGCTAACCATCGAACCACTGGATGATAGCGAGTCTAACCTGTCCTCAGTGAAGCCGTCCATCTCCTCCTCATCGTCCAGCTCCATGTCCAGCTCATTGTCGAGACAGTCGCGGCCGTAGCCACTCAAGACGCTGCAGGTGTCAAACATTTACACAGCTTTTGTTTGATTCGTCCTGTCATTTGAGTGTTTCCAATATTTGTGTTTGTAAATAAAGACTGTTATCTGATGTCACTTGCTGGTAAAAGAAAAATGTTCCCTTTGGCGACTGACTAACTATTCATCTATATTATATAGAGCTTGAGTGGCTCTGTGCTGACCTGACTGAGCGACATGTGAAGAATACAATCCTCTTCAGTTTCTTGTTGTAGAAGAAGTAGTTGAAGGACCAGAGGCTCCCCTCTTCACCAAAAGGGTCCGAGTCCAGATCAGGGTTGTAGCTAAGAACAAATAAGACATCAAGCTGAAAACGGCTCGACACCAACAGAACTTTCAGAAGCATAAATAACCTGCTGTAGCACACACACACACGTTTGTGCATACACATGCCTACCTGTAAATGTCACAGCCCTGCAGGTTGATCTCTTGGTCGATGGCGTTCCACAGCTCCGGCCCCAGAGAGTTGAACTCCTCTCCCACAGCTGAGAACAAGCTGCCGTTTACTGCATTCGCCACCTGGAGAGAAATCACAGTCCCACTGTTATCTGACAAAGATGTTTCTCTGTTGTTACACCAACTGTGGCATGAAAATTGTCCACTCTGCCTCAGGGGTCAGACTCGGCTACAGAACAGCACACTAACCCAGTTGAGGCTGGGCTCTCGGCTGAACTCGTGAGCCCGTGCCGCACTGAAGTCATAGTCTGGCCTGAAGGACTCGTTGAGCGTTGTGATGAGGTAGAAAAGGGTCTTCCTGCAACACTTGTCACTCAGAGGGTTCTCCCCGTCCTCACTACTCTTCCCCAGCCTGCACAGCAAAACACAGAAAATACAATTAAGCATTTCTTTTGATTTCCCTCCCTAACTATTTTGAATAAGGTTGACAACAAACCACCCTGGACTGCAGTACTCACTGTGAGGGGCTGGTGGCGCTGGTGGACTGGGGGGGAGAGAGGGCCTCCAGGACATGTGGCTCCCCCTCCTGGCAGAACTGCTTGAACATATGTTTGTCATCCCCTGCCATCTTGCAGGAGTAGCTCTCAATCCTGCAGGGCAAAAACAAAAGTACAGCAAACATGTGACCAAAGTTCATGTGCTGTGAACACCAGAGTTAGCCCTCTATCCTCAGATGTAAACAAATAAAAATAAACACTATAGGACATTATCTAAAATAGAATTTAAAAAAAATAGCTGTGATACAGACCAAACTTTCTTTGATTGTGTTGCTATTCAGATCTATAAACATTACTTTTTGGCTGAGTGTGCACTCTAGAGCTTTGTTCGTGTCAGATGTGACTGGGCACTTAATTTATTGAAGGTTCACAGCGAGTGCAAAACAACCGGACTGAAAGATCTCTGTTTGACAAGACAGTCCTTGTCTTTCCACTGGCAGCCATATCTGCACTAACATCTGACAAGAACAGGCTGGTGTTAAAACTTCCTGCGTGCTCTTTCATGTTTCTGGGTCAGACGCCACTGTACACAGATATGCAAGTGGAGAAGACTGGTGCACAGTTGTTTATTTTGCCCCCTCCCACCTAAGAGTTATGCAAGAGCAAAAGGTTGTGCAACTAAAGATAAGGCGACTACTGAGACCCTCACAGGTCCTGCCAGCCTAATTATAGGAACATTGGGTGGCAGCGACACCACAGTGGAAATAACTGGCCTGGTTTTCCATACGCAACACAGCTGACCTGCCGATGAAAACACTGGGTAACCAGATGACATGGCAGACACCGGAGCTGAGTGAAGATAAACACCAACGGATATATATTTAAAGAAGCTACAACAGCAACAAGCGCTGTTAAATCTGTGCACAGCACAATCAAAAATGTGTGTGCTTTAATATATTTAGTTACTACTGGATTAGCTGTTTATGTAACAGTAATGCATGTATGCACTGAATTGCTTTTACACCACACATGACCTCTACACAGAGCACCAAATGTGTTCTTTCAGCTTTTTGTGTTCAGTGAATCCGTGTGTAGCTTTTATCAACAGTGATACAAAAAAATGTTGATTATTACTGTTTGTGTCATTTAATTCAGCCCTTACATTCGGTACAGCCAAATGCTTATCTGCTGAAAACACCATGAACCTCCTGTAAGCCTGGTAGGTACATTTTTAGTCCAAGTCTGCAGTTTGTGAGTCCTGCTGCTATGATGGGCCGCCTCACTAATCCACTAAGCAGCCTAAACACAAGCAGCCCTGGCAGCTTCAGCAGCACTCAGCTATCATGCAGTACTGCGGTGTGTGTTTATGTGTGCATCTACATACCCTCCAATAACATACTTCACAACAGCCTCCAAAATAACCACAGAGTGGCGGTGCAAAGGACACCATGTTGTGCGTCACTCTAGGTCACAGACAGTACAGAAGCTCAGTTTCACCACCCACACTCAAACCTTGCACAGCCCCGCAACCCACTGCCCTTTATGTAACTACACTGTCACTGAAACAGAAGGCCTTACATAACTTAAAACACACTGTAGCGTTTGTACAGTCTGCTAAGTCAAAAACACGCGCTGCCAGTTAACTATTAACTTTCAGTGAGGCTCTGAAAATAGGCCTTTAGCTTAGTAGTCACGATATTGCAGGTGCTTGTTTGCTCTACTACCCCCGTTTATGAGCACTGTCAGTGATCCCTGAACCAGCCACACCTTTCATACACCGATAATCCTCATTTGATGACATCACACCAGACAAGATTTTTCCCCTATAAGGGGAAC
This sequence comes from Chelmon rostratus, assembly GCF_017976325.1. Taxonomy (NCBI): domain Eukaryota; kingdom Metazoa; phylum Chordata; class Actinopteri; order Chaetodontiformes; family Chaetodontidae; genus Chelmon; species Chelmon rostratus. The sequence goes on from NC_055677.1 coordinate 8,098,658, forward strand.
TTCAGCCAAGGTGGAGGCACTCACCACTCCAGTGGCTTTTACTTTGTCCGACTTTGGTGTAAAACAGCGTCCTTTATGTTGATTTTCCTGTTGAGCCACTAAGCCTGCTCTTCAGAAATACAAGCCACAAAGCTATTTGCACAAACACACCTAGAGGTGTGAACTGCGCATGCATCTCCGCAGGGATCATGAGATGTGTGTTTTCCAGGTGTCTGTGCAAAAGCACGTCAACTTCAACTTGTTCTCACTGTTTGCACCTTTAAAAGTGTAACAACATATCTATTACAGCAGTGGGCTCTGCCGTTCTTCTGTTGTTGAGGCCTCACCTGCCAAGGATGCGAGACTCCCCTGTTTCAACACACAGCCGGGAGCTGAGGGCTTCAAAGCTGGAGTTTTCCAACAGTTTCATCGCTGTCTGTGACAAACAAAAAATAAACATAATGTTCACATGTTCATAATGTGTCACATTAGACCAAGTAGACTTCTCTCTACTCTCTCGCTCATTATAATACATACAGTTTACATGCTCAATAAGGGAAACAAACTTCATATCGGTTGCTAGGCGCACATAATACAGCAACGGTAATTGATTGTTCTGTGTTATTTAGCGTAAGTGCTATTACAACCTAATGAACTCTTACATAAATAATTAGTACGATGGGACTACAGCGCCCCGCGAGGGCAAATCTTAGGTCAAAACACTATTTCCTCTATCTGTAGACCACTGCCCCTCCCCCACCATGTTCAATTGAAGTTGACATATCGTCTTCCTGTTTCGATATTACGACACAATTCACTTACCGAGCAATATTTCCAACGCAGGCAGAAACGGGCTCAAAACGACAGCCGTCGGCTGCAGACAGTCCTCTTGACCGAACTGGTTTCTCGGCGAAGCGAAAGATTAACGACCCCCGCTTTGTTGTTGACCAGCTAACGTTAGCGATTAGCTTGCTGACAATTAACACTCCTGTCTCCAATTCACAGCTGAGCAATTAATTCGCACTCGATCTTAAGCATCTTACAAAAGCACTCGGTCGAGAATGAGTTATTCTGAGGCCTTTTAAATTTATAGAAAAGCTGCTCTTCCCGATTAAATGCGATGAGATTAAATCCAAAGACTGCTGGCGTCCGTCGGAGTCTGTCTTCAGCGGCATCCCTTTCGACCTGATTTCACAGAGAGGTTTGTATGGGCCAAATCAAGTCGCCTTTTTCTAAGCGACTCGATCAGAAAAGTATAAACTAACGAGCTACGAAGCCTGATAAATTACAGAGGTGGCTCAAGGTTTGTAAAAATCGTCGACTACCTCAGCGACACATCTATTCTTATCAAAACAACGGAATCTACTGTACGTTCAAACCCAGCCCCTTTTCCTTTATATACGCTCAGCGGACATTCACGCCTACTTTTATCACAGCCGTCTCGTGGTTGGCTGCTTCATCTGTCAATACAGTTGACTGCTAATGTGATTGGTTTAAACTTCCTTGGTCAGTCCCCACACTCAACTGGATCAAATTTCTTGGATATCTTTTAATTTAAGTTATTTTATATTATGAGATATTTTGTTATTTTTACAGTTATTTTATATATTTTTGCCCTATGTCGTGTTATCATGTTGAATGGGTCGTCCTACTGAGAGTGGAGTCATGTCTGTTAAATTATCCTTATTATAATGCCCGACTAACTATATTATTGTTTAAATCCCAGCTGTGACAAATCGTATAAATAAAGTGATGAAATAAAATTGCCTGGTTATCTCTGAACCCCAACTTCTGAAACAAATTTCAGTTTGCATCAGTTTGCAACAGAGTTGTTCTCGTGTAAAAGTAATTTAAAAAACCAACCCAAACCCAAAAAAAGATATAAATGCACATATTCTCAGCATGGCTCTGCATAAAATGCAGTTTTAATAGTCACTCTGACTTGTTCTGGATCTGTTTTCTTCATTATGAAATGGTCTAATTTTGTATTTGCCCACAAGTTTTGTAGGTATCATTTGTGTAAGTTTTTAAATTTCATTTCAATTTTGTTCGCACTGTGTTGTCCAATTATATCTCTTGTAATTGTAAAGCACCCTGCATTGCATTAAATTTCACGAAATGTGCTGACTTATTTCATTAAAAACCTACCATAGCCTCAAGCATGCAGCAGCAGCAGCAGCAGTATGATGATCTGACAAAATTATATCCACACGGAATAAAACTGCAGACTGGGCCTAACTAAAACCTGCAACAGTGCGCTTCTCTGGTAAAAAAAAAAAAAGCATTTATTTCCCTTGTTGTATCGGCCCAGTGGCCTAATGGATAAGGCATCAGCCTCCGGAGCTGGGGATTGTGGGTTCAAGTCCCACCTGGGTCGCAGAATGTGAACACACAAACCTCACGATTCGTACTGAAGCTGGTCTAAGCTTGTCATCAGTTCATCATGTTGACAAGTTACCTTGCATAAAGGGAAATATTGGCTTTTCAGCCTAGACCCTGTTTTCCAAAGTTTTTTTGCAGACAGTAATTTGTTAAGTGATCCAGTATTGAGTCCACTAAAGGTGTTTGGTTTTTGCCACTGACAGGCCCAGATTGTTAGTCTACATGTCTGACATTATGCAAATGATCACTACAGAGACAACAGCTTTTGTGAAAACAGGGTCCGGGTTGAAAAAAGGTTTCACTTTAGCCAAATGCTTTATATACAGTTACAAAAGTACAACCCAAATTAAGCATTTCAATAGAACACTTTAATGATAGAAACACAAACAGCATACAGAAATTATCCATGTTGTAGCTGGTGCTGTTTATCAGGTCTGTGTGATATAGGCAGAAACATCCTCCAGGCCTGTGCAATCATTGTCCAGGTACTCCAGGATCACATTACCCCCATTGTACAGAGGGGTTTCTTGGTGAGCCAGCAGCGAGAGCAGGGTGTCGTCCATCCGCAAAGCCTCACCTGTATGAGGGTGACATAAGCGCAGCTTCTGCAAACAGAGAGCACAGAGGCACGCTGTGTTAAGACTTCTCCAAGAAATAAAAACCATGTTATGCTTTTTCCCTGGAATATTTAAGTGTAACTTACACTTGGAAGAAAACGTAGCCTGTTAGACTCGAAAATGTATGAAATCTTGAATTCCTTTATGTTCAAGTAGAACTCAAAGAAGTGACCATTTAAATGGAAAGAGTGGTTTTATGAGTTTACAGGAGAGATGTGTAATGAGAGAAAACAAATAAAACCTCTACTTTGTTTTAGAAATCAATTAAAGCACCACTGAGAGACATCACACATTAGTAGCTATAAACTGTAACTGTAGGTAACTGAAGAAAACAAACTTGAATACTTAGAAATGAAGCACTGTAACATTGTTAAAGGTTCATGTTGACACAAAAGCGCTGACATGCAACACATTCCGCTTTGGTTAACCCAGCTTCCTGTAAACACTCTGCAGGCAGGAAGGTGTTCATACCTAAGGCCTGTACTTCAAGTCCTGTTTTTAACCTTCTTTCAAGAAGTGCAAGTTATGAAGAGAACAAGAAAAGGAATTTCAATAAATGAGAAAGTGACCTGAGACGTAAGGGAGGCAGATCATTCATTTAGTGGTAGGCATGAGTGTGCTGTGCAAACTTCTCTGTGATTATCAGTGACTCTGTTCCTGTTATCTGTTACCTTAGCTGTCAGTATGTTATTGCTGTTCTTGAGGCTCGCTAGAGAGGCTGCAAAATCCACCACTTTTCCCACACTCCATTTGGAACAGAAGAACATGGGCTGGCTCGAGTCTTTGGATTCTTTAGGAAGATACACCTGAAAATAGGTTCTTTCTGTCTGGAAAGCCAAAAAATGAAAGAAAATGCTCAGTTGGACAAAATAATAAACACAGAACAATGCACAGAGATACACTGTAGAAAATATGTAAAATGTAATTATGTGCAGAAAAGGTATTTTCACATACTTTTTAAGAATACAATCAAGACAGCTTGGTTTTACCTGTGGCAGTCCCTTGTCTCCTGCAGCATGCAGCTTCAGTTTCATTAATGCTACCTTAGCTGCAGTTGCACTGTTCTTTGCTCCTCTGCGTCCTTTACTTTTGGATCCATCCTTTGACTCTGAGCAGTCACAAGAGAGTAACACAAACACATGAACAAGCATTATGACAAAGATGACGCCATTTTGTTTAATACTGATCCCATGTGGACAAATAAGGAATAACAGAAAAACTGTACGTAAGCAACTTGTCAAGATACAAACTACACTGTAACTAACCAACAATCTTTTGCACCAGCTCTTTCGTGGCTGCCATTCGAGGCTTTTGGACCTCCAACTTCTCACACTTGTGATCATCTTGATGACGATGGCTATAAGGCAAGAACAAAAGAAATATAACCCTTTCAGCTTCACAAATAAAATAATAATGCACTGTAAAAAAAATGAGGACAATACAGTAACCCCTTTTCTTCTTCTGTATGATGTGTATGAGCTAGAATGTGTCATACAGGTCAACACAAGTTATGCTGTTTTATAAGGAGGTTACTGAAAGAGAAAAAAACTGTAAACCTACGCCAGACAGAAATGTTTTTCACACTGCGGACATATTACTGGCAACAACTCTTTTCCCTTGCAGTCTTGAAATGAGCATGGGTGACTTGTGCTGCCACCCACAGATAGAGATTCCCTTTTCACTGGTTCCTGAAAAAAGTTAAAGGAAATGTGAAAACAAGCCAGGACAGGACAGACAGAGTGTCCCAGTGGTATTCTTATCAAAGAAAGACACTAAGACTCAACAAAACAGCGTACCTCTGAACATGAATGTGCCTCTCTGCTTCTGTGTTCAAGGCTGTAAGAGACAAAAAGAATATAAATGCTTAATCAACAATAAAACACATGTGGAATGCTCTGAGGTGAAAGTATCAAAGTACATTTATGATGTACTTTATTGGACTATTTCTACATTATGCAACTTTATACTTTTACTTACCTTACTGCCTTTAGCTGATACCTGTAGTCACTAGAGCCTGACTGACACTGGACACTTTTGATGTTGATACAGATACTGATATCTGTGAGTTCAAAAAACCTGACGATGATATATCCTCAAATATTCATTTTCTAACATGAACGGGTAACATAAAGACACTTTTTTGACTGGATGGCCAAGATGTGTTTGAAAATTAACTTGTTTGTGATCTCTGGTGGACACACTCTTTACTATGCTTATATATAAATATAAATGTAATGCAACAAGTATGATGAGCCAAAATCAGATGATAGTATCAGATTGAGGCCACTAGCAATTACTTTCCAAACTAGGATTTCTTTTAAATGAAAGTAAAAGTTAGCCTTTCATCAGGTTGGTCTAACTACTTTATTACTTAAAGTTCGGGATGTGAATACTTTCTCTGACTTTGGAAAGTGATATACCCTACGAGATGATGAATCCTTACCAGAAAACACCGCTGCAGCAATCACACACAAACGGAAGGAAATCTAGAAGAACAAGAACAAATTCAGTTTGTCTCAGAGCTGAATTCAACAAATACCTGCAAAACAGAGACACCTCATTGACTCCCAACGATATAAGTAACGTTAGGCAACAGCGTTATACACTGGTGCTAACTCATTTGAATCTGAGCAGAAACGCTAAATAGTAACTGACACAACTGAGAGGCAAACATAATTTCTCCGCAACCAACTGTTTCACATACGAAACTCTTCATTTGATATAATAACTGAACACTGAAAGCCTTTAAGCTGATTTAATAACTGAACACCGACCATGTTTCAAACTATTTCGTTAGCTGTTAGCATGCGAGCTAACTTAGCAACCCAGCAGTTACAATCAAATGATACCAGCTAACTAGCTAACAAGCTACCCACGCTAAAGGAACGCTCGGTGTGCTTCATATTAACAAATACGGCAGAATAATGTCAAACTTTAATACAATTGCTTAATGCAACTCAGGTGGAGATGACACGGACCTTTCTGATTGCAGGAACCGATCTGACAGTGCTTCCCAATGTCTAATTCAGCCATCAGCTAGCGGTGAGTCTGCGGACATCAACACGAACTTTGACCCCAGCCGTGACGTCACGTGACTGGGATTGTTTTTTTTTCTGTTGTTTTTAAAAGTTTCTCTCGGTTTCACGCCAACAACTGAATTTCAATCACTTTCGTGACTATTAAGAAATTAAAATAATTTAGCATGCAGGTTTTAACTTTTTACATGCCGCTGTTCGCCTCTCAGAAAACACACCCGTTATAATTTATCACAAGATAAAAAAAAAAGTTTATTAATTTATTATCTAACTCCAACCAAGAGACATTAAACCGAGAGATAAAAAAAAAGGTTTAAGGTGGGAACGGGAGGGAGGTGTCAAGTGTCACTACGTCACGCAGGTAATGATGAAAGGTGTGGTGAAAGGTGCATTCACTGACTGGTTTGAATTGAAAGCACAAAGCTGTCGAGCTGGAAAATCTGCACGCAACACACCCGCCCGTCGAAAAAATTTGAAGTCGGACGGTATATCCACACAGTCTGGAGGAGTTCGTCTGTACTACAGTCACCAACAACGGCTGAAAAATGAGCAAAATCGCGAAATTTTTGAAGGGGAGCTCCGGCTCGAGCTCGTCGAGCTCTTCGAAGTCCAGACACCACCGGTCGCGCGGAGGGCCTTCCCCCCAGGAGGCCATTCACAAACTCCGGGAAACAGAGGAAATGCTGACGAAGAAACAAGACTACCTGGAGAAGAGGATAGAGCAAGAAATTATGATAGCCAAGAAGAATGGCACAAAAAACAAACGGGGTACATTTTATTTTTGTTTTATCTTGGCCTGAAATTATCTATGCACCTGTATTTCCTTGACAAAGGCTTTTATTACCTATGTGCTCCGTGGCTTAAAATGGAGCAGGACATTGTCAAACTTGACCAAGTTTTATGGGAAATATCATAGTTAAACTTTTAAAAAGTATTGAAGAAGGAGGTTGAAGATGATAAAACACTTCCACGTAGCGTAAGGAGCCTAAACTCAAGACCACACATTCTTACCTGTAAGGTAGTTTACCTGCATTTCTTAAAGTAGCATGCAGCAAGTACAAGAGGTTTGTTACAAGTGAGCATTTTATTAAACCTGACAGTCTCTCCCTGTGTAAGAAACCTGCACAGTTCACTTTGTTTTCTCATGTGAAACCTTGTGGAGCTGCACTGCTCCTTGAATCACCTTAGACTAAAAATAAACATTGGGAGGAACCGTGCTGCTTTTGTTTGTGAATGCTGAACACTAGATAGAAAGATGGAAGTAAGTCACAACCATCAATCTGCGACCTGTCTGTATCAGCTGCCCTGCAGGCCTTGAAGAGGAAGAAGCGCTTGGAGCAGCAGCTCACCCAGATCGACGGCACGCTCTCCACCATCGAGTTTCAGAGGGAAGCTCTGGAGAACTCACACACCAACACGGAGGTCCTGAAGAACATGGGCTATGCTGCCAAGGCCATGAAGCAGGTCCACCAGAACATGTAAGAACGTGGTCCTATGAGCAGGAAACCTTCTCACTTGAAAAGTGTCAAATTCGGAAATAGCTTAGTTGAAAAGGTCCTGGCGTGACTGTGTGTCCGACACTGATTATTTTGGCTTTTGATAGATCAAATAATATCTGACAGCAATATACTTAAAATTATCACACTTTTGAATGGGAAAAATGCAAATGGGTTTCACCTTAGAAAATCAAACTTCTCAGGAATATTTATTCATTTATATTCATAAAACGATCTGAAAAATTAGCAAATTGGGCAAAAATGTACAAACTGTCTTTGGTGATGTCCTATCAGTACTGATACCAAACCTTATACCTTTACCTTAATATTATACAGTATGTTTAGAAAAAATGATTAATAGATGAAAACAATAACTACAATCAGTAACTCACTAAAAAGACAATTTCTTTAAGTGAGTAAAAAAGTTTACAGTGATGTTTGATATCTCTCCTCTCGCTTTTTCAGGGACATTGACAAGATCGATGATCTGATGCAAGACATCACAGAGCAACAGGATGTGGCCCAAGAGATCAGTGATGCCATCTCCAGACCTTTCGGCGAGACATTTGATGAGGTTCATACATTTCCTACCTCCTCCATCCTGCCATTTACTCTTTTGACGCATCACAGATTTGGAAACACGCTCTGTACAGTCTGTGTGCTAATCTTTTCTCTGATCTGGTACGACTGTTAAAATGGCAAAAACGCACCTGACCGAACTCTAAATCCTGTGTGTACTTTGTGTGTTGTTTTTAGGATGAGCTGCTGGCAGAGCTGGCAGAGCTGGAACAGGAGGAGCTCGAGGACAACATGAGGAGTATGGGCGGACTACCAAGCGTGCCCAGCTCCAAACTGCCTTCAGCACGGCCAAGTCAGCGCGCAAGTAAGTGCAACGCTGCAAGGACCTGATACATTAGAGGGCAAATGACTTTTTTTAACCACTACCCACAGCAAGCTGTTGCATGTACTTCAACATCTATGAGCCACTGTCACCACTGTGTCTTAGAAATTAATAGCAGACTGACAGTTTGTTACTTTACAAAGTGGGAAGCAGCAAATTGAACTGTCACCTCCAAAAGTTAGTCATTTATCTACAAATAAGAGAGAATATTTACTTGTTGTACTGTTTTAGATAGATACTTTATCTATCTATCTATCTATCCCCAAAGAGAAATTTGCCAGTCCTGCATACCTGTTTCACATTAAAAAAATACAATCATATGTACACAAAGACATTCATAGACAGTATATGCAAAGACACTTGCCTACATATATTCAGATATTTATAGATTAAAAGTAAACAAAAGCATGTGGAAAAACAAAAAATTAAAATTAGCTGTTATTTTTGTTTGCATATACATTAAAATTTAATGTTTTTTAACTGTTGGTCCCCGTCGGATGTGAACCAAAGACGTTTTATCAATAACACAATATATCCTTAGCTGCAGCCTTAACCCTGATGATTGCTGCATAAAGCTTTGACAGCATTCATTGTCAACGGTTTCTTTCTTTTCACAGCAATCAAGAAAAGGGCTGAAGAAGATGACGACATGCGTATGCTGGCATCATGGGCGACTTAATCACACAAAGGCAGCCTCTCACCAAGAGAAACAAACATAAAAATTCTAGAAGGAGCTTTTTTTGTCTTTGTTTAGCTTTTTGTATTAATTTTGAAGGCTTTTAGGGAAAATGAAGAGCATCATGTTATTTTTAAAATAAGCTTTTTGCTTACCGGCTTTTAATGCCACTTTGCAGGTTGTATTTATCAAACACGTTTTTAAGTGAAGGAACTGACAAACTGAATTTTAGATTTATGTTTCTCTTCCTTTATTTTCTGTCTTTACAATAATCATTCTTACTTGTACAGATTACACTATTTTCATAGGACTAATGAAGACACGGATTGACTCTGATAATTTAACACAGAGCAAATATGCTAAACTGTATTTCATACAGCTGTAAATAAAGTCTGATTTTGCATTAATTTTGTAAATATATTGCTTTATCAACATTCAACAATAAAAACAGCTATTGTCTAACAGTATTGTCTTTATTATATTTATGTGCTGCTTGTCCTTTGTGCCACATATTCAGGTTAATGTGGGCTTTTTATGATTATATATTCTTTTCAAGTTTAATTTTTAAAAACATTTTCAGTTATAATTCTTTCCCTCATTTATAATAAAACAATCTAAAATGTCACTTCGTCTAGTAATATCGCATCCGTTTTTTTCTTTCGGGCCTTTATTTCGAAAGATGAGACCGGAAATGACGTCGTTACATTTCGGTTAGCTTGTCACGTCTGTCGTCAGGTAGGAGGAAGTCCTCGTCCGGCTAACTAGCCTCCCAAAGACAAATAATACCTGAATAAAACCACGACCAGGACTAAAACAATATGGAAGCGAATAGACCAGTTCAGACAGCAGGTGAGCCAGTAACATTATCTTTTTAAATCTGTTTGTTGTTAACTGCGAGTTGTCAAACAAATGTGGGTAGTTTCCGCGGCTATTAAAATTAGCGCAAAGTTAGCAAAGTGTGTCCAGGCTAACGTTATTTCCCCCTGAAACCGGGATGTGACACGTTTCACACGTAATATGTTACGACGTTAAGAGGCTAGAAATATTTCACCTACTTGTATGTTCTTCTTACACTGTTATTAACGACGTCGTATGAAAATATTTCCATAATACTTGGGCAACATGTTTTGATTAATCAATTGGGAAGCTACGTTCTTACTGTCCGCTAACTTTACAAGAGCTTTTATTCGTGAAAGTTGCGTAAAGTAAGAGTTACATCCACAGTACCGGTATAAATAAGCCAAATGGGTTTGCTGAAGGGTATTATTTATATAATTTTATTTATTGATTGAATGTATATTCACAACATAGAAAAACAAACTACATGTATAAATGTAATATATTAAATAAGAAATAAAAGGTATTATTTTTCAGTTTGACCAATGGAAAATTCATGACTGCAAAAATGGCTGCATGAAAATAATAACCTTCTCCAGTACTAAAATCGATACATTTAATGACCGCAGGCGGAGACGTCACTAGACCAGAAGAGGAGGCCAGAAAGACTGCAGCCAGGGCAGCTCACCACCTGCCCGAAGTTCGTCTGGTGGTGCTGGGCTGGAGGTGGCCGGGGAAGAGCCTGACCGGAAACACTATCCTGGGCCGAGAGGAGTTTCGCTTGGAGCGAGCAGCCGAGTTCTGTGTCAAGAGACAGACAGAGGTGCAGGGGCGGCATGTGACTGTGGTTGACACTCCAGGATGGTTCTCCGCCCAGGATACGCCATCCTCCTACAAACAGGAGCTAGTGAGGGGAGCATCTCTCTGCCCTCCAGGTCCTCACGCCTTCCTGCTCGTCATCCCTGTGGGCATGTTCACAGAGGTGGACCGGGCTCGCATCGAGGAACATGTGAGCCTCTTTGGCGAGCATGTGTGGAAGCATACCATTGTGGTTTTCAGCTGGGCAGAGGTGTTGAGGACCATTTCAATCGAGAGGTACATCCGCAGGGAGGGCAAGGAGCTGCAGTGGGTGTTGGAAAAGTGTAAGCGAAGGTACTTTGTCATTAATAACTGCATATTCGGGGAGCATCCCCAGGTGGGACGCTTGCTGGAAAGAGTGGAGAAGATGGTGGCAGAGGATGGGAGCTACTACAACCCAGAGGAGGTGGAGAAAGAGAAGAAACCTCTGGATGAGAACCAGAATCCAGCCAGGGAGGCGCGGGAGCTGGGGGCACGGCCCAAACAGAACTCTGGGCTGGGTTTGTCAAAAGCTATGGAGGTGGAGCCGCTTTCCAGTGAGTGATGTGTTCATCTTGGCTCATGTGAAAGTCAAAGTGAATTTTAGTATGTTGTGAGTTCCTTCAACAACTTTTCTGTTAAGCAAATATTATAATTAAAGCCTCTGTGTAATGAATTTGAGACTTTAAAGTGGCTGGAATCAATATTATTATGTTAACAATGGACTACGACTACTAATAAGTGAAAGTGGTCTCTTGTTGTGATGAACTCACACAAAATCATCACCTGTCTCTGCAGCTCCCCTCAGCTCTACCAAGCTTTACAGCATCTTTCATCTTATTATTTTGTTTTTCCGGCCCACATCTTAGAGATTGTCTGTCTCATCAGAGCGCTTTGTATGAGAGCAGTGACAGTCGCAGCACATAGAACCAAAACAATGAGCTAAAATGCTCTGCAGAGCTGGGAGGAGCTACAGAGTCATTTCTAGCCATTATGAATGACATCATTCACATTCCCCACTATAATAAAAGTGATATGACTTTAGTTTACAACCCCCAGTCGAAAAAGCTGGGACGCTGTGTTAAACATTAACAAAACAGATTGTGATAACTTGCTTATCCCTTTTGACATAAACTCAATGTAAAACAATACAAATACAATACAGTTAATGTTTTACCTCATCAGCTTCATTGCTTTTTGTAAATATCTGCTTATTCGAAACTGTTATGCAGCATCACAACTTTTTGGGGTCGGGGTTGTAGCTAAACGCATGTGAATTAAGATCGTATTTTGCAGCTGTTGTCATAATGCATTTTTGTGATTCTAGATTAACAGGACACTCTTGGCTGAAGGACCGTCTAAACCACAACTAACAGAGCCTCTGCCTTAATGTACCGACGGCAAAGCTGCTTATGTGATGAGACAGAAAAGGGTAAATAACAGAAATGTTACTGAATGTATAAACCAGTGTGATTTATTTATTTTTTCAATCAGACATGTTACCGTGTGTTTGAGTTGTGTGCATTCTTTACGATGCAGTATATTTTAATTGTGATGAGGCCTTTTTTTCATGCTGTCCAAAGATTTATACTCCCCTGTTTTAACATAAAATGATATTTTGAACTTAAATTAGGGGGCTGTTTGTAGGTTTGTAAGTGTCTTGAGGGTTGTGTGATGGGATGGATTTAATTTAATGTAAACAAGGAAGCACAGGCTGTTACACAGGTAACATCTTTTCTAAACCCAGTGTGTACTGAATGCTCCTTTTTCAGGGTGGATACCAATTTAAGAGCTGCACTAGTAAATTGTTACTATAATATTCTGTCAATGGCTGTTGAGGGAATTGCTTATTTAACGATTCCCATTTGTTGTGACCAAACTGTAAATGCTTTTCTCTTGTTGTAATGTTTATTACACTCTCACTGTACTGTTAAAAAGCACTTGAGCAGTTATTGATTTTTTTTGTCTTTTGCCTTAAAGAATTGATTTGGTTTCCCTTAAATGGATCTGTCAGCTGTTTATGTCACTTTGTGGCAGAGGGATCTGCTTGAGGCAAGGATGGGCCATGTAGCATGTAGAGCTGCAACGATGACTCGATGGACAAAAAAATAAATTTGCATGACATTTTATTGCTCAAACGATTCGTCAGATAACTGCAAAAATATTCTGCAGATTAATCATTAGAATAGTTCGATGCAGATTGTGTTTTTTGCTGCTGAGCCGACCTGATAAGGCCTCCACACAGATGCACTCTTTTCAATTAATCAGAGAAAGAATCCATTTAGTTTGGAAGTCAGTGCAGAGGTGCTTGAAAGGTGACTCTCTCAGTACAATACTTGTTTAGAGGGCACCTTCTCTACTTTCCTACAGTTTAAAGTTGGCGCTGTGTGACTGTGCTTTATGGTCTCAGTGATCAAAGTGTTAGTGGCAGCTATTTCTACAGGACATCAGAGGTTTCTCGGGGGGTATACAGGGGACCTAATGAAGGGAGTCAGACATTTCCATTCAGGAAAAACTACACAAGGACATAGGCATTGTTGTTGTCTTCCTTTATGAAACCACCCTTTGAACCGTTTGCTGAAGTGCTTCTCTATGATATCCACTGTCTTATTGGCTGTTGCTCAGAGAGCTCTGAGTTGTAGATGGTTACAGGTCTGAGCCGTGTGACTGAGACTTTCTTAAAAAGTCCTACATAGTTCCTAAATATCCCTTTGTAAAGAATTTCTACGTGGTTGTCACATCTTTCTAATTACCCTGTGGAGTTTTGTGAATACTAGCAGCACTTTGGACCAGTGACAGATGGTTGGCAGTGGTAACGTGTGAGCAAACAGGACGACGTGCCAACAAAGGTAGTGCAGAAGAAGACGGCTCGTGAGCAGACAGGTTTAAGCTAACGTTAACTTAGAAGAGGAAATGTCATATTTCCACCATGTTTTCTGCATTGTTTTTCACTATTTGAGGTTCAACTAGCGCTCTCAGATGTCATCTTGTTGTGCCCTCTTCTTCTGGTCTTATGGTTTCCAGACTACAGAATTGGTGCCACCTACTACTTTTCTCAATGAACCTCCTTATTATCGCATAACTACGGTGGATGGAAACGAGTATTCATTCACATTTTCTTCTGCTCATTCTCTCAGAATTCGGTTAAAATTTGGCACACATTTGAATGGAAGCACTAAATGTAAACATAACTTTTGTTTGTTTACAAGAAAACTCCACTGGGCACCTTTGGGGTTATAGAATAATGGAAATCTTGTTGAAAACGGGTGTAGTCTTTGGATTCCAGCAGACTCTGCGAGACCCAAACCTTCCAACTCTTCGTTATGTGTTCTGTCTTCAGATTGCAGTGGGCCTGAGCTTGGTGAAATACTGGCATGTTCTACGGGGGAATAGCTACGTTAAGGACTCTTCTGTAGACAGCCAGCTGGGAATCATGTAGCTCCTCTTCCAGCAGAGTCAGCTGCTCTGGACAGACCCTCAAATCTACCATGAGGAGGCGTGTCACTGTTTGCTTTTTTTGTAGGCCCTAGATAGCTCAGTTGTCTTTTGTTAGCCACACTGATCACCAGATTACTACTGTACTGTTACACCACCAAAACAGCCCAGTTTAATCACTCCAGCCCTACTGCCTGTGTGTCTGTTTATGCCATAAACTTTATGGGGCCATTATAGGACTGGCCTAGCTGCACAAAGTATAAACAGGTCATAAATCTTTGCCTTAAACATCCCTCCACTGCAGATCATTTCACACATAATTATACTGGTTTTGTTTTAGTTAACCTGGTAAAATGTAGGTGGGAATCAGGTACTAATAACATATCTAGGGTAGCTGTTAGTTTCAAGCATCCAGGTTGGAAATTAGTGCCTTCAATATTTTGTAAATGTCACAGATCACTTCTCACTCTTGGCCCTCGGGACGCACATCTGCTGGTTTTCGCTCACCAGCAAAGCCTCGAGAGCCAGTATTTTAAACTGACTTAAAGCCTTTAGGACTGCTGTAAATGTAGTAGATTTCTTTGTTTGATTTCTTGAAAGAATATGTTGGTCTTGCATGAATATGTTAATAATATCTAAAGTACAGCAAACCCCATGCTTTAAATTTAGATGTGCTCTAAGACTGTTTCACCCCTTGTGGGCAAATACAGACATGTTTGTTGACATTTAATACAAAAATATGAGACAGGAAACAGGGGACCTGCTGTACACTGGTCCCTAAAGGACTCAATATTACTCATATTTTATTTTAAATTCAGGGGTTAGAGAAAAACATGTCATGAAAAAGGACTCAAATGCTATATATCCACAATTACAAACACTGCTACCGTTGTAAGTCACAGTATGTTTGGTTAAATGTCACTTCAGTGGCAGTCAGCACTCTGATATGAGCTTTCAAAGCAACATGGACTAATGCACCAGTCGCAAAACAGCTGAATTATTTAATATATAAAGGCTGAAGAGTCTTAAAATCACCACAAAATGCCAAACACATACATTGGAAACAAACATCGGTCACAAAATAAGGTCAGGAAACAGAACCTGCTGTTAGACATGCAACCTAATATAGCCCCCGTTTGTAGCAGTGTTTGTAATGGTGACTTAGTTACTGTCTAAGTTCAGCATGGGAATCAAGTTACTCTTAAGAAATTAATGAAAGAGTCGTCGTCTCTCTGAGCTGAGTCTCTCTGCAACATGTCTACCGTCTGACACTGCTTACAGTTGACTTGTTTGTGATGGAATTTTAACAATAGCTGCACTGTGTTGTTTTTCTATTAGGTCTAAATAAATGTATATTTTGATCAAACTCTGGGGGCTTGTTCTTTGAATTCTTGACAGGTGAAGACTTGTGAGAATTTGTCACTAAAGAGTTTCTCTTTAATTTGTTAAATGATTTGTCAGAGCCTGGACAGTAACTGCAAGCCAAAATTAAAAGTTAAACGTTACTTTAACTAGGATGCAGATTCTTTTCTTGATTTATCTATTAATTGTTTAGTAAATTACATGTTAAAAAGAATCAGCATAATTTCTCAGAGCCCGGGGTGATGTCTTAAAATTGGTTGGTTTATCTGACTAACAGTCCAAAAGACATTCAATTTACATCATAAATAACAAATAAATGCAGTAAAACCTCCCATTTTCTAATTAAGCTGGGGCCTGAGTATCTTTGGCATTTATGCTTGAAAAATGACTGAAACAATCAACTTTTCAAATAGCTGCATTTCTCTGCTTATTGCCTCCACTTACAAACTAATTTGGCATAATAAACTGCCTGAACATGAGGAGAATAGGTGGTCTCGCTTTGTTTCACAAAGGATTAGATTGGTTTTTGTAATGTACTGATCTAGAGGAAACAAATCACAGATGCATTCAACCTCAGAATGTAGCCATCTCACTAATGTTTGTCACTTTATGGACAGCAGTACTGTAGTTTGGCCACTAGGTGGCAGTAAAACATCATGTCAACATGTAGACAGCTCTGGTGTGACCTAACCAACAATACATTCATTAACTGGATTTGGGGAATGTGAACGCTGAGTGCCCAACCATCAACACCCGCTAATTATATTTAAATGCAAAATATGCAGAGCCTGTGTTTATGCAGCACACTTCATTACTTCCTGACTGTATTGTTAAGTCAGTTCTACTGCCAATCATTATAGAAGTTTAATTCCAGCTTTGTCCTCAGTGCTACTGAACAAATCTTAGGTTAAAAAAAATCTGTAAGCTCTCTGGCTCAGTCAGTAATATTTTCCTCCTTCCTTGTACCTCCCAGCTTGCTGAGCTCCCCTTAGCTGCCCTGTTTAGTCAGCTTTCTCTCTGTACTGCTGTACTACTGAGCTCTATCGCCTCAATCTGCAGGGAGGCAGATCCACTATCTACCTGATCCAGGGATTTCACACAAACCAGGCAGCATTTTCCACTGCTGTGCTCTCTTTCAGGGCTGATAGGGGTGATGTAAAGTAGAAAATTAGTTTTTTTATTATTATTATTATTATTATTATTTAATATACAGAAATGGGCTGCATGAAGCTGTGGTAAGATTTTACAGTCAAGTAACTGACTTGCAGAATGAGCATTGACAGACAGTGTTCAGCCTTCTGTCAGTCAAACGTTGGCTTTTGTCCAAATTAGCCTGTGCCAAGATCTTATTTAAATTTTTGGCGTGCATATCTAAATTAATTATGAAGGCATTTAAGCCAGAATAATGCAAAAGTGCCTCAGTTCTCCAGCTGCTCAGTGTTTCCCTGTATTTGGGCTCTGAATCTATGTCTGAATGCTGATTAATGGAAGTGGTTTTATATGAAATTCACTTCTATTCTACGGTACTTATGAATATAGCCAAATGTATGATTAAATGAAAAACAAGCAGTTACACACAGCAAAAGGAGCGCAATAGAGATATTCTGAGGATGTCTTTGTATTTAACAACATTGTTTATTATTTCAAATGTAATCAAAACAACAGCAGTTACAGAAATTACAGACAGCTATGATACTGCGCGATTGTGTGCTATGGAGTGTCATGATAAGATAAGAACAAGTTCACAGGTCTTGTTTCTTTATATTGAGCTCTGGTAAATGTTGCTGAATCCATCTGACTTAACATCTTTCAATCCAACCCATAAGTCAGAGATAAAAATAATGTAACACAGCAGGAACCTATCTCAACAACACCACTATGCTGCTTTTTGTCATCTAAAATAACACTGTTAAAGAAAGTGGGAGTGAAAGTGATTAGTCGAGTCCAGTGAAGCAAGTGAAGTCTTTGCTGCTAGACAACGTCAAAGTGTTTCGGCTTTTCTGGTCATGTTAAAGACAAACGAGTCCTAGCATCAGCCACCTTTTCTCTGACTGCATTTAACAGTGGTTATAAAAACACTTGCAGTTTCAGGTGGCAGTGTACAACAAGCAGATGTCACAAGCACTTGCAAAGAGCATTTCTGCACAGGGATCAAGCTAACAGTAATGGAAAAAAAAATCTGTACGCATGAAAAAGCCATTGGGCTGTTAAACTTAACCCCCTCTGTCTCTCCTGTTGTGAAGAGGAGTTATGAGGAGTCATAAAAGAGGGTTTGAAAAGCAGGTTTGTACTCTCTGGTCGACACCAATGAGACCACAGCAGAACTCAGCGCAGTTGTAAAGAAGGGTCTGTGTGAAGGTTTTAAACAGCCAGTGAGTCCATAATTTGGTATTTGCACATGACTCTTTGGGTATGTAGGTGACAAGATGTGTTAATGAGAGTGTATTAAGAGGATGAAATGTTTACATCCTGTTCACATGAGCGATATCAGTCCTCGGCTAAGCCCCGCCCCCATAGTTACTGTTGCTAAGGCCGCTTAACTACGTTTTAAACTGTTCAGTTCACAATGATAAAGTGGCAGATTTAACATCGAAATTACGTTATTTCTTCAGCAATACATCATTGACTTCAGGCAGTGGTAATCAAAATCTGGTTTTTCATTTGCAGCCATATGACAGCTGTGGCTGGCAGGCTTTGTCAGCTGCAGCTAGCGAGTTAATGAAGCTAACGTTAGCATAACGCCTCATTAGCTAGTTGAAAACACTGTCTCTGTCTGACTTTTAAATGTGTTTTAAAATACGAATCTTGTAAAAGTGGCCATAAATATGTATGTACACATGATGGATACACACCTTATTTATAACACTGAATGAATAAAAGCTAAATTTGTCCCAGTTAGAGCCAAACTAACTGTTGTGATGGAGAAACACCATTTTATTTAGCTTGCCAATAGCTTGGCATATTTAACGTGACGAGAGAAAAGACTTTTACGATGAGGATTAACCGAACATAACACTATCTCGGGTGATGTTAGCCAAATTTTGAGCCTCACCTGTATTAGCATAACACCACAGAGTAAACATGGTTTCTCTAACAGATAATAGACGTGCAATGTTTGAACAAAAAAAATCAGGTCGTTAACTTACCAGTATTATCAGAATCCTCCGAAACTCATATAGCCATATGGATTTTAAAAAATGTCTATGGTGCAATAAATACGATTTTTAACCCGTTTCCCAAGTTTCCTACTCTTTCCTAGTATGTTGTCGGCGAAGTGCCATCTTTGTTTTGAATCATTAGCCTAATACCGCGCCTCTTGGCCTTATAAGTAGGCTGGTTACTACTGTAGGAAGTAAGCTAGTTAGCCGGACATGCCAACGTTTTCAGGTTATGAAAAGGCAGATAAATACACTGATAAATCCATTCGTTACACTGTTGCTCCTGTATTTTTGTCTTTGGAAAGGCTAAATAAAGAGACACCACCCGGCTACCATTTAAATGGTGTGTATCTCTCTGACTACAGTCCCATGTAATGTTACCCTTCAACAAATCAAAATTTTGACATTGTGCCTAGTTACGGTTGCTCAGCTACGATTGTACAATCGCCACTAGGGGGAGGGGTTTAGAGAGATCAGTTGTATTGCAGTTTTATATTATAAATGGCTGTTTACTAACCAGTTAACCACTTCAGCTACAACTAAACTGGTATGTTCAGGAAGGTGGTATGGCTGCTGAGGCTGTGGGCAGGTTGAGGTACATACTTGGAGATATAGCTCACTCAGATGCTGATTAGTCTTTGGTCTCAATGTGATGACGACAAGGTGTGAAATAAGAAAATCCAGATGATTGTTATTTTAATGTATTTTCAGTGTCAAACTGAATGGGTGTAATATTGCACGTTTTATTTTTCAGTAGAATTCCAGGATATTGATTATGTCTCTAAAATGCGTCTACAATCATTGGTGTAAAAACATGATTTTGTCTTGAAGTAATATCTAACAGTAGAAATGAGTGTTTGGATGTTTTCAGTTAGAAGCCTTGTGTATTGATCAGTGACAGTTATGACTGGAACAGTATTCACATTTAAGTAAAAAAGTAGAGAAAAAAAGGCCACTCATAAAAAATAAAAAAAGTTTTTTGTACTATACTGCTATACTACAAATGTTTGCCATGAGTTACCTGAATCTGCAAATGTTTTGGCCTTGGTATATACATTAATGTGTTGACATGAATGAGCCAATAAACACAGAGTAGCCAATGGTACTGGCATATACTGGAAAAGGAAACCACACTGTAAAATAAAGGAAAACTCCAACCATACCAGTGTGTTTTCTGGCTCACACAAACTGTATCCAGATACCTCAGATTCAAATCAATAAGAATCACTGTGCAGAGCCAGCTCAAACATATGCACCCATAAAGCAGGTGAATATCCAATCACTACTGTAAACTGCTCTCTTTTGCATTCACACAAATATACACACACACAGAATCACTTACACTTTAGAAAATATATTCAGCATACACACTCACAAGCGCCTGTCTTGTCATTTTGCATTAGTACCACATGTCAAATGAGCAAATAAAATGTGCATGGGAAACAAATTGTGCAAACTCTAGTCAGGGACAAAATGGCAAGGCAAAAAAACAAAACAAAAAAAACCCCCAAAACATAAAATGGTATCAATGATGTAAGGAATCAATCAAAGAACCAATCAAAAGAATGAGAAGGATAACAGTGTGGCCATCACCCATTAAAAATAAAGTGAACAAAAACCATCTTACACCTCATTTTCAGAAAATGAACCCAGCCAAACGTCACAAACTAATTCAACAGCAAAGCTGAAAGTTCAGAGCTTTTTCTCTGAACTGCGATCAATCGCAGTGACAGGAGTTCAGCTCGCGTCACGACGCACAGCTGCAGCCACTCTGTGCAGAGCGGCCAGTGGAAAAGTCAATCAAGCCTGCTATGGTACTGAAGAGCAATACCAACGGTCTATACAGATAAATGTGCCAACCCCTGTGAAAACAACATACTGAAAGAAAAAGAAGTAAAAACCTGATGGATATACAAAGGCCTATACAGTATAACCCCACCGACAATAAAGTGAAAATCTCTGTTCACATACTCTGTTGTTTCTGAAAATATATATTGTATAATTCAGCCCCTCAGACGCACCAGTATCCAGTCTAGGCAGTCAGGCTGTACAATCCCTCCACGGCAACATGATAGCAGCCGTACAAAACTATACCAATGCTGACTGAGTCGATGACATCAATGCTGTCCCCTCCCTTTGTCCCCAATAGATCAGTTCCTTGGCAACAGGAGCTGAACAATGGGTTCAAGTCTTGGATCAGTTTTCAGGGTTTTCTCACTTCCTCATGTCGTTGGCTGCTCTATCCAGTCTCATGTCGCGCTCAAGGGGCCGATTCCGCAGTCTTAACGAGTCATTGTGTACACTGAGCTCCTCTGCCGATAAGCAGATCCTGGAGGTTCCTGGTGAGAGGTTCCTGTGGAGCAGGAGGGAGGAGGGCAGGTACAGGAGGGGGGCTGCAGGGATGCAGGCGCCCCCTCCTAACTCAGCACTGCTCGGACTCGATGAAGCCCTCCTTCTCCTGGCCCACCGGCTCCACCTCTGCATAGGCCGGGTGACCCGAACCCCGGCGAAACTTCATGGCTGGCCACCTGCTTGGGCGTCTCTGCAAGGGTGGGCAGGAGAGGATATGTGTGAGGACAGCGTTTAGGGTAAAGGTCAGAGATCACAATGTCATCTAAAGGTTAAGGCTGAGGCTGATCTTTGTTTGTGACCTGAGGAGAGCCAGTGTCCACCGTCTATATAGTGCACTATATTTAACTTCCTGTGTCCCAAATCACCCATATTTATTTTATAGTGCACTTTATTTAACTTCCTGTTTCCCAAATCACCCACATTTACTTTACAGTGCACTATATTTAACTTCCTGTTTCCCAAATCACCCACATTTACTTCATAGTGCACTATATTTTACCTCCACCATTTGATTTGAGTGTCTGAATTCAAAGGGTGTAATAATTTATGCTCTCTTACAACATAAATATATAAAGTACTCTCAAAAAATGCATTAATTTATTTGTGTTTGAGTAGCATTTACTAAAAGCTGCAGTGCTCAGCAGTTTAGGGAAATTATTTAGCCTTTTAAAAAAGGAAACTATATGGCTATGAGCATTTAACAAGTTTAACATCTTGAGTAGAAACAGGGTTAGGGAGTCAGAAAGTACTGAGAGACTGACACTGGTTTGTAATGAGATTTGTTGACAATAATAAAAATATCACCATCCTTATCCTGTAAAAACATAAACTCATCAAAAGGAAATGATAAATTCCATGTCTGATGAACAGTATGCCAAGGGCGGAGCTTCACTTTTGTGAGAGACATCCACATCAGGGAGTTCCTGTGACTGATACTGACCTTGTAATACTGACGAGGAGAAGAACTTTGAACATGTGCAGTTTTGTTTTTAAAAGATGTTTGAACACTGCTCAGTGTACCACACTCTGCAAACAGCACCTGCTCATCCTCCGGGGAATTCACACTCATTTATTAAGAAAGACTGTGTGCACCAAGTTTCATCATTCCCTCTGAAAATCTTCATGCATATTTATGAGTCGGGAGTCGAAGGATAAAATGCACTGAGCACTGAATGTGGTGTGTTTTTTTCTCTATCTTTTCTTGCTATTATACTGGAATGTCTGAAGGTTTAACAAAATGTGACTAAATAAAACTACAAGGACTTTGTACACATTTTAACTTAACTATATTCTGGGAAGGGATAACTATCATAATGACTAAAGAAAGCCAAAAACAGAGAATATCTTTTCCTCCAAACAAATTATTGAGGATTTCATTTCCAAAAGATAAGTTTTAGTTTACAAAAAACTTCCCAAAAAAAATCTCACCACAAGATCCGTTCAGTAGCTGTTCTGGAGCTTTTTGATCACATCACACAGTCTTCCTCTGGAAATGAGGTTGCCCAGTTGTCAGGGAGTAGTAGATGATTTAATGAAGATTTTTCAGAACACTTCAAGGACTTCTCGTCTGTGTCGGCTTAAATGTTTAAAACTCTGAGACTGGATGAAATTCACTCTTGACCCCGGACACAGTGGGTTAAGTATAAGCTGTCAATCACAGCTCCAGAACAGCTAGGCAATGGGCCTCGTGGTGAGATTTTTTTGTTAACGTTTCCAAAGTAAAGAAAAAACTCAAACTCAAAGTAATCTTTAAAATGTTCCTGTGAACCACACCTGTTCTCAGCACTTCCTGTATATTATATTATCTGGCATCATGTCAGATGGCAGCGTCTCTACTCACCTCAATAAGGAAGAGGCTGGCTGCGGAGGTCGGGTGATGGTAGACGTACACGGTGACCAGCACACCGGCGACCATGATGAGCATCACCAGGAGGATGCCGAGGATCAGACCAATGTGCAGAGGGTGTGTACCTGGCATCCTGTCTACAGCACTGTCTGCAGGCATCACTGAAAAAAACACACAAAAATATCCCATTAGAGCCTTTTATACAGCGATACCAATACTAATGTTTTTATAGGTTAACTCTTATATGTTTATTGTGTATTATACCTCCAGTTTCTCTCTTTACTGTGCACTAATGCTTTTTATTACTTGTCAGTGTTCCCACAGGTGCAAATTAACTATTGAGCCAACCGCAACACATTTAAATGGATGCTGTTAAATGTTAGTGATGATTAATGTGCACTGCCTGCTATAAATAAACAATAAACACGTCTAAAATGCAGAGATACTTTGGATGAAAGCACCAAAATTGGTTTTCTCATCTTCCTGCAGTTCCGTTGTTGACCAGCAGGGGACACTCATCATTCATCAATACCTTCTTTCCTTACACGTACAATATGCCTCAACATAGTCACATTTGAAGTCCAAATTCTGCTAAATGTCACCACATTGGAAAAAAATACACTTAAAACAATGACACTTGAACTGCAAATCACATTCAGCAATGTATGTTTGAAAACAGCTCTGTTCATGTTAATTTTCAGTGGATTTCATAGTGTTTTTATGTCCTAGAGAAGATGATTAACAGGACATTTCCTTCATGTGGAAAGCAGATTCAAGGATTGGGTCTTTGGCACTCTGTGGCATGATCACTCTGTGGTCTCTTTAGGTATTCATGAGCAGTTTCTTCTCACCCCCGAGTACGAGTAAGAGTTAATCCCAAACCAAGGTTAGCAGCATATGGGACTGATAGGAGGAAGAAACAGGCCTACAGATGCTGATAAGATTCCTATTGTAGTCTCCAGTCGTGGCGATGCAAACTGAGGAGGTTGTATATAGTGACTACATAATAAGTCTGTCCTTCAGTGAGCCTTGGAAGACATCACTCGTCTGTAAAGTACTTCCTCAGATTCATATTGGAGTCTCGACCCAGCAGGTGTTTTGAGAGTTCTTTTGAAGAAGATGAGAGCGTCCTGTAACCTTTTGAGAATCTCTGTTTTCATCTGTGGCGGCACAATTTCCAAACATGAAACAAACAAGAGAATTTTCGCCTGCAATTTGTTGGCTGGAAGACACATAGAATAAGAATAGAAGAACAAAAAGAGTTCGTAGTACCGGTACGGCCCAGCAGCGAAACTCTGATCATACCAGGGGAGAGCAAATGAAGTGATTATGAAACAAATGGCCAGGATGCAGCTCTCATCTCGTATCTCACACAGATTCATAGCAGGTTCAGTCCAGATCTATTCACAGATTTCTTCTTCTATGCCCCCCTGACAACCTCTCCCCTGTGCCGATCTCCTCCCTGGCTTTAATTAGCAGCTATAGCCACTGCCGAGCTTGTCAGCCAACCATCCTCTCCCCTGGCTCCCTGCCTCATTGATTTCCAGCAAACAGAATAACCGAGTGGTAATCAAACCTGTCTGCTGTGTGTGGCCAGTAACTGTGAACGCGTGGTTGTGTAAGTCATTGTGGCCATTATGTGCTGGAAGTATAAAAAGGAGTAAGTATGGATGTTTTGGTGTGCTGAAACAAAAGATTATCTCCATAATCTGACTGTAAACTGTTTTCATTATGCCATTTGGTGTTGAATGCAATGTTTTTTCATGATAGCTCTCAGAGTATACTGTCAGGTAGCAAATCAGGAGTCTTACTCTTCAGAGAAAAGCATCTTGGCAGAGAAAACAACATTATGACATTATCGCTAATGTGCTTAAATCCAAAAAGAACACAGTGTGAGGGTGTTTGATTTTTCTCAGAAGGCATTTCTGCAGTGTTTATCTGTCAGACCTATAGAGTGCAAGAGCCATCTCTTGGTCAGCTGGAAGCCCAAACGATGCAACAGGCTGTTAGTCTGGGGCTTTGGTAGGTGAGCAGGGGGTTGC
Organism: Chelmon rostratus; assembly: GCF_017976325.1. Taxonomy (NCBI): domain Eukaryota; kingdom Metazoa; phylum Chordata; class Actinopteri; order Chaetodontiformes; family Chaetodontidae; genus Chelmon; species Chelmon rostratus. The sequence continues at coordinate 8,123,613 of NC_055677.1, forward strand.
CACTGAGTAGAGATGTAGACTCAAGGAGAAATCAACAGCCTAGCAGCTAAATACCCAGCTGGATGTGAGCGGACAGGGTCGTGAGTCTGGGCAGACACCATTTAAGACAACAAGACAGCAGAGGCAAGGGCTTCAAAACACCATCTATACTGTATCATCGTGGGACAGCTAAAAATGCAGATGTTAAGCAGTTATAACATTAAGCATGTTCATCATCTTAGTTTAGCCTGTTAGCATGCTATCATTTGGTAATTATGTAAAGCTATGAACACAAAGTACAGCTGATGGGAATGTCATTAGTTTTGCAGGTATTTGGTCATAAGACCGAACTCATTGAAAGTTTGACCCGATGCTGGCGCTAGAGGAAAAGGAGATCTCAGGGGTCATTAGGATTCATCTACTGGCATCATGAATGTCTGTACAAAATTTCATAGCAAACCATCCTGCAACTAATAATTATTTCTATTGTTGAGCCAGTGAAATCTGGTATTTTTAATTGTTAACTGACTCAAACAATTAATCAATTATCAAAACTGTTGCAGCTCTGGTTGCTGAGAAAGTTCGGTCTGGCTTGTCTGACACTAACAAGCACAGAGTCACGCTGCCAGCATGGCTGAAAATATTCTTGACTTCATAACACACACAGAAATGGCACATCTTTAGCAAATTGCCCTGAATTCATTCTCCATTAGCTGTGTCTTTAGGACTGCTACAACCTGAGTAAACACTAATGGACGGCAAAGCTCTTAGACAGCAATAAAATACATTAGAGTTTTGATAAAGCACAAATGAGACCAATGGAAACCCAGCCAAGCTGTTCTTTTTTCAGCCCTACATTAGTGGTAACACAGGAGCAGAACCGTACTCTCACCTGGCTAATGGGTTTTTAGGAAACTAACAGTACAAACTGAGCAGGCCTATAATTCAGATTCTCTGCAACTGGGCGCTGAGGCGTGATGGTGTTGAGTGGAAACTCAGGGAAAGGGAGGTTTGCTCTTGTTCTTCTTATCTCAGCACTTCTGTATCTGCAATCTCAACACTTCCTACCAGAGTCCAGGTCAGAGGGCACCTTGCTGGAACTGGCTGATATGACAGCTTAACTGTTTAAGACAAACCAGGCTAATAACTGTCTGTTTCATTTTTTTTCAATTATTCAACAGCAGTTATAATATGTACAAAACCCTCTGTATAAAATCAATACACAATCTTTGGTTTGGACAGCTTTGCATGTTTTCTGCTCAGGATGATAATCCTGGCGTCTTCCTTGCAATTACTTTTCACCTTGAACAACATCACTGGCAGGTAGGTGTTGGAAAAAAAAAAGGTTAGATGCATGAAAAAAATTTGGAGATATCATCACAGTGCCAGGCGTGGCGCACGAGTGCTGGAGTGATGAGAGACATGCAGCGTTTGTGTAATGAAAGTGTGACAGAAGCCGCGGATTTCCAATCCTCTCGAGCAGGAAATGAAACATTTGAGAAGCTATCTCCAAAAGACTGATAGAGCTGCATGTCATTTCAGATTGTGGATGCTTTGCACATGTTACCGACATTTTCTAAACCACTGTCCAATTATTTGCAATGCTCCATTGTAAAGAAATGAGATCACATGTCAGAAAGACTGCAGCCTTTGTCTTAGGCTCTGATATCAGTTTTATGGAGTTCTGTGTTTTCACTTTTTTTTCTCTTTTTCTGCCCTGATCAGGGGTAATGTGAAGTAATTTTTCAACAGATGCTATGAAAAAAAAAAAAGGTAATTGTAGCTACCGAAGGAGCATTACCTCCGATTTTATTTTGTACCATAAAGCATTTCAGCAGATTTTATGCCAAATCCACCCAGGCAGCACATAACCTGCAGAAAAAGGGCAGGTTTGTGTAATGGCTGCTGCAACAGTCCTGTTTATTTATACAATTCTCAAACAAAGACAAATATCGATGCTGTACCAGCAACTATTTTGATAGCCGATTCTTTTCAAGCAAAAAATCAAACATTCCCTAATTTGGGCCTTTCAGTTATACAGTATATAATTTCAAATACAGTCCATGGTCGCAAAATGACTTTGGTTATGATGCTGCTAGTGCTAACACAGTCAGTTAATGGATCGATTGATAAACTGATTAATGTGAGGGCTAGCAGCATTTACCAGGGAGGGAGTGTTCAAAGCCACTGAAGCCACTCAAAGACACTGGAGGTTGCATCATAGGAACAGCAGGATCCAGTGTCTCTGGAGCTTTACCCACACGCAGGACACCCAAGAATATTAGGATATCTTGGCCCCTGGGATTGTTGGTGTGGGTGACGGAGACGGGCTCAGCAGCCTCCCAGTGAACAGGTGCCGGATCAGAAAAATTAAATATTGCCCCTTTAGGAAAGTAAAATACCAAATTGCTGGACTACCCCTTTAATCACTGATTAAACTAATCCTTAGTTGCAGCCCTGGATGCAACATCCAGGACTTTTTAGCAAATATAGGAAATGGACTCTGGATGCTGCGTTATGCCACAAAGCCAGCTCTCCACAGCGTAAGAACCAATTTACAATACAAGAGGTTTAAACTTCTGTATACACAAACATGCAAAATGCTTCTTTTACAGCATTTTAAGTTAAATGTCTTTCCCTCCCATGATTTAGGAAATATATATGAATATATACGACATTTATACGAGTTGACATCTAAAAAGCTGCTGTGTCTTCATGTTTGTCCAGCAGCTTCCTTTTCTACCTCTGCCTTACAGGAATACAGCCAAATCTTAATGAAAAAATCTTATATACACAGTTCTTCTGTATATTGCCTTTGTGACTAATATAAAGTGACATAAAGTGTAACCTGATACAACTACAACTTTTGGGCACACTGCCTCCACTCTCCCTCACAACAGCACTGACTCTGCAATTGATTACTGCAGCCCACAAAGGACAGCTAAGCATTATAGTCTGCGGCTGGATAAAGTTTATCAGCTGATTGAGCCACATATCCATCCAAAAAGATCAAAAAGCAATCAGGGACCAATAAGTCAGTGGTAAAAGCAAAACAGGAGGTGAAGAAAACACACACAGCCATGAAAAAGGCAGGGATTAAAGGCACAGTTTATCAGCAGCCAGAGCAACAACAGTTATTGGAAGTCACAGCTGAGGGACCTACCCTGGTTGTCTCGGAGATGCAGGGCGATCTTGGTATCATCTGTGAGGGGACACAGAGAGAAAGACAAGTGTCAGGCATAATAATCAATATTTCTCTTTGTAGTTTGTTTTCGAAGCTCTGACAATATAAATAACTCCCAGAACGTCCCAAATGAGATTTGAAGCTTGTTTCATTAGTGGACCATCTTCCTTTCAACACGAAATTTACTACATTTAAAACCTGATTAAAAATTAATGCTTTGAATATAATGGTCCAGCATGCATAATTCAGCGCATAAAAGCTGTCTGGGGTTAACTTTACATGTGAAATATGGAAATGTAGCATGACCCACTTCTCCTCGAAAGAGGTAGCAGACATTTACACACATTATGCAAATTCAGCACATACACCACCCGATATATTTCACTGAACGATGTAATTCAAAAGGATTTTCTATTTCAATTCTCAACAGGGCGACTGCAGCCACATTTTGGTGTCTGAAATGAATCATTAAATGAGATATGTAAGCGACTGTAAGCGACCGCATAAAATTTAGTCCGAATCAATCCCACACCGGAGTGAGGGTCATGGATGTGAATCATCATCGCTGCTCAAGGAAAATAACACGAGGAAACTATCTGTATCTGTTTATTTCACACAAATATCTATATTTATATCAGTTTTTAGACTGATACCAGAAGTGGATGAGATTTACTCTGGAAGTCAGAAATCGTCAAAAATGTTTCATTTTCTGTGTTAAATTGTTTTCTGCCACCATTTACACTCCTCGCATGATTTGTACCTTAAAAAATGCAAGTATAGACCAACTCTAAATAAAATGCTACGTAACTGTTTATGGTGGAAATGAACAGTGGAAAGTCCAGATCAAACAGGATTTTGAGAGTATCTAGCTTCCGTATTGTTACGTATTTCAGAGTGAAAAAGCATTGGTGGGACATAACGCTTTCCTCAAAGTGAGTAAATTCTAGCCAGCCTAACCAACTGTTTTTCTGGGGAAACGGAGCAAGATTTGAGGTGGCGAACACCTGAAGACACACTGACCTACCACGCTGACGCTAGCTATGTAGCTAACTAATGAATCTCAGCTATGTGCAGCTAACAGACTGATTGATTGAGGGATGTGGTTGGTTCAAGCCTACATAAGCACATGTAATTTTTTTTTTTTTGTACATATTTTTACAGAAAGAAAACACGATTGGATTTAGACATTATTTGTATTTTTTGGCATATATTGTTAAATAGATGCACAATGTAACCAGGGATGTGTTTTCAAAGGGTTAAAAAGATCTGCTTTCATTTCATCTAACTTGATGTTTGTGTTATTATTTGGAGGAAGCCCAGATGACTGTAAAGTTGGTCTAAAACCTTAAAATAAAAATAGAAAGATGTCAAAAAAGACAGTCTCTGACTTAAACTCTGGACTTTGTATATAGAGGGTGGAGGCCCACATTCATGTAAAGTTGGTCTATGTCTAAGTGTTTAAGAAAATGAGAAAGATATTGACAAAAATGGGCCAATGCACATAGCAATGCACAGATGAAACTAAAGTGTCCATAAAAAACAATGAGAAAGCTGTTGATTCAAACCTGTATGCATGTGCCTTTGAGACGGTTCCTCACTTCAACATGAATAACACCTGTATGTCAGTCCTGCACCGCACGACTCATCTGGTGAAAGCTGATTAAAAGATATTGAAGATGAACTAAAGTTGAAGTACTGAACTTAAAACTGAAACATCAAAAAAGGTGTTTTCTGTTATTCAGCCTTTCCTAATGATATACAGTTCAACACACAGACTACGTCCTCCAAAATGATCATAAAGTCAAATCTACACCTCTCCAAAAGAGTTTCTACAAGAACTGAACTTTCTAACCTTCATGACTGAATGCAGGACTGCTGTATTAGACTGCTGGAGTTTTAGCTAGCTGTACCAGGCAGCTGACTGTATTTCCTCTGAAGCAGACATAGTTTAGTCAAATGAAAGGAGACCTAAATTTTCCATGTTGGGATTTTCCCCACCCACACAGATACATTTCTCCTCTTCAGTCTGTCTCTTTTCCTTTCTCCCACTTTCTCGTCCAGCTGCAGATCGCCAGCACGGCCGTGAGCCACCCAGGTTGCTCTCTAATCTGACCTTTGACCCCTGCAGCTATAGAGACAGGTGAGAGTTGGGGAAACTGATCCGCTCTACGTGCCAGAAAGCGTGCACAGTTTCTCAGCGTTGGCAGCATAACAAATACCACAGAATGACCTCTTGACTTCCTGGACACTAATACACACATATACAGTCACACACACACATGAGCCAAACGCATGTTTTATCTCTTGTCCTCTATGAGTCCTCTCAACATGAACTGGTGTGATCTGTAGGGCTACTCGTCATGCTTTGCCTCACAGCTGGACAGTTTTCACACTCCTCCCTGAACTCACCGCAATCACCCTCATCCCAGCAGCCCATCCAGCACCCCAACTGTGATAGAGTGTCCATTTAAACTCTGCCCCCACAAGATGATTAATGGGGGTGTGATAGAGAAAAGGTCGCCCACTGAAGGTAAATGCTTTTTTCGGAGAATTAAATGATGGAATGGCTTGAATGTAGAGAACCTTAAAAAACTCAACAATATAGAGGGAAAATACCATCAGCGAGATAGAAGCAGAGTGGAATAACATTGCAGATGCTGCACTCTTACACAACAAGAGTCCATCTCAAGTTATTTTCAGTTTAGTTCTTTCAGAAAATAAGATTTTTAACTCAGTAGTCAGTCAGTTCATTTCATAGCACTTTTGATCACAGTAGTTGAGCTTTACACAAGGACAGAAGGAAAGGGATAAGAAGAGAAGTTAGAGGAGATGGAGAGGATGAGAAAGACATGGACATAAACCAAAAAGGAGTCAAAAATATCAAGTGATTGCATTGAGGAATTGTCAAAGGAAGAAAGTCAGTTTTAGGATGCTTTTTAAGACTGTTCTGTGGTCAAGGAACAACAACCCAAAAGCATGATCACCTCACAGCCAAGGTCAAAGCCTTGACTTAGGAAGAGCCAAAAGTCCCTTTACGAGGGACCTTTAAGGTGGATTATGGACATTAACTGATGTGCTTCCATTCAGCCATCATAACTACTTCCAACATTTCCCATCAGGCCCTCAATATAAAGTTCGTCTGGTGAGGTCGCACATCTTCAGAAAATCCTTCATTCCAACTTCATTCGAACAGCTGAGTCTGTAGATATTCTATATTTTACTTACTGCAAATCCCATGAAAAGACTCGCTAGCAGACTAAATCAGTGTTAACCTCTGAAAATAGTCCCTGACAAATGTACCATTTCCTCCTGTTTGAGGAACATTTGCTAAAAACTAGTGCCCAGCTGTTTTTGGAAATTACCGAGCCTCTCTAAAAGAGAAAGTGTATATTTATGACCTGTTTTTAAAGATTTATGTCTTCAGTGTTTATCCTTTACATTTTAAACAAGCAATGAAGGACATTCTGGCACAACACTTGCATATGCTTTACAATTCTCCTTTTACAGCCATATTTGCCATATGTATTTTGTATGCCATGCCTAAGGCACATTTCCATCGATTTGTGATGGTGATGGTCAATAAAGGCTTTCTGAGTATGAGTCAGACACACAGTTAAAGCCAAATGTCCTTCAAAGGTTCACCGACTTTATAAATGGGGTCCCATGTTCTTAAAAGGCTGCAGTAAAATGAATTCATCAGAGAAGAGTGTATGTCTGAAATGACTGGATGTGCATGCCAGATTAACCCAAAACAAGCACAGGAGACACCACATACAGTACAGTGTCCATGCTTCTGGTACAGTGTTTCACATGATGACCCTCTGAAACTTCAGACTTGAGTAGGTGAGGTGAGCTTCTTCCAACCATTTTGATTCAACAGCACCACATCTGGAGCTGATTAAGATTAATTGGCTGTTTACTTAAATAAATTGCTCTAAAGGCCATAAAAAGTGAATTGAGCTGAAAATTGGCACCATAAATTCAGCCAACTCATAACTCTAACGTCTCCAGAGACAAGGAAGAAAAAATAAAAGCAAGTAAACAAACTTTAAAGGACACCTTGGCCGTTTTCCTATCATCAGCAGAAGAACCGTGACTGCTGCGTTCGAAGGCGATTTGCATTAGATAAGTCTGAGATTATGCAGCAGTACGGTTTGGGTTAGCTTCCTGCTGTGGTCCAGTGAATCATGTGCTCAATGCGTTATTACTGCAATATCAAAAGAGCACGAGAACCTTGAACTTTGTTGGTAAATGCAGTTAGTGAAGCTGAACTGAAGGACATTGCTAATGACATTAGTAACGTAACAGATGAAGCATTTTATTTTTAAATACTTATCTGCTGTAAATGTGTATTGTGACTGATTATACCTAACATTTTTGATTTTTGTAAAGTTTGTCACAAGATTTTTTGTCAGACTTGAGGAACATGTTGGTTTTTGCTTCATCTATTCCAGTTGGCACTTCTAAGCACAAGTCTGGTGTTATGTAAAATTTAGTTTGCTATTGTGTGTACAGTTACAATGTGGAGGTTATTTGACTTGTGCATTGCAAACCTTTCACACTTGAGTATAATATTCTATGTATTGTTTATGAAACACTGTGTCTTTTTGATATGTTACTTATTTACTCTACTTTCTTGTTTTGTTTGTTTTGTTTTGCTATGTTGAAACAGGAATAGTCTCCTTCTCTTGACAGTCTGTTTAACCAAAATATAATTTCACTTTGCCTCTGTTTTCTCTTTTCTCTAAAAAGCCACAGTCATGGGACCCGGCAAGAAACAGCCCTCAAATGTAAAACGCGACCTTGAAAGAGGAGAGAGAGAGAATGCAGGTAATAAAAAGGAACAGATTTCAGAAAGCCTCAATATCTGGAACAGATCGAGCCAATTTCACTAAACTCCAAAATGATTGTAAAGTCACTTTCCACTTAGTGTGACAAAAGCCGGCGCTCATTCTAATTTCCTATTAAACGTTCAGCCTTCAGAAATGAAAATTGGCCATCACTTGCCTTCACAGTCAAATAATGAAAGTTAACGTTTCGTAATTAACCTGAAAACTGATTAAGAACAATAGCAGGATGAGAACATTTGTGATACGTCGACCGATTCATCGCCAGAAAAGGATGTTTTTAGGAATAAAAGATTTCTGAGAACAAAGATTGATGGCAGAGCCAGCAGAGCTGAAAGACATGATCACAGGTTTGTGAGGGCGCATCTATTTTGGACTGGTGAGATTTGTCTTATTCAATCTGCATTGTTTAAAAGTTGGTACAAACACAGCTGCTGAGCCTTGCTCCACTGCCTGCCATCTGCAATGATTTTTTTTTAAGCTAAGCTTTAAGTGGAGAGCTACAGCACATATTTATGCCTTCTCCAAAAGAGAGAAGTGTCTTGTGCATGTTGTAAAAGAGGAGACACATCAATACCAATAAAGAACAGTTCCAGCAAATGCACTTCATTTAACATCAAGCCAGAACAGAGTATCCATCACTTCTTAAGGGAAAGCTTGGAGTTCTGGCACAGTGTGCATCTTGGCTTCGTCCCAGCTGTGTTTTCTACTTTACCTTCAGTGGGGACGCTGGTGGGAGGGTGGGAGGTGGAGGGTGTGTCCCTGTCCGCAGTGGATTCTTTGTTCCTGGATGTTGTTTTGGCAACAACCGTGGTGGTGAAGGGGTAGAGATATGTGGTGTCGATGATGTCACACATCTTGTCCTTAGTCTGAAAGATGGGAAATGTTGTCACAAAAATAATACAAATAATGTGCATGGAAGGATATAAGAGGGATCTCGTGCAGACTGCAACTGGGAAACACGCACACACGCGCATTTCAACAGATTCAAGTCATGTCCGATTAAGTCTTTATCTTGACTGCTTACCTCATCTGGGCAGCTGTTGTCCACCCAGTCCTGCCGATGGCGGTCAAAGCCACTAGAACACCTGAAGGCAGAGGGAACAAACGTCAGCCAAACGCTGAAGTTTATAAAAAATCCCTAACATGGGCTGGATCCTACATTGGATAAAACCACAAATGGCCTATTTTCTTCAGCCCATCTTTAAAACCCTCACAATCAATCTATAATGTGATATTTACATCGTTTGTATTGTATTTTCTCTTCCTGTAATGCAGTAACATCTTTTTCACGACTCATCGCGAATTTGGGTGCAAATCCGTACATTTATCCAATCAAACGTGACCCGGGGTGATTAATCAATCCTGCCCTTCATATAAAACTTGACCAAATCATTGCAGCTATGTGAACAGTGTGTTTTGCTTATTTTACTTGATTTTATGCATTCTATGTAATCTATTTTTACCTATATTTTATTATTTTATTCTGTGGTTTTATGCATTATCTTTATTTTAATTTCAACGTTCTATCTTACTTTTTCCATCATTATCAAGTGAGTTTTATTCTCCATCTCATTTCACATTCATCTTTATCTATTTTTATGTCCATTCTGTCTTTTCTAGGTGAAGCACTCACTTTGTGCATGTGATTTCTTTCTTGGAAAGCACTTTGAGCTGCACATCCTGTATGAAAGGAATTATTATTGTGAGTGTTTTTATAATTGACAATGGACAGTTGAGGTGTTGCAAGAAACACAAGGAGAGAGAGGGGGAATGACATGCAACAAGAGTCCTCCTCTATTATCAAATTGAGTCACAGGGGCTGAGCTGTACTCAACCTGACAACTCAAATTAGTGGCCCCTTAACAGATGCTTTATGCTTTATCATTTTACATAGTGATACTTGTAGTTTTTTATTTTTTACTCTGAATCAAGCGAAGACGCAAACATCTGCACCTCCCACTGCCTCCCTCTGAGGCAATCAAGGAGGGAGCGGCTTTGTACAGTATGAAGATAGAGGATCTGTGAGGGGGAAGTTCAATGGGTCATGAGGCCTTGGGATAAGGGTGCTGTTGAGTAGACTGTGTATCACGGTCCAAGACTTCTAATAACCTCAAAAGGCAGACAGTAATCAAGGCGGCAGCTACTAATCCTTCATGCTGTAAACGGATCAAAATTATAACTCGGCCACTGGTGAACTCGCCATCATTCTGTCTTGGCCCTTTGCCACAAACAGTATTGTGTCTGGAAGGAAAGGTTAGCATGCAAAGCAGTAAACCCACTCACACTGTGTTCTGGCCAATAAACTGAAGTTGAAAAGCATTGGTAGACTGCAAATTATTTGTCACTGCAGGTTGGAGATGTATAGAAAAATGCACACAAATGAAAACAACCTACGACCAACTCGCAATGCAGAAAAGCTGCAGTTTAAAACCAGCAGTGGTATCTGTGCTTTGTGCTGCATGGACAATACCAGTCCAGTAGGGTCTTTGACATCCCCAGCGGGCCCCATCTCTCCAGTGAACATATTGTTATGGTAATGGATTTATGTGAAGAAGTCCATTTTCATCTTTCTACCTCTCTAATCATCCCATTCCCTTTATCCCCCCCCCAAAAAAAAAAAAATCTACCTCATCTGCTCAATCAGGCGAGACAGATTCCTCCGCTTAATCCCCCCCTTTTCCCTGGCTGCTTTCCCCACGGCCAGGGAGGGGAAGCAGAATGAGACACAATATTACCGAGCAGGTCTGGTCTAACCTGTGCCTATGGGGAGCTTGTGTTTTGTTTCTTCTCAATGGCATCCATCTCAGCTTGTTGCCATCTAGCGCAGTGAACCACAATGCTTTTAATTACAAATGGGCAGAGGTGCTTCATCTGAATATAAATGAACCCACCATAGAGAGTATTTCTCCTCAGGTTTCCTGCATTCACAGCAGGATGGATTGATTTCATTATTAGATTTTATTCCCACTCTTGAAATGCCATCAAATTCAGGAAGGACATGCAGTTACTGTTTGCCTCTCAAGCTGCAGGACGTAACCTCGAACATTTACTCACGTATTGTATTTCGAGTTACAGATATAATATTTTTAATACAATTTATGGTCTGCATTTTTTCAGCAAAAGCCATTCCATGATTTAGCAACTGTCTCTCTGTACAGCAGTTGTCATTGTTAGTGACAGAGTCTGCCATCAAATTCACAGTAAAACTATGCATGTATGTTATCGAGTGCAATTTTACCACCTACAGCAATACCAGAGCTGAATTAAGTTACTACTAATGCATGCAATTATCACTGATTGACATCTCTATTAAAACAAAGCAAGTGTGCTGGGAGACATTTCATGTGATTGTCAACAGTGACCACTGGCTTCACATGGGAATCCCCAAGGTGGACCGGTTGCCCTTTTCACTACGTTTGTCCTTAGCTTCCATCATTAACAACCCCCCCGGTATGGCACCCCCATCCACGCATGTTCTTTTCACACCTAGGTAATGCAAAACCCGACACTGATACGCTATCCTCTTGTGGATTGTACACACTAAGGCGTGAGACTAAGCTGTTTTTTTTTTTTTTTTTTTTAGTTGCATTCTTAGATCACTAATAAGACATATTAAAACTCAATATTTGTCTCCTTAACAACAACAGCTTTTCTATGGGCTGCTTTCCTGATACTCACCAGCTATAAATTTCCTCCAAACACATCATGTTTGGCTACACAGGCACGTATGGCCCACTCTGGTTCCACTGGGACTTCCCTTCCTGCTTTATTAACCTGCTTCAGCACCGGCTGCATACATCAGCCACAACAAGCTGATTTAGTTCAGAACTTAGCATGAACGAGGCGCTAAGCTCTCACCTTCCCAGCACTTCACTGTGAGAAAAGTTCATCAGGGTTGTTCTCTTAAAATGCGCCTTTCATTAACCCCGGAGCCAACGAGGCTGCCGCGGTTTTTAATTAGCGAGTGTTTAAGGCATGTTTGCCTTTTTCGGAGGAAGCGGCTGAAGGATACAAAGGGCAGAACAAGGCTGAACAGTCAGATATTAACACAGTTAGAGTGCTAATTAAAATGCAGCTTAATGAGAACACTGCTACAGGCATACAGTATCTCTCCACAGTGTCCATAAATTGCTAAGAGGAAAAACGCTTCTTCATGTTGCTGCACTGTACTGTAAATTAGTATGTCCAAACCCCACGCAAGTCCTAAATAACAAATCTCAACGGACAGAGCAGAAGTGCTGCACATTTCTCAAGTCAAACACATTACTCACAGAATAAATGATGAGTCCAAAATAAAAGAGTGGCAGATTAATATTTGATGCAAAAGGCATTCAAAGTGCTGCAGCATACAAAAGGGAAGATATGATGGTTGTCCAGAGTCAGACTGAATGAACCCCAACAACAACCTCCAGAAAAACATTTTTGGCAAATTCAGGCCACATATTTATCAGGCCAATAAACATCTGTTGACTTGCAAGTTGAAACTGTCTTAACTTTCAGTCTACGAATGATTACACAACTATCTCTCCATAATTTATTTCTCGTTCCCTCTGCCTTTTTCACCCAAACTTCTCCATCCAGCAAAACAAAACCCACCTCAGCTCACATTTCAGCTGTCAGGAAAGTCTGAGGAGGAACGCTAACACTTCTTTTAGCAGCTCAAATATTTACTTTTGTTTGAAGAGCAGGGGAGACAGGAAGGATAAGATAAAAAGTGGAGCAGAGGTTGACAGAGCAGGTGTGAGTTGAGTGAATGCTAAAAAAAAAGCTGCTGTCTCATCTAAATGGTAGAACTACATTCCCATTCAGCTGTGACTTCTCCAGATGGGTATTGTTATAAATTAAGTGTGCTTTTAAAATACTGCTGCCTACATAGCACAAAATGTGCTTCTATATCTATAACTCACTTATTTCAGGGTGATTCACCTGACCAGACACCATCTTTTATTTAGTAAATCAAACTCCTGCTGCAAAGCCATGCTAGTTGCGAGTTGGACCTGTGTTGTATTTTTTCCATAAGTATTGCATTATTATTTTTGGGAACTGATCCAAGTCTAAAAGTTTAAATCTTAATAGACAAATCTGAAATGCACATTCACCAAAATATCACATTGCTTTTTAAAAGTAATGTTATTTTCTAAATTGTGCTTTGCTACAAAGCAAATTCTGGATGGATTTAATTCTGTCATAATCAGCATATGAATTCTCGAGTTATGGCCAAAAAACGTGTTTTGTGTGGTCACGGTGACCTTTGACCACCAAAATCTGAACAGTCCATCCTTGAATTCATGAGAACGGGACGGACGGATGTACATATGTTAGAACATTCGACCTGAAAACATGATGGCTCCGATCACGGCTGTCGCAGGTGTGGAGCAATAAAAATGTGGTATTTCAGTATGAAAATACTGAAGAGGAGTTTAACGTCTTTAAGAGCTGAAACTATTTCAACAATCAATTTGTCAATCAACAGAAGATAAATCTACAAAAGTGAGAGCTAAAACGATTCAGTCAAGTAACTGATTAGCTAAGGATAAGGAGTAGAAAAGCAGTAGAAACTAATTTGATTTGAATCATTCTAGTAATTTTTCAGTGTCCAATGAATCCATGTGATTTGCTACCTGGCACAAACTGAATATCTTAAGCTTTTGTTTGTCAGACAAAACGAGTCATTTTGAGTAGTCACGTTGGCCTCTGGGAAACGATGACGGACGTTTTTTCACTATTTTTTGACAGTTGCACCCGTGCTGAGAATGTGTCTGTAGGAGAGGAGGAAGAGGAGATGAATCTTTTGAGAGTGTTCAGTCCAACCTGTTGAGCCGATGGCACCAGCTACAGTTGAAGTTGATCTGTGAGGAGATGCATGCGCTACAGCTGGTGAACTGGAGACAGGCTGGAGAGGAAAAAGGTCAAAAATGGTCAGATCACAAAGAATTTACACAATCAATAACCTAATGGATATACAGCCAGGGAAAAGGTCTATATGTCATATAATGAGAAGGAATCCGTCTAATAATATTTGTCCACAAGCCTACACTGACTGAGCTTAACGCAGTTACAATAAATTCTTCTTACTGGGTAAAGGCATTATTTCCACAGCTGTAGAATTGGTGATCTTCGTCTTCGTCAGCTCCACGCGGTGGTACTCGTAGATGGTCCTCCGCCTCACATCTATATTTTTGAAGAAAGAGGAGATAGAGTGAGAAAGCGAACAAACCATCACAAATCTTCCACCCAGAGATAAAAACTGGGACAAGTGGTCCCTGAAGAAAGAGGAGAGAGAGCAGGAGGCAGAATCAGGTCATAAGGGATGCTACCACAGCACTTTATTTCTCCCCTCTCTTTGTGCCCAAGCGTCAGCCCACAACTTGGCAATGGACGATAGCAATTTCCCCTGGGAGCTGATATCAATCAGACCCTGTTGAAAGGCTGCCTTCCCAGTCATCTGTAACAGCAAGTCATCAGCCAGGGTAAGATGGAGCAATTGATTAGATACATCATTGACTCTCATTGCATTCTGGCCCTTATAACTCATATGGGTCAGTGTGAAATGGGCTGCTTGCTTTTGCTGCCCATGCATCTTCACTACCATCGGTGGAATTGGAAAAGACAAGGCTAAATTACATCTTTTGTTAAAGTGAGAAAGGCTTTTTCGTGTTTGGTATCTTAACAGAATGAACAGATCTCCCTGGTGCTGTTAATACAGTGGTTAATCTAAAGGGTAATTGGATTATGAAACTTTCTATGCAAGCATTTCAGCAGAGAAACAGTAAATCTGTAAAATAAATCATTGTGATGCACAGCAATGTGCACTGTGGCATTGCTCAATACATAACATTTCCCTTAAACTACGTTCAATATCCTAAATTCAATAGCTGCAAGCAGTGACTTGCATGTCTCATTCATCTTACGGTATTGCAATATGCTAAACAGTTTCAAGTTTAAAGGAATAGATTGACATTTTGGGAAATAAGCTTATTCTTTAGTAAGATGAGAGGATCATTTCCTCTCTTCTGCGTTCATTACATATGAAGCTACAGCCAAGAGATGGTTATCTTAGCACAAAGACCGGAAACATGGAGAAACAGCCGGCCTTGTGCTATCCAAGGGTAACAAAATCAGAATACCAGCACCTCTTAAGCTCACTAAATAACATCACATCTCTTTTGTTTAGTGTAAAAAAAATGAAAAGCTGTGGCTCTACAGGAGGTTTTATGCTGGACTTTACAATAGATAAAGCTAAACACTTGGCAGCAGCTTCGCATTTAAGGGACGGACATGGAGAATGACACTGATCTTCTTGTTAAGGAGGCTGTAATTAATATTTTTATAATAACAACGTATGAAATATCAGTGTGAAAGGGGTCACTCGTAGTGATGAACCTGCAGAGAAATTTCAGGTGAATCTGCAGCTTCCCTTGACTTTCTGGAGCTTCACAGTGAGAGTCAGTCTCTTGTTTATCTGTCCGGCCAACATCTTTCCTGTTTTGGTTCACCGCTCTCATCTTGTCATTATCAGCTGCAGAAGGCAGCTGTTTTCAGAAAAAAGCTCTAAAAACCCACAGTACACTACCTGCAAACTGCAGAGTGACACAGTTAGCAACTACCTGGTGAACATAGTGGAGCATTTAGCAGCTAAAGAGCCAGATACTTTTCCTCAGGAGTTGGTAGAGACCAAACACAGAGTTAAAAGAGTGAACAATGGACTGACATTCATCAACAACAAAAAACACCACTCCAATGAATGCTAATGTTTCTCTGTCACCGCTGGACATGAAAATAAGCAACTGTTTACTAACCACTTCAAGTTAAAGGTGATGATGTCAGTACTATCTTCATCACTACCCCCCAGTTTGAGGACAAGAATGCAAATAAGTAACTAAAAAGTACATTTTACTTTAAATTTATTTCATCTTGGTTGATAGATTTTTGGTCTGGGAATTGTTGACTGTGCTGCTTACAGTGTTGTTCTCATGTGAGAGGATGTTGTTTCCCTGCAGCCCTGCTTGGCTTGATTATACATGGAACAACTGATCAAAGCAGCAAATGTCAGCCAGCTTGGTATAACCTGAGAATAAGACCGCCCTTCCTTTCCCCTGCTCTCCTCCCCGGGTGCCTGACTTCCTCTTGCCTCTAGCAAAGGGATTATCAGGTGCCTAATGACATGGTGGGGGGCCAAAGGAAGGTCAGTACCCCAACCTGAGGCTGCTGATGTGTGGGCAGACTGTGCAGCCTCGCTGGCCACTGGTTTGTAGGTGGAAGGAAGCCATAAATCAGATCAATTATAGCTTGGTCTCAGCCACAACATCAACAAGGCCTAATGAGGATTTAGCTGCCTTCCACTGATTTTATCAAACAGAGGTGTGCAAAAGTGTGTCGTCAATTTCACACAAGATGGTCAGCTATCCCATATTCAAATTAAAATCACATCCAGAGAAGATAATACACTTGAACGTAGTGTCACTCTTTTCAGCTAGGAAACATGAGAAAAACGTATGTGTCTGCATACTTGCTTTAATACAGTCACAACCAGGCAGCCTCTTGTTGCATTATCATTTGGTAGAACTGAATGGAAATCAGTAGAAATGTGAAATGTCAAAACTTTGAGTGAAAAATTGACACCCTAAGTTGACCTCTTTAAACTATGATTTCACTCTTGGCTGGTCGATATCTCTAATATAATAAATCACACTGTTTATTCCCAAACTTAAATATAAGAACATAATGAAGACTGCATACTGTATATAACTAATAGCTCCAGTATTGGCATCTTCCTCCTGGGAGTCACAATTATTAATCCAAAGACTGAGGTGGTTTTGGCTTAACTTTAAGGATAACTCACACTGACTGACACTGCAGAACAACGGCATTAGGAAAGTATATTAAAACCTGGGTCTTCACATGTGGTTGTACCTGACCTGTTAATTACACACTGTGGCCACAGGACACCCACAAATCGTCTCTCTCATCTATTTCTTTTACTGGTTGGGCTGTCGGCCTGCTCTGCCTGGAAGCAGTGTAAAATGTTTTATTTGAGCTTTTAATCCGGGGCGAAGCTACAGTCGGTTGAAAAAATGTCCCCTAGTTGCCATGGTTGCCGTGCAGTAATTGGCCTCAGAGACAATTAACTGAGTTGAAACACTTCTTCATGGTACAGCCTGCAGCGGTCATGGCTCTCCTCTCTGTTTTTTCTCTGGTAATTAAGGTTAAATGTTCTCAGGATATGGCATCTTAACACCCCCCCTATCAGAGGCCATTTCTTAATCTGGCATGAATGCATGGATACATGATGAAAAATGAAAAAAAAATTTCACCAAAATAATCGCTCTTAAATAAGATCTGAAGCAGTTTAAGACAGATCCCAAGCACAATCTTCCTTTTTTTTAAATAAATGATAACATTACTCTCCAAGAACTGTCTCTTCTGCTGCATCTTTTCCAACCTAGATTTCTACTGTACATGTGGAGCTCAAGAACAAGTGACTTAAGGTAACACATTAACTCTAACCATCCTGCGAGGAGGGAGTGAATATTTATGGAGGAATGAGCCACTATGG
The DNA here is from genome assembly GCF_017976325.1 of Chelmon rostratus. NCBI lineage: Eukaryota > Metazoa > Chordata > Actinopteri > Chaetodontiformes > Chaetodontidae > Chelmon > Chelmon rostratus. The sequence continues at coordinate 8,141,182 of NC_055677.1, forward strand.
CTTCATACTTCACCACAAAAACTGCTGATTCTTGCTTTTTCTAAAGGTTAGTCCCTATCCATCTATGAGTAGTCTTCTATTTAAACGCCATTCTCTACCATTTGCATTAATATAAGGACTATCACTATTACTATAAGAACCTTGGATCTTAGATGTTGCATCCTTTACTGTCTCCACAGACTCTTGCCATACAGCACAGGGGGCAAATCAGGCCCTTGACGGATGCAGGATGCAAATACTGCCCTTTTCCTTCAGACATGGACATGAACCTGAGTGCTCTGCTGGCTCATTGTACAGCAGGAAAACAAAGCTTTGTTTGTTTCAGCTGTTGCAAGAGTTTGATTTTGTTTGCAGTGACTGAGGCAGTCTTAGAAACACTCCCCCTAATCCGTGATTGGCCTGTCAATGGAAGGATTTCTCCTCATGTTGAAGCAGTGTGTATCGGCTGTAGTAAGATACACTGCATTTAAAGAGTTCGGAGGGTGGTTTCTTTGATTTGGCCTTCCCAAAACCAAAAAACAAAGGGCAGAAATGTAAGGAATGGGTTAAACTGCGTGTTTCTCTGCTCTAACATTATCTTAAAACTTACGATTCCAGCATCCCAAGCCATCGTTACCCAATATAGCGATACATCTTCCAAAGACAGCAGTTACCTGGTTTTTCAACCAGCTCTCGGAGCTAACATTAGCTTTATTAGTTAACTAGCTTAGTTGATAAATTCTGCCAGATAGTTGTTATTTGAGCTGGCAAAATTGACAGACACAGGCTAACATGAGAAGACTGCTCACAGCATTAGCGTTAATTAGCTCACAAAGGATTTTGAGTGGTAAACCTGACGCTGTTGTTGCAGTAAACAGCATATTACAACAGAAAGCTTTGACGGGCATAGTAACAGTCACTAAGACGTCAATTATCAAGCAGTGTCTTAATTATTTCAAAGATTATCAAAGATTTAATGTGACATATGCAAATGAGGGCAAGACAGGTACTGCATGTATTTGTTTGGATCAGAAGGAATTCAGTTTGGACTGTTACTGTCACACCGTGGTGAGGTTTGTCTCGTCTTGGGTTTTTTGTCTTGTCATTTCCTGTTTTATTTTGAAAGCCTAACTCTCCTCTTGTTTCAGAGCGCTTGCCCTCCCTCGTGCGTCAGCCTGATTACCTATTGTCTCCACCTGTTACCTATTACCCTCCATGTGTTTAAATAGTCTGCTTCTCCCTTGTCTCGTGCCAGTGTGTTTTTGTCCTAAGGTCGTTTCACCCTTGCCCGTCATAGCTCCACAGCCACAGATCGATATTCATAGTAAGCCTTTGAGCGTTTCTGTTTGTTTAAATTTCATAGTCTAGTTCTAGGTTTTTGTGTTCCTTTGTTATTTTCATTACTGAATCATAGTCCTCTTTGTGAGAGTTTTTTGTTGTTAATATTTCATAGTCAAGTTCTGATTCTTTGTTTTCTTTCGTAAATATTTCGTAGCCAATTTATTATCCTCCTTGTGAGTGTTTTCTTTTCTATTTATATACTAAGATTATTATTGATATTCCTCCGTCTTTTAGGAGCAAAGTTTATTTTGATATCTTTATAGTGAATTTCTTTTGTTGATTAATTTTGGTCATTTTGATAGCCTTGTTGTTTTTCCTCCTTCTGGAGCGATTTCTGTTTTCTAAGTTTTATAGCCGTGCTTCCTCCTATCTGAGCGTTTTGTTTTATTTAAAGTTTTGTTTTTTTTTTGTGTTTTGGCCGCTAGCTTGTCTAGTGAGACATAGTTATAAGAGAGTAATTTTGTAGCCATTGTTTTCACGTCTAAGAGGTCTTTGGTTGTTGTGAAATCTGCAAAACTTTAACTCTGCACCTGAGTTCTCATTCGAGTCCCGGCCTGACATGTTACATCTCTCTCCAAAAATTAGATACGTTAAAATGTTGGCATTTTTTGAGAAGCGCAGTAAGTGCAGTGATCGTTTCAGATGATCAGAGCAGAAAAACAGCCCTGTCATAAAGACGAGAAAGCACACTCCTCAGAGACGTCATTCATGTTCAACACAACGCCTCGGTTACAATCTGTTTCCATTCAAGTTTTCATCACTCCATAACCAAGAAGCTGCACACACTGGTTTCATCATGCTGTGTCAGAGCCATCAAAGACAGCTCGGTTTATGAAGTCTCGGATGACTGCGCAAACAGGTTCAATATACAAATCACTCAGCGCCAACTACAGCCTTCTAGACAGAGATTTTGTAGGAAAAACCTTCAAATGAAAGAAAAAACAAAGTCCATGTCAGAAAACGCTACCACTCCAAGGATGTTGTGTTTTGTAGAGTTGTTTTACTCTTAAAACAGACTTACAAATGTCATTCTCATGACATACTTAGCTACAACTGCGTCCACATCCAACTTAACATAAAGATGCAGAGTGAAGGACAAAAAAAGCCCTTACTATGTAATGGTCTTTAAGTTGTAAGTTATTAACTTTGAAATAAATGAGATCCCAGTTTCACACACGCAACCAAAACAGAGTTTAAATGGCTGAATAAATCATATTTGACAACTCATTATTGTGGCAGACTTTGAATCAGAGCCCATGAGAGGGAGAGAGGGAGTTTGACTGTGGATGAAAAGGTCTGAAGTGTCTCCCCTTTGCTCGCATTGCTATAAATTTAATGGGCCTAAATTGCAGTACCTCAAAAGCAAATGGGAGAGGCAGATCTGGAGCTGTGCCCACAGCTCTGCCTGCTGCCCGCTGAGAGAGATGGAACAGTGCTGGAGAAGAGGTGGTGACAGCTGGACCTAAGCAGAACAGGCGAGGCTGAACTCAGAGGTATGAGACACAGTTTAAAGGGTAAATAAAAAGCTGATGAAACAATGCACTCCGTCAGCTTAATGACCCTTTGGTAAGCCCCGCCCCCTTAATTACTGTTGCTACGCCTGTCATGCTATACATTACTGAATGCAATTTACCACAATATCATCGATCTGGAGTCAACATTATTTAAAAAAAATAGTCTACTTTTCTAGTGTTCTATTAAATAAAATGTGTGTTTATTGTATTATTTGAAGGATTTTTTAATCAATACAAACATTTATTAACCTAAAACAGCCATATGCCTACACACACAGACACACACAAAGACAAAGCCACTGTTTTTGTTTGTTTTCTACTTTGACTGGGCAGTTGCTTTGTGCTTGCTTCACTGCAGGATTTGGAATTCATGAAGCAGTGCTGCATTTCAAACTAACCATGCTTTATTCATTTTCCACTTGTATTTTATGCAGATTTTACCGTTCGCTGTACCACCACTTTCATCTGTTGTTTAAACACGTGCATCTGTACATCTAAAACGTGGGTCTGGAACTACTGTGTCTAGACCTGCAGGGGCTCTGCGGCTCTGCAGTGTGACGTTTTCCGTTTACCATGACAACAGTGGCAGGTTTACCACTCAAGACTCTTAGTAATTTTTAAAACAATGATTCTTTCATTTCCCACAGAAGTGAACGAAAGCAGTTTATAATTTGTAGCTATTCTAGTCTTTGATTTTGTGAAATGTCACATGTCATCAGCAGTTGTCCTCAGCTAATGTTAGCTAAGTAACGTTAACTGACGTGATTGAAAATTATGCCTCCAGCTGACTTTTGATGTTTCCAGCTGACATGATTTAAATAAAGCTCATACAAGTGAGCAAATGTGAGCTGGAGAGGTGTGTTTGAGACTCACTGGGTATCTGTTGGATCTTGTGGACCACCACAAAGGCATCAGACAGGCCCACCTTCACCGGGTGATTGACAGAGCTGATCTGTGACACCTCGACGGGGATCTGAAACAGAAGAGGGGAAAATCAATTACCGGAACCACGACGGTCTGACTGGTGCAGGCTAGTCTGACAGCACCGGCAGTTCTACCAATTCATCATCCCGAAGGAATCTGCTGGGGCATTATGCAACTTCAATAAGCATACATCTATCTTTGGTGCACAGAATAAACATTTCAGACACAGAAGGGAGTAAAAAGAGCAACGATTTTGTGAAGACTGCTAAATTTTGAATCTGGTATTTTGATTTTACACAACACAGCAAGTAAAGAGTTCAACTAGACAAAACATCCTCCATGTTTCGGGGATAAATTCTTAAAGGTAAATGAGTTTGGTTGCACTTTTCCGACCAATAATAGCAGCATAATGAAATACCTATTAGAAAAAACACTCCAGCAGCTTTCAGATCAGCTCGTCTAAAATGTGAAAATAACACAAAAGAGGCCTGAGTCATAAAAGAAGGAGCCCTGCTGTTATAACCATTGCAATTATCATAGATCATTACTTGTTGCAATTTCAGACTCTAACAGCAGTCTCTGTTGGACAATATTTTTCATTACTATATGTTTTTTGGTGTGGTTTTTGAAATTTAAAAAACTAATAGACACTCTTGGGACATTTAATTAAAAAACCTGATATCATTTAAAATAATGTTAGAAACAAATCAAGCATGTCGAAACAGTATGAGGGCATTAAGTGATATTTTCTTAAGAAGCAGCCATCATTAACTTATTTTCTCATTCATGTTGGCATCACTCTTCTGTGTAATGACCAGAGTGAAAACACATGTTGAGAAGACAAGCATTGCGCATATGAGTTATGTGTTATTTATTTTCCATGAAATGTCTCCATCAAGCCCTGAAATACTCTAGTGTGGTTCATGTTGTTCACCTTTAATGTAGTCGTTTCATTTAAATGTGTTTTACTGTCTTAGATGCTGGAGATAAAATTCGAAAACTGGCTTGATAAAGGAGTCCTGACCTCTTTGTATGCAAAAACAATCCTGCCGGTGTTGTGCAGCGTTGCCTGGAAGGTGAAGCTTCCCAGGTTGTAGTTGTCCTGTAGGTGGACATGGTCCCACTGCACCACCAGAGCAGTACCTAAGGGAGAAAGAACCACCGTGAAAACTCAAACAACTAGTTACCACATATAGGATGACTAAGGAACGTGCAGACGTCACTGATTGCTGCCATCTGCAGACAGCTCACACTCATCTGTTTTTCTCTGGTTTTGAAACACCATCTCTACTGTCTCAGATCTAGCGTGAAATGAACCGCTGACCAGGCAAAAGGGTGTGAGTAAGAAGACATTAATGCAACAATCATGTTTGCAAGGCGATATGTTTGCGAGGGCCTATTTCCTGGCAGAGGCTTCAGTTCCCCCTGCGGGTGTGAGGTGATTGACACTGAAGTAGTGTGAGCAGTGATATGAAAACACTCCACTGGAGCAGGATGAAACAGCAATAAAACTGAAACTTTTGATGAAACCAAATCAAGGAGTGGTGGTTACTGTGATGGATTATGTAGCTCCGGCAATTTTCACAACAGTGAAAGTTTTTCATACTGTGAAGGAGTGAATGACAGTGCTGTAAATGACTTCTTCTTATGGAATAGTAAAAAGAGAATACTTCCAACAACACTGGCTGACAGCAGTCACCCACAGGGATAAAGTGAAGCAGGAGGCCAACATTGACGTTAACTTAAAGAATGTGTTCAGCACCAAAAGAAAAGGACATTTTTCACCTCCAGTGTCATCTAATCATACATATACTGTAGCTTTGGCTTTATTTGCTCATTCTCTGAAATTCAAGCCACCTCTCCATGCTGTATAATGTCAGTGAATGAAAACTGATTGATTTAAGTTTTCAGCGGTCTGAGCTGCACAAGTTAAATTCCTTTTACCCTCTATGTATCAGGGAAAAGCTTCACCTCAAAACTTGGCCACCTAAAACTGAAACTGCAGTATCGAGAGCTGAAACTACATAAGAAAATTCATCTCAGCAAATTTTCTGATTATCAGTTAATAATTTAACTTCACATTCTCCAGCTTCAAAATTGTGAGAACTTGCTGCTCCTATTCATCTTATGTGATAAATGTCATTTTTCACAATTTAATAGTCCAACAAATGACCTGATCGATGCATCAGCAGAATGTTAGTTGCAGCACTGGTTGTATCTACATGGTCAGACACCACTAGAGTTACATGATAAAGCTATTTTGTACAATGGTTGATACACATATCAGGAGTGTCAGACACATCCTGGTTCAGTTTGTATAAAAACTACCAAGCCTCTTAAAGACACACCTCTTGAGGCAGACTGAATAACTGAGTGTATGAATTAACAAATGAATGCATGAATTAACAGTGACTAATCTGAGCATGCCAGTAACTTACTGTAAAACCAATGTACTATAACTTTGAATCACACTTGACACAAGGAGTCATCCTTTGGTGCTGCCTTAATTTGGGCATGTACACTAAATGAGCACCAGACTCACGGGGCCTTCAGCTCTACCCAGCAGACAGCAGGACCTAACATTACTTTTAACACTATCCTGATTTACTGTGGACTTTAGAGAACCTATTGATGGGAAAGTCATTCCCTCCTCCGAGCTAGCCATTTGGCTGTATGCCACGGCAATAAAGGTTTTGTTAACAAAACTAATCAATTTGTACATCACATAGCCAGAGCTCCTCCATCCCAAGCAAAGATGAGATTTAGCTCCTCTGCTGACAGTTAGGATAGCACAGGCGTCTGATTGCACAGGAAACCCCCATATAAATTCCATGTGGTGTGAATAGACAGCCTCTAGCACTAGATATGGATGTTGCATGTGTTAAAACAGGAGCTTAGACAAGTTCGGGCCTGATCTTTCATTGACATTTAATATCATGTGACTGATATAGCTGCTTGACAACTGTTGAGTGAAGGGCAGCAACTACGGGGCACTCGTCACTATTTTGAGTGTTTGGATGGGAAATAAGGAAAAAAGGGCAGAGCTGAAGAGCTGCTGTGTAACGGATTAAAGAGGACAGAGTGTAGGAGAACGCAGTGAATATCTGAGAGAGGACCAGAGCACTAAATTGCTGCCTTATGGCACATCGTGCTTCCTCAGTCAGCACAAGTTAAGCCTAATATAAGTCTGCTTAAAATGCATTGAGTTTAGGAGGGGAGGCTGCCATGCTATCTGGGGCTTCTTGGCTAAAAATACAGAGTGGGTGAGGAGGCCTGGAGGGAGCACACACTGGCCTTGTTTCTAATTCCACTTACAAGCTTAACATGCTGTATGAACTCAAAACAAACAAACGAAATCTAGCTCTATTACGCAAGCCCACCCTCCGCATGGTGGAGTAGATTTGTTCAAGAGTTTTAGTGTGGTTTAGGCAGCATCAGTGTTTTATTCCGTTTAGTCTGTTTCACTTTTAACACACCTATTTTATTCACTTTTTGCAGTGTATTTCTTACCATTTTAATGGTTTTTGATTATATATAAATACTAATTAACAGCAGATATTTTAACTTGTCATAGATGTAAAAGCACAGGTGTCACTGATAGCATTAACACTGGCTTTGTTCAACTCAAGAGTCCCAGTAAGTCATGACGTGTGAGGCCTGCTTGTCATTTTAAGTGTCTAATATCCAGTTAGTCCGCTTGTGTTTACATGTAGCCACATATGTGTGTTTCCTTAGTCCAGAACACAAATCTGATAGTGCATGTCTATGTTTTGCTGAACTACATGCAAACCAGGGCTGAGCCTTGTTCACTGCAGAAGCTGTTAATAATGCGTCTGAGGCGGTTTGATAAAAATGCCAGAAGAACAACCTCTGCACTTTAAGAGTTTAATTATGAGCAATTAGCGATTACAAAGCTTGCTAGCTAACAACCATCAGCTCAAATCCACATTGCTCACCCGTACAGAAAAACGCTGTGTCACCAGCACAGGCAACTTAGTGCTTGAACTGGTCAGGGATCAGCTCAGTGCGTGTTCTGTATGATTGTATAGTGTAAAACTAATTTCCGTGTAATTTCATTGTAACTTCAGATGTCATCATCTCAGTGTAGATTGGATATTTGATCCCTCCGGGCCTGATGAAGAGCAGATTTGTTCTAAAAATTACTACTGCTCTTGTTCACATAATAAAGAAAGATTTTTCCAGGATTAGATGGTAGTGTTGCAGCTCCTTTAGGAGATAGAAGTCTTAAAATTAATCAATGAGCAATGGATTAATTAATACTTGTTTGGTACTATGCTTGGAAGAAGTTACAGCAGAGTTCTATAGTTGTGTTAAAAAAAGTGTCAAACAGGCTGTGAGATGTATTTTTACCACTGTAGTGCTCTCACCACTTCAACAACAGTCAGTGCTGAAACACTTCACTCCTCTATAATTGTGTGATATCACTTGAAAAACTCATGTCTTCACCAATCACATGTATTCCGTATTTATCTGATTCTAATTAACACAATAAGCCAAAGTTTTTGTTAAAATTGAAGATCTAACAACGAAGCTTCACACTGTCTTTGTGAAGTTTCACACAACTCCCACAGTCCTGTTTGCGTGTTGAGAACAAACAATGCGCTTCATCACAGCAGGCCATACAGTTCTTCTGATGTATTGGCAGGACATTGACTGATGTACAGTGTGTTGAGAAGCAAGCGGGCTGAGAATCGATCGGCTGCCAGTTTGGTTAAAGTCTGATGAGCTCCACTGCAGAAGGTCACACAGTTGGTCAGTCACTCTGCTGTAGAGGGATTAGACGGCAGTGACTGACATGATGGATAACAACCATCACAGATGGGAAAGGAAAGGTACAGAGTGAGAGGGAGGGCATCAATTTGGTTTAAAGTCAGTAAGCGGAATTAAAGGCGATGATGTAAAGGTCAATATAAGTTGACCTTTAATATAAATAATTTAATTATGAAGAACTGCTGTTTTGTTAATTTCTCTCTGAAGATGGCTCATATAGTTTTAAACAATGATACATTTTCGTGACTCACCCATCTTAAAAAGAAATCATAGTACAGTTTGCTAACCAGCAGTTAGCTAAATAATTTCTTCCTCTGTTTTAGCATTTTCTGGACTAGTTAGCACAAAGTGGGCAGTAGGAAACCTATTTTCATTCTGTCGTTACCAAAATAAGGACAATAGCTGCCAGTTTGTGCCTCAACAAGCATGAGGATACACAACCGCTACACATTCAGGCACAAATAAAATATTATTATTATCATTATTATTATTTTACCGTTGTCAAAGTAGATGACGGTGGAGTTTCTGGAGACACTGGGGTCAAAGTTTGCCATGAGAGGAGCGATGTACTGTGTAGCTGTTAGCATTCGGTGGACCACGTCACCAGTGTAGATGAAACCTGAGGAAGAAAATGAGATGCGATGTTCAATATATCACTTAAAGAGTTTTATGGTGGATATGGCCTTTAGCGACTCATAAAATCAAACATCAATCTTCTGTCCCTCCACTGCTACCTGTCCTCCCTCAAAAGAGCCATTATCAGATACAGTATCTTTCAGGAAGACAACAAGTTTGCCCTCATGTCGAAAGTCAAAAACTCCTCATTACCCCACAACCATAACTTCTCTCTCTGTCTCTGGCCTCATGCTGCAGGCTGCCTCAGCTAGCAATGGCGATTAATTAGCGCCATTATCAAGAACAGAAGGGCAAATCTGAGGGGTTTTAAAGGGAGAAATGCTGAGTGAGCAGTTATATATCATCATGGGGTTATGAGTCTGACTGATTCTTCTTTTTACTCTCCTGGTGTACTCCTTTCCATCCTCCTTTGTGTGTTTTCCCTCCACATCATTAATCACCGACACTAACGAAGAGACCATGACAACAAAAACGGATTATGTTAACTTTTCCAATTTATTCGCCCCTTCAACAAGGCACAAATAGATCTCTCCACAGAGAGGGACGTGCTCAGTCAACACAAACTAGAGCTGCATCATTTAGCAGCCTGTAAACATGGTTATTAATGGACTCAGAAAAGGGGGAAAACGCCCACTATTCATCACGAGGGAATGGTCTTTGCATAACGAATAAAGCACTGACGACAACAGAACCAAACAGTGTCTTAATTTCCCTACTGAGAAGAAGTTTAGCAAAGTCAGCTGCTACTTCAAGATTTGTTCAAAGGACGAGATTTTGTTTCTCCTTCTGGCTTTGCCTGAATTGGAAAAATATTGATAACACACCTTAACATGTACTCTTAACATCATATTTCACTCAGAGCAAAGGGAAAACATGGCGAGACATGCGAGACAATCACATGTATCCAATACAATTTACCTCTGAGGAGCAGTTTGAAGAATTAATTAGGCATTTACAGTGACAGTATCTTGAAAAAAGTGGTTGTTTTTTTTTTTTTTATAAAAAATGACTCTTTAGTCTTGCAACAGGAAAGGCTGGGAAATATGCTTACTTGCTTTATTACTGAGAGTTCGATGAAAAGATTGATATCACTCTCATGTCTGTGTGCTAAATATGAATAACACCTAGCACCTGGTTAGCTAACTTAGCTTTGTCTAAAGGTAATCAACCTACATGCTCCTCTAAAGCTCACTAACTACCATGCTATATCTCGTTTGTTGCCGTGCAAAAACAGGTTGTGAGGTGCTCCCAGCCAAGAAATAGTCACATATCGACCATAAAGTTGTAAATTGCTGTTTTTACACTATGCTTCTTACAGATTAAACAATGAAAATGTTAATGAGCTCTACAGGTGCAGGGAGGCATGTTTTGTAACCTTTGCCAGGTTGTTTCCCTGTTTCCAGTCTTTGTGCTAAGCTAAGCTAACCAGCTGCTTGCTGTAGCTGCATATTTATCATACAGACATGAGTGATATCAATCATCTCATCCAACACTCAAGAAAGTGAATCAAAGCTTTTCTTAAAACACCAAGCTACTTTGTTAAATCAGTGTTGGACATGGGAAATGCTCTTCACCTCACTTCTTTTTTTAGGATGGACCGTTGGAGTATTATGTGCTGAAAATCATCAAACAACCCAGAGTAAAAATTCATTATATTATTGAAGGGATATGATTGCTTTTTTTCTTTTTTCTTTTCTTTTTTTTTTTTGTAGAAGTTCAACAAAAATACACCATACATGTAAAGTGGCTGCCTGAGGCATTGAGGAAAAAAAAACTGCTCAGAAAGAAAAGAGGGTTTTGGGGAAAAGTCTCATTGAGGCCAAGCCTATAAAAGCCTATTTCATGTCGCCATATGTCTTTTCATACAGTGGTCGGGCTATCAAAACACATCTATCACTTTGGAAACCAGGAGCAGAGCATATCATGAGGGGAATCAATCGTTCCCTAAAGACCTCCCTGCTCTCTATATACAGTAGAGCGCTGTCAGCACACATCCAGTGAGCAGAGCAGGGGAGGGAGGTGGGAGTCAAGATGTGACTTTATCTAGCTGTGTGAAGTCCTGTGACTGTAGTGAACTCCTCCTGGAGGAAGAGGAATGATGGCGGTAAAACATTCTGTTACAGCTACATGCTTTATGGCTTAATAGGAGGAGTTGCCATGGTTACGTTGGTATTCCTATTAAAACTGTGCATTTACAAAATAAACTGAACTCAAGGGCCACTCACTAACTTCTCCAGAGCTATTTTTAAATCCTTTTGGCTAAGGCCGACACAAGCTGTTCCACTAATTAAAAGGACATCAGTGGCAGCTATTTTTAGTGTACAGACACAGAGAAAAAAACACAACTTATAAATAATATCTAGTTAGTTTGATTATTGGCTAAGTGGTTGGCTATTTTTTGGATGAATTTTGGATTTGGATCAGGCCAACGGTCTAAAACGCTAAGATACTATGTAATTAACAATGAGATAAAACAGAAAAAAACAGTACATCCTCAGATTTTAAAATCCCAAACCAAAAAATGCTGCTTTTTTGTCTGAGAAATGACTAAAATGATTAATCAATTAACTATGGCTGTCATATAACTTATATTGATGGACTAATCAAATAATTGAACGTTTCCTTGTTGTGTACTGTGCGTCATTTGATTCAGCAGTGTTGGAGCATTTTATGGTATGAAATGAAAAAAAAGCTCAAATCCAAATACATAATTCGGAGCTGGTGTAAAATGTAAAAATGTAGTTTTTCAATAACAAAAATTCTGACTTTAGGAAACACGCTTTTCACTTTCATGCCAAAGTTCAATAGCAAGAGCAATACCACTCTCATGTGTTTCGGAAAAATATGAAGCAACAGCCAGCAGACATTTAGCTTAGCTTAGCATAAAGACTGGAAACAACCAATAACTTCTTAAAGTCTCCACTGGTTGGCAACAAGACTTTGGAAGTTACTGCTCATAATAGTTCAGCACATGACCTGCTGTAAAACTACAAATTGTCATTTTTACACTTTTTGAATGAAATAAATATGACACAACATGCAAATTTTTGGACAGAGCCATGCTTGCTGTTTCCCACTATTTCCAGTCTTTATGCTAAGCTAAACTTAATGGATGCCGGCTGTGGCTGTATATTTACCAGACAGACATGAGAGTGATATAGCCTAACAAGATGGATTCTCAGCTAGCGGGATCTTGGGTGATCTTGCGAATCCGGCTGCCTTGCAAGGTAAACATGAACACAGTACAACGGATAATGTTATGTCATGATATATGATTAGAAAGAAGATAGAAAATAAAGAGGCAGGGTTGTTTAGTCTAAATTAAGGTAAACATAAATGGCAAAGTGCTGCATGTTCATTCACTGGTGATGACTTTCTGGTTGTATGTTGCTGAATTGGCACTTTCACATCCTTTATTTGATTGTACAACGACACAAATGACTTCCTTCAAATCAGCACTGTACATTACATCTCATCTCATATTTACCCAACATTCTATTCAAGCACATTTTTTATCTCTTTCACTCTTTCTCAGGCTTTGTTCATTTTACTTCACCATTTCTCCTTTCATTTTAAACCTCTAGAAAGCTCAGAAATCCCCCACACACTTGGCTGGACATACACACAATACCCTGTGTCAAAGGCTTTTACTTCTGGTGCTGCCTCTGCTCTCTGCCGGCAATCTCCTGAAAACACAATACCACTTATTTGACAGTCTAAAGAAAATCAGACAGCCTCTCAATACACTAAAGAGCTGAGAGCCGCGGGGCGCTCAATAGAGAGGCAATTCATTCATTATGGCCATCACTTACAGCAAAGGGGGGGACAGAGGAGGGGGGGTACCTGGGGAAGGACAGATGTAAATTGAAAGAGGAGAAAGAAAGTAGACACAAAATAAAGTAGAGGAGTTTGAGGTCAAGAAGAGGTTTTAGCATGGCGGGATGGAGTAGCGTAATTCTTTCCAAGTTATGTTTACATGTGCTGCTATCCAAAAGTGCGCGGCTGTGTGTGTCCAAGAAAAACATGAGCAGGAATTAGCAGTCCCTACTAGACTAAAGCTTCACTTTATTGGACATTGTGTTTAGATAAGGTCTTTGTTCCTTGGTTCTGAGCTGTGTTTAACTTACAGGATATTTTCTGTTTACCACAGCTGTTCTGAGCGGGAACTGAATCACACGCACACACACGCATTCTATTAAGTCTTTGGTCTTTTAAATACAAAGCTACGAGGGTTTTATCTAAATGAAATGTCTGCTTTTTTTTGTCTTTTTCATTGCTGATTGGTACAAAGCATTACTGAGTCAGCCTACCAATCCATTATGTCTCACCTAGGAAAAAATCCACTGGCACACAGAACGAAAAGCTTTTTGTATTTCACAACTTTGTAAGACCTAAAATTGGCAACAATCAGCACCATGACTGGGCAAAAAGCCCAAACGTTGCCATCCTTGTCACAAGGCTGTCTCCTAGAAATCTTGTTGATACACTACTAATTTGTTTTGTAAAACACATTTTGAGGAAATGCAACTGCTTGCGTTTTTGTACTGCACGCATGTAAGCTGAATCAGACTTCTCCACATATAGGGGCAACCCTATACGTACTCATTGATCAGTCTGCTGATTATTGTTACAATTAACTGATCAAATGTTCTGTGTAGAAAGGACATTCAACTTGCAAATACATAAAACAGATAAAAACAATTATTTTTAGAAGCAGGAAAAAGTTTCCTCAAGAAGTCAGAGAAACAGATTTTTCCAGAAATTTGTGCAGTGATGTGTCTTATTTTATCTTTTTTAAAAGGTATTTACACTTTTTTGCAGAGCATTCTCGCAACAAGTTGATTTGTATTTCAATCAGCTTCTTACGATAGACACTTTTTGCAGTGTATCGCTCAATTGAATGGAAAGCAAAAAAGAGGACTTAGACCTCATATGTTTGACAAGGCTGCATGCCAACCCCATCTTGCTGCCCACATTGTCAATGTCTTTGCAAAATGTCTGCTGGACTGTTTAGAAAGTAACTGCAACTCTAAAAATACAACACTAAATGTAATTGTAACTCCGCAGCAGAGTTTGAGCACAGGTAGCAAAAATAAATTGTGTTTATTTAATATTCATAAGAACAGTGACTTGCTGATAGCAATGAAAGCTTAGAGAAACGATGGTCCAGTGGGGAGAGGAGGATGAGCTGACTGATAGGCCCTGAAATGGAGGGATATGAGGAGGGAGTCTTGGAGAAAAAGCCCCAGAGGCCTGAGGGAAGCAGATAGCCGCCTCCTCCTCGGTTTCCCCTCTCCTCCTCAGTCTCATTCTTCCATCTCTGTCTGGAGGAATGCAAATTCCTGTTATCTCCTCTGTGCTCGTATCGTCTGAGCCCGTCCATCCCTCCACGCCATCATCCAGCGCATTTCTAAAGCCAAAGAAACCACCTCAACTTTGCCAGTGACGGAGGATCAAGTGGGAAAATGAGACAGTGATGAAAATGATGATAAGAGACGCGGTGGATTATTTCTTTATTATTCCAGTGGCAGTTAAACGCAGCACAACATCTCTGAAATAGTTGGGTAAGAGCAGAGCTTTAGTCTTTGATGTGATAATAGCTGGTTGGGGTGTTGTGGTTTCGCCGTCAAGACTCAAGTGGAAAATTGCTTTGCACACTCTGGCAAACACGTCTGCTGTGTCACGTGTCCAACCCACGCATACACATCCCCTGATACCCCCACCTCCGTATCCATGTCTATCAGAGTGTGCTAGGCCACTTGGCAGAGGGACTCCTGTTTCCAGTCCAAACCATCGGTCTGGTTTCTCTTCCAGTTAAGTCTGGTGTGGAGTTGGTGGTGCTGAGCGTTGGGAGTGGTTTGTTTTGTTATCCCCCAGTCTAGCAGACTATCCCGCAGAGGTGAGAGCTGTAAATGGTCTTGTATCAGGCTGACTGCTTGGCTGGTACAGTGTTGTTGGTGGTTTTGTACTGTGGTTTTTGCCAGACGAGCTTTTTTCAACCCTGAATCTTCCGATGTAATTTCCCAGAGAAAAGAAATAAGTCATTGTTTTCTGTTTTCAGATCTGAGATGTCTTTGTGCAGTCGCCACCACCCTCACAGGTACCAGAATCACATGCAGCAACCCCCCTTTGTTCTACATTTCATAAAGGTCTCTCTACTCCAGACTCATTTTATAAATCTTACCACATTCCCTCCTAAACCCACCAGCAATAAAAACTGCCTGTGTACAGTCTAATATGCCAAGCACATACAGTATATCCAATAACAACATTAATAACTACTATTGAAAGAATGAAGTCCAAGAACAGTGTTCACTTACCACCAGTCGCCACGGTGATTTCACGCAGGAAATGTCCATAAAAAGGGAAATCGAAGGACAGATTAACTCTCTGTGAGGGGAAAAACAGACAGATGACCTCGGTCAGAAAGATAGAGGTAAGAAGAGGATCAGAGAAGAGACTGTTCACATCTTAGAAACAACAAGAGGATTTAGATCAGAAGAAAAATGTGAAAAGAAAATACAAAGGTGCCCCGTGTGCTATAGCGGCTTTGCTTCGTGTCATTTCTGAGTAGGAATTTAAAATAGAGATCTAAAGAAGAATGTAAATGTGGTAAAATATATCTGCATATGACCTTCATTACAACTTTGTACAAGAAGCAAGAAAAATCCTATCCTTTTCTAAGAAATGTCCAATTTGTCCCGATGTCCTCATGAAAATATTACACAACATTTATGTTGATGTATGAGGATTCAAGCAATAATAGCGCTCATGGCATTCATGGGTATTTACATATACTGTATCTGAAAATGTCCATTATATGAAAGCCCATTAAAATACTCACAGAAAGTAAAAATTATGAGATATTGTTAAAATTTTGACTTAAAAAGTAAAAGTTATGACACTGAAAGTCAACTTATGGTAATTTCTAATATAGTGAATTGCAATTATGAAATATATCAGTTTCTTGTCACAAAATTTTGATTTAGCGTCTTTTTAGTTTTAGCCGCGCTGACAGTATGGCATTAGGTATGCTAATGTTGTTAAAACTAATGACATTGCTTTACATCAGCATGTTAGCATTGTCAATGTGAAGATGTTAGCATACTGATGTTTGCATTGAGCTCAAAGCATCACAGAGCTGCTAGCCTGGCTGCAAACACTTAAGCAGCCAGTACGCTTCATCAGAAGCTCTTGTTGGATGGTCAAATATCTTTGGAAACCCCCTCCCCCGACACCTTTACGAGCAATTTTTGTAACTTTCTGAAAGCGACAATCTGACATTAAAATTACTCTTGGACCAAGTGCACAACAAACTGCTCAAGAACATCACCACAAACGATGGTTTAAGCATTCACTATTTTATCCCTGAACTGAGTATGCTGCAGTCACATCACACCACTGCCAGAAAATGTAATGGAAGTAAACATGCAGCTATTATGCATGATCCTTGATTAAGCTGGGAGGAGTAACCCTGTGGCGAACCACACTGAATCTCACAGGCTACATAGCCGATCCAGAGCTTTACTTTTCTACAATCCTGTGATGAAGCTGACCTCTGCGGCTGTGTTTTGTTTTACGACCTCATTGGCCCAATTCGTCTCAGCCTCTCTGGCAGGCGGCAGTGCCAGGAAGGAACATGGACGCTTTCCCCGATCCTGCTCCAGCACTCAGAGTTTCATACAGTTTCTCAGGACTTTAACTGCCATCGTAATAAACTCTATTTGTTTAAAATGTTAGTCTGCTGACACAGAGGCTAAAATTTCAGCACAGATGGTTTTCACTTCTCCTTGCACTGCAAATCTCACAATGAAATTATCCAGTCAAAATTTCCAGATCTCCATTTGACTCTGCATTACATGGCTGGTCACTTAATTCACTAATGATGGGAAATTCACTTATTGATTATTTCAAACTAAGCCAAAGACAGAAAAACCTCCCACATCCCTCCTAAAGACATTGGAAGAAAATGCTTGCCTCTTAGCCAGGTCTGTGGCTAAAAAGAATAGCTTGTATGGTTCAATCCATCACCACATGACTGAAGGTAGAGGAGCAGAATGCACAATGTGGGACTCTATTCTATCTCCTCTCTGGACATTGTTCACCCTGTATGCCTCTTCTGTTTTTTTTTTTTTCTTTTCCAGCCTGTGACTGCCACGCTGCTCTGTCTCTCCAGCCTACTGCTGCCTTGTGTTACTTCATCAGTATGTGCCTCACATGGGCCACCTGCTTGTGCAGAGGTGGAGGGAGGGGATCTCTGAAACTTCACTGCAGGGAACTTTTAAAACTGTTGCTTGGAGGAAGACCAAATCTCCATGGTTTTAATGGTAAAGTCATGTCTTTCTGGTGACATAATATCAGCAACCGATGGGGCAACCTAACATCTGAGGCTTGTGGGTATAACTTCATATTTGAGCAATGAAGCTGTTTAACATATACCACATACAGTATACATGGTTACTGATTATATCTATCCACTGGCTAATCGACAATAACAACAATCATTAATTGCAGCCCCAGTTAACAACATTGTCACATCTTAAACGTAAGACTAACTGCAGCTAAGGTAATGGCAAAAAGCAACAGCCACCCGGGTTTGGGTATGTTTGAACGCAGCAGAGCATCACCTTATACTTCCCACAACACCAAGGAACTCCCCTCTCATGCTGACTTACCGCTGCTTGTCTGTGTGTGTTGGACAGAATCCCATGAATCTTCACTTTGTCCTTCTCCATCTGGTTGATATTTACCCACAAGTCCTTACTCATCGGATCCGACGGGCTGTATGTTTTTGAAGTGTAGTAGTCATGATCTGTATCCTCCTGTAGAAATGAAACAAAATGCATCCTGTGAGTTTACGTTATATTGGTCTCAATATTAAGACTGCGAGGAAGCACAGTACAACAGAAGTTATTTAGAGGGATGTAATACAGCTTGAAGGAGAGAGCAGATATTGCTGTGTTGCTCTGTGAATTAAGCCAATAGAGTCTGTGCTCTTATGATACGGTATACAGTGTGCAGACTATGTAAACACATCCTAAAGAGATCCTGTGGCTCATTGTTCCTCTAAGCATCTGTGAGCCCAAATCAAATTCCAAGCGACACTGTTAGCTGCAATTTCTAAAAAACAATTAAAACCTCTGCACACACAGAAAACGTCTACACACGGAAAATCTATAACAAAGAGTATTTTTAATTTTGCTGCAGAACAAATTACCTGCTAAATTAGATTACGTTGCAATACAATCATTCGTATTATGTGTGCTCTGTGTGCACTTTCTCTTTGTCCTTTCATTCAACTCAGTGGGTTTCATTACGGCACAATCGGCACACAAAGTGGTTTTAATGTATACTAATCAAATTAAAAAAACCCAGGAAGCAAATCGAGTTCTTCCACTCTTTGAAAAGCCTGCAGCAGACTGCATCATCAGGATTGCCTTTTATAACCCAAACATTCATGGACTTTTATAAGCCATGTGGGAGCGGCCTGTCTGCTTTTATCGTTTCCTGTACAGAATTAGGAAGAAAGCTCGTGTCGTGTGCTTCCTATTGCTTGTGTCTTTTTTCCCTGTGGGTCTAATGAGATACCTTACAGCTAGGCCTTTTATCTAAAACAATGTTAAAGTTAATGTTTTGCTGGATGGGGAGTCAAGGAAGTTTACACATCTGACTGTGATCTGAGTAATAGGAACTCACGCAGCTCTGTGGATACTTTGATATATGGGTGGTATTATTCTGAGCTACTGCGCTTTGGTTGTCAAAAAGCCACGAAACAAACATTAATTAAAGTACAATCCTTCCCTGCTCACTTCGTTTTGCTTCAAGGATTCATATTTCCCTCAGAGAGTTATAATCTAATACCTCTACATAATATTCAGCCTGGAATATAAGACAATAGGATAATGTTTCAGGCTTGGCCATGCTGCTCTGGGATTGATAAATATCAATATTCAAAAATGGAGTTCAGCTGTGTAGGTGGTGTTACTTTTGATTAATTTGGAGATTTAAACAAACATTGCTAGAGGCCTTTCATCACAACTTAAAGTGCAGACAAATCGTGTCAGGGAAAAGGGCCGGCAGGCAGCCTTAGTCAGCACATTACTTTCAGAATAGAAAACAAGGGCACTTGTAAAAGGAGTAGACACAAATGCAAGGCTGTAAAGCTGCCTCCTAATCAGCACAAGATGTTTTTTGGTCTTGTGGAGAAGGACTGAGGGAGATACAGGCTTCGCAGAGGTGAGGGAGACCAGCTGGCAGTTCTTCCCCTCAGGGGGGAGAGTGAAGGGGAAGGTGGGCAGGGTGCCATCGTCCAGCTGAATGTAGGTAGAGACCACAGCAAACAGAGTGCAGGGTGCTTCACCAGAGAAATGGCCTCACACACACAGAAATACACAAGTCTCTAGAGAGGTTTGGTCAGTTACTTTTTCTTATGCCAAAATGTGCCACCAAGTATAGTACTTAACACTGATGTGTGAAAATACAAACATAGGGTTAAATTCACTACTGCTACTGGCTCTGTTTTGAACAGACTTTATTAGCACTGTCAACGAGGACAGGTGGGCCACAAGCATGCAAACATTTTAAAACTATAGAAGGCAGACACCACCTTCACTGAAAGAGATTTGCAAAATGGAGTCATTAGAATGCATTTCAAATTAAAATTCAAAAATTGTATTCAAAAACTGACACCCACTTCCTGTTAGAGTGCTTTCAACAACACAAAAAGGGAGCAAAGTGCACACAGCATTAGTCTTATTTAGGACCTCCACCCACATTCATACACTGTATGTACAGGTTGGTGTTGCGCCCATAGATGGCTCTTTCTTGTTGGTACAGTGACTGGCTTTAATATGCCAAACACATCACAAAATAAAAACAGGTGACCTCTATGCCTCCTCTCTCTCCAGTTGTTGCCTGTTACCTCTATAGTGTCAGTTATCAAATGAAGGCAAAAATACATAAAAAGTCATATTTTTTACACCTTTTCCAAAAATTAAATGGGCATTTGTATATTTCGGTATGGATACTTCACTTCACTATGGATAATTTTTCTAAAATAACAAGGTACAGACTGACTCAGTCATCACGTATGACCCACTAAAAGTGTGTGCTGGTGTATTTATGAGACTCTAATCTCTACCTGAATTTTCTTATTTTCCTATTCTTATTCTTACATTTCTGGGCTTCAACCTTTGGGCTGTGCGTGAGTACACATTTTAAACCAAATATCAAAAAATGAGCCTTTCTAAAACAACTGTATTGTACACAAATTTCAATTGCATTGCTAATACAAACCCATCTGAAATCCACTAAAATAAAAAAATAACCCAGCCAATTCTAATATTTTTTGCATGCATTTTGGTCTGCATTTTGGATATATTTTGGCTACACTTTATTGTAAAAGCATGTCAGATACTATATCTTCAGGACCTATGTGATAAACACATACACAACTCTCGCGGACTATGTTCCAGTTGACCCTCACAGACATTAAAGATGGCTGAAAAGTTCAAAGGAGGATAATGGACGATAGATGATGATACATGATGAAACGAGTGAGAAGAGAGCAGGAATGTGACCCTGCTGCTCAGCTTTATCCCCTGCCACATTTTCATCTGTCCATCACAAACTGAAATTCTGCAACTAGATAGAGGTGGGGAAAACCAAAATTGCTGCCATTAATGGAGCAAATAATGGACCATTTTCTGGCTCTAAAGCACAAAAACAAACTGCAGAAAAGATTCATTTTCTGCGCCCATTCCACATTCACTCCCATCTCTATCTGAGGCCTTTACTTGAGCTGCCCACCACATCAATATTGCATTATACTGAGACCTGAATATCTTGTGCCAACATGTTTTCACTTCTGAGTGGTTCCTTAACACAGGGGAGACCCTAAAGAAAGGAATTTATCACTTTGCCGTTATGAGATTATTCCTTATGTTTTACTTAAAGAAAATAAGATGTGTTGAAATGTTTCTAAAAGCTGCTACTGAAGACGTAGTCGCGGCTGTTATTCACAAATGTTTTTCAGAGAAATAAAGGAAAACCATAATCCCCTCAACTGCAACCATGTCTCTGCTCCTCAGAAAATAAAATTTCATCACTACACAAGAAGCGCTTGAGTTTTGAATAAATGTTCCAATATGTTGGGATTAAGCTGCATGTCAGCCATCCCCATACTTCTTTTTCCTAAGACGTTTCACATACACACACACAGAGCAGAGTTAAATCAGACTGTCTGAAGAAGCGCCATCACTCATGTGTGCAGCTCTTCATCAGCTGATAATACCTGTGATCCATTATTCAACGCTCCGCTCCATCTCCTGCAAGTCGTAGCAGCTTGATGGTACTGGTGGTGTGAATGTGGTGAAACTCAACAATATGAAACTACATACTGGTCTGTGCTTGAAGAGCCAATTTCTGATTCCTTTTAATAGTAGTATAGATACTCCTGTATGATCCAAAATGTTGGACTTAATCCAAAACAGACCTGTTGAAAACAAACCAAAAACCAAAAAGCATAATTTTTTTTCACTTGGCTATTTGACATATTGACACACAGACTGTGGCAATAAAGTGAGCTGCTACCTGGCCTGAGTTTTATTTGGTTTGACTTGGGTCCCAGGTCAGGTTCCTCAGAAGCCAGAAGACCCGTCAAGACCTCTACAATTCATCTGAAGCACAATTGATTGTTTCAAAAAATGTGAAAATACAAAGAAAATAAAGTAAAAAAGCAGTCTGAGGTGAATCCACGCACCTGATATACAATTTAAATATTCTTTAGGTCTTTGGTTGTAGATCACATGAAGCTGTCTGCTGGGTTCAGACAGATGACTGTAAATAAAGATAGACAATGTGTCTCCACTTCCTCCCATTGTACAAAAATGAAGGCAAAATATCCCAGACATGGGCGCAGACACCTTGCGCTAGTGATGCCATTTGGAATCTGCGCAGTAGTGATCGGGGGATGGAGCCATGGTATCGCGGTCTCGCCTATACACCCACCAAACTCAGTCGCGGGTTAGCTGTCAACCATGACAGTACACACCCTTTTTATAGCATCAAATAACTATCAAAGCCAAACTTATTAGAATAAAAAAAAAATACAGAAGCCATCTTTGAGTGTGAAACTAATTGGATGATTTGGCTATTGAGGAGCTGTCATGTTGTTTATCTTTATATACAGTCATTGGTTAAGACAGACTGTATTTGTAGGCTTAAGTGACCTTCAGGGATGTAAAGGCACACAGAGTTCACTACACAGCGTCATCACACACTCACTACCTTTCCTGATCCGCAGATGAACCAACACGTTGTCTGATCCACTGAGAAAAGGCTACGCCTCTAACACCAGAAGATGACGCCCAGTCAGACAGTAAAGCCTGAAGCAGACTGGACACACACTGAAATTTAAACAACTTCAGGTTCATCTGTGGAGCAGCTGCCTGAGTTGGTGTCGCATTACAGCATTTAAACGCTGAACAACATAAAGACAGTAAACATCTCTTTCCAAACACATTATGCTGTGGGAATCCTTTTTTCTAACAAACCTGACAAACTGAGACACAAAACAAACAAAGGAGAAAAAAACCTAATTTGCATTCACTGCAGGTTCTGAAAATGGAGCGTGGTGAGGGTAAAAGCAGTACTGGGAATCAAGCGAAGTAATAAAAATTAGCAATCCGAGCTGCTTGCTGACTCGCTGCGTGAATTCTCTCCCTGAAGAAATACACAAATAAACAGTGAATGTAGTGAAGCATGTAACCCCCGAAGAGCCTTCTGAGCTCCAGATATCCAATAACAAGTCTACACCATAAACCACACCCTTATTACTACACATCAAAGTAAGCTATACAAACAACACCCAAACACCAATACACTGTATGCTTACACTGGCAACCTGACATGTTTGACAGTGGTTAAATTATCAGGACAGGCTGTGCTTTACTGTAGACATGAACAGCCAGGCATGAAAATGAGATCATCAAATGCACACTTTATTTCTAAGGGAACATGATGAGTTATATGTCTGCCTTGACTTCACTTATGGTGTTGACTGGCATTGCGATATGATATAGGATTTGAAAAAGACACCGTCCGTACGATTTACCACCCAAGTGGCTGCCACATTGATTCCTGATACATGCTTGTGTGGTTTGTTTATGCTTCTCATAAAGATAGGAATTAAAACGGTGCCACCTGATAGCCAAAGCAACCTCTAATGTAGTTTCTAGAAGTTGAGGTCAGGACCCCGTGTTGGCTCGCTTGGTATGCAGACAGGGTTTTCCAGTGATATATCAGACTGAGCTGGTGTTGAGGCCAAAAATGGCACTTCTTTAAAAAAACAAAGTCAAGGGTTGCTAACAGGTAAAAAAAATACAATGCAAGAAGTCCAGTTTGAGTAGTACAACCTTGAGTTTTTAGGGTTCATCAAATAACAAAACACTTTAAAACACTTCTGTATGAGACAACGATTCACATTGTAAAGTACAGTATACACAAGGAATGTGCTTTTAATTAAAACTTGCTTTTAATTGAGTGGCCCAGTAATTATCCCTGTTTTGTTCCCCCATAGCTTTCTGCATCTGCACCTAAGAAATGCCAATACAGTATTCTCACTGAAATAAACAAGATTGTGTTTTTTTAAGCTGTGCTGTCAGTTTGATACACTGATATATTGTAGTCAAAGTATCTTAAATTGTAATTGGCAAACAATTACCCAAATGTATTTGAAACAATCACCAGTGTAATGTCTGTTTGAAAATTAAAATAAAAAAAAATTAACCTGAACTATGCCGCCATCATCGCATGATAAACATACATACTGTCAATTTACAATGCATGACAACCTGACAGCTGGGGTTATGAAATGTCTGGGAACAAAAAACTATGATCCTAAACAGGCTCGGCTGAAGAAACCGCTCTGAACCAGCACTCTGGAAGACAACAAACAACAAAAACACAACAGCCACAAGCCATCACTGACAGCATGTCTGGACTAGTGCAAACGTTGCCTTTCCTGAATAAAAGAAACTGTGATGAAACTTGGCTTGAACTCAGTGATACCGGCTCCTTCCCACAGTTCCACAGCTGTTCCAGCCTTGCCTTATTCTACCTCACAGTGACTTGAAGACACCTTTAGCCAAGAGGCTGTTAAGTCTGCGTTAATGATGTGCAGTATACAGTGAGTCACAGTCATTCAGGGCGTCAGACAGTCTGCCACCGTTATGAACCTGCATGTCGAGGTGAGACGAATCTATTGTTGGAAAGCTGTTATGACACCAGTTAACCCAAACACACTGTCCTCAAAGCAAAGGCAATGAAGGAGATGGAGAGATTTCTTGAGTTTTATAAGGTGGAAGCTTGATATATGGAAATAAAACAATCAGGAGTTAACAGAGATTCAACATGCTATTACTAAGAAACATATGATACAACTTTTAACAATTTAGCACTGGTTAAAAAAATGCTATTCTGGATTGCACCTCTGTACATATTTGTGATTTTTGTGATAGTTGACCAAACATATGTGGTATGACTTTAAATAAATAGCTAGACATCTCAAGAAATATGCCTATTCGGTTTCTTGCCAAGAGTTAGATGAGAAGATTGATACCACTCTCAAGTTCGTATGTTACATGTGAAGCTGGAGCCAGCAGCCAGTTAGCTTAGCTAAGATTGGAAACATGGGTAAAACAGCTAGCCTGGTTGTGTAGCAAAGATAACAAAATCCACCTACCAGCACCTGTAGTGTTCACTAAGTAACACGTCAGATTTCATTCGTGTAAAAACAAAACGTGGCTTTACAGGGAGTTAAAAGCTGGACGATTTCTCTCCAGTTCCTTGAGTTTTTCTACAGGACAGGACAAGACTGCACTTTCCAGTCTTTATGCTAAGCTAAGATAACTGGCTGCTGGCTATAGCCTCACACTAAACTAACAGAAATGACAGTGGTGTCTTCTCGTCTCAATCTCGGCAAGAAAGCCAACAAGCATATTCTCTAAAATGTCAAATACTTCTTTTAAAACAATACATTTTTGGCGTAGCTGTAGTTAAACAAAATGATTTTTCCCTCAGTTCCCCTCCACTCAAAACTGCATTTTTCTTCTTGTTCCTACAGTTGAATGTTTGAGCTTCACTGTGCAGAATGATGTATGTGCAGAATTTGACACTAGAAGGCTGTTTTCACATTCATCTGCTGAAAGTGGAAAGTTTCTCTGTTCTCACTGAAAATCCAGTTTCAAAGATGTGGACCTACAAGCGTGATCTGTGACATCACAGTTAGTTTGGAAGCCGATCCTGGTCCAGTATTCAACTCAACCACCGATGCACAAACACTGAGAAATCTCCGGTGAAATAAACACATATTTGCAAAATCACAGATTCTTTTAATGAGGAAGAGTAAACGTAATTCTCAGGATTTTACCAAGATAACAGAAGGTTTTTGCGGAAAAACCATACCAGAAACGCATGTCTGGAGGGGATCTTTAAACATCAATAATTAATATAATTTTTTTAACTCAGTATTTTTCAGCAAAAGTAATTAATCATTTACAAAGAAATCAATGGTAAGAGAGTCAGAGAAACCTGTTTCAACACAGGAAGGAACTTCAACAGACTATTTAGGAGAAGACAGGAAATTTAGTTGCAAATCACTAACTGAAGGACTGAACAGGTTGATGGATGGTAGCATGTCAAAAAATATAAATTATGACACAAAATAGCTCTGGGAATGTGTGTACCATCAGAGATATACAATGATATACGGCTTTGTGTGTGTCTAAGGGTAGATTTTTCCTTGAGGTGGACACACAGTCCTTCCTCTGTCTATCTTTCATCAGTTAAGCTCATGCAGAGCAGAGGAGACAAGTCTTTAGATCCATTCAGCTCACTGCTGGGTGGAAGACTTCAGCTCTACTGTTTCTGCCCTCTGAATACAGTATGAAGGCTTTTCTCATGTCAACAAAGTGTTAGAGGCAGGTGAGGAAATATGCGTGTGTGTGTGTGTGTGTGTTGAATAATGACAGGAGGTATGACAGGGTGTTTGTGCTGTGGGCTGCTTTTCCATTCCGCAACAACAAATGAGCCTCAGAGAGCGACAACAATGAGGGCGGACATGTTTGTGTCATGGTATGTGTGTGTATACGCAAGCGTAAGTGTGTGTGGACGTGACATCTAAAGTGCACGTGTTTATGCATTAGTGTGTCTCTAGCTGTGTCCATACGTGAAGGTCTGTGTGAAGTTTGAAGTGTTGGTGTGTGTGTGTATGTGTGTGTGTGCCTGTGCGTGTGTGAGTGTTTACAGCTGACGATCAAAGCTCCCTCCCCTCCTCACTGACAGACGCGGGGGGCTGTGAACCTGAGATGATTAGAAGCCACAGGAAAACTTAACGAGCTGTCTAAGCCCGGGCGGCCGCCATCATTATGACAGAACGCCTCGATGCTGTGCGCCGGCCAAAACGCCATAACAAGAGGACACGGGCGATGCCTTTTATTTGCATAGACTAAAGCACGGGCCGAACCCAGCTATTAATCTCCAGCAGCTCCACCGAAACCTTGGAACTGTCGGAGGCCGGGTTAATTTCCTGTTCTGGTCTCTACGAGGTCAAGTTTAAGAGGATCCAGTCCCACACAGAAGGCAGATGAACACCTGAGGGCTGGGCTTAATTTGATATAAAATATTAATCCTCAAAGGCCCCTCCGAGTCTTCTTTTTCATTATGAAACATCCACTCTTCTGAGGAGATTTATAATTGCTCAAGGGAAGCAACCAAGGGGTATTTTTAGGTACAGTTCAACAGAGGGCTTTATCGATTCATTCTCTTTATATTAGTTGGCTTCTTTAGTAGACAGGAATGTTTTACTGTGTGAGCCGTTATGTTCTGTTGGAGGTGCACTGATCTGAACTGAGTCACAATGAAGCTGGTTTAAATTTACGCAGTAGAAAGATGATGATGGCAAACACTGAATTCTGTTAATGGGATTATGATTATTCACCACAAGCAAATTTGCCTCAGCTGCAGGACACCATTTTTCATTCCACAAAATAAAATTATATTACTGACAAGTCATATGAAATTAAACTTTTTTCAGTGCACTTTGCATTCATGCCCCCTTATTACTGTAAATCCTGATGCATGACTGAGGAATCAGTCATGAGGAAAGGGACGATGAGCCAGTAAAACAACTGAACATGAAAAGAGGGTCAAGTGAACTCTGAGACTCAAAGCTAACATGGACGAGAAGCTCAGAAAACAATTGGAAATTTGAACCTCTACAATTTCATGACAGCTGGGGAAATATCAAAAGCTCCAGAACAGCAACTAAATGGACTTTGAGGCGAGGCTGTTTGGTCAAGAGAAAAAAAACACTTACTGCAGTTGTAGTTTTGTAACTTTGTGCATTGCATCCATTAAAAGTTCTGACTGGCTGTGAGTCATGGATGCACTTGATTTATCACACCAGCACTTTCAGCAAAACAGAAAATAAAACAAATACTTTAAAAGCCCTGCACACCCATCGTACACTCACACAGCTCATTTCATTTATTATTAGATCATTAGAGCGCTTTGCAGTAGCTTGCACAGGCTGTTTGATTGACATCTACATCACGCTCCCTTTAGCTTTGTTGCACCTGCCCGGTCAGGACAAATGACACCTTTAAGGAGTCCATGTTGGCTCGACTTTGAGGCACTTCTGCATTATGAAGCACCAAGCTAGATATTTTAGAGCTTGCCAGTCATAATCACAACTTAGAAGTTGACTACACTATTTAAGATTCTGAAACTCATAATTACAGTAACTCTGACATGACCAAGGCGTAGAATAGAAAGAATAGAAGGATCAGAAAGATGACAATCAAGCACATGCTCACACTGCCCTCAGAGGAGCCAAAATAAGTGAAGATGTACAAGGCTTTTAATGTTGCCAAACTACACAATTAAAGTAGAGCTCCAGAGATTTACTGTAGCACCACACTTCCATAAATTTGGGGGGCTTGAAAGACACAGGTTAAATAAAACAAACTGTCAAAAAATCCTGACTTTGCATGGGTCAATCCCCAAAAACCCTGGATGCCACACTTCCCATAATACAACTGGATAGCCTTCCACTAAAAGCCACACCAGAGGTTTCCAACACATGAGCAAAGACAACCCGCATGGCATTGTTAAGGTTACTTTCCCAGAGAGCTCTCTTAGAGTCACAGAAGACATTAAACAACATGATGAGTAAACAGCGATGGTCCTCATGTGTAAACTCAGTGGAGTCCCAGTTTAATATTTATGTGAATCATGACCTACCTCTATCTGGGAGGTGTTGTCTGCGTCCTCTGCAGACAGCAGGCCTGGGAAGCCCTCGGGCTCCTCCTGCACAGGATCCTGGTCCTGCTCCTGACTGGCCCTGTTACTGTCCATGTTACGAGGTTTCGGGGGAAGCCATCTCCTCCACCGGTGACTGTACAGCTTCACATCCTCTGCTGTGTCCTCATCTCCTGCCTGCCCCTGCACGTATGTGTAAGAGACCCCTGAGGCGACAGGAAAAAAAAGTGTAAGCAACAAAAGAAAACATCAGTATATCCAAATCACCTTAAAGTGGCAATTTCATTTTGTTAAATTTGCAGTAGGTCACCACATTTACACTTCCATTGTACATAGTGTATTGAAAATTGGTGGGTTGTTCAAGAAAATGATTACATAGGAGAATAATATTTTTACTCTCACTTTAGGCAATAGTCAAACAGAGAGGCGGAGACCCAGGCCATTGTGTTTCTGTGGCTCCCTCATAACTCAGGGTCTCTGCAGACTTTTCTCATTTCTCTGGGGAGAAATATCACTGCTTGAAACTGATGCACATTAGGAATGACTCAGCAGCCGTCACACAGACCAGTGGGCCGCAGTTATACAAAATCATACCTATCCCGGAGTGTGAAATGAGATGCCGGTGACAAGCGAAAAATGGTACTGTGTTAATGTAAACACTGACTGAAGTGATTAACCGACCCTGAGACAGATTGCTGGATCTGAGGTGAAATGTGCTGCATCACTGTAAGAGAGTTTCGTGAATTGAAATGAGTCAGAATTAGAAAGAAAGGGGCATGAAACAGAATATCACATCCTCAAGATCTTCTTACTTCTAGGGTTGGAAATTAAAAAAAAAAATAAAACCCTAAACAACTCCTTCTGGTTGTCTTCAGTTCGGTCCAAGGGTGCTTTAACACCAACGTTTGTTTGAATTGGTGTAAAAGCTGTCAGTGAAACTCTGGTGCAGATCGAATAACTGGACCAAGATCCTCTGAAAAGGTGGGTCTCTTGTCTGTTTCCAAGCAAACTCCAGCATGCTTCACCTGTGATGTGAAAGCAAAGCGGACAAGCTACAGGCTTTTGTGATAGAAGATATGATTTTAGCACAAATTCAAAAGATAAACCACTAAATCTGCCAGCTGTGAACTGTCAGGGAAGCTATCTTACAAGCAACATAAGCAATGTACTATACAAATTATGCAATATTAATTACATAACAATGGTAACACATGCATGAGCAGATTTTACCTGAAAAGGAGTGAAAACACATGTGTATCTATTTCCTGCTCCCCTGCTTTTCCTACCAGTGCAACAGTTAAGCTTTAAATCTGACAAGGGATGCATGTTCTCCACTTGCTTACACAAGCATGGGTTTTTCCACAAATCATGTGGATTAGAGATGTTAAATCATCTGTAGGTATGAGTAAGAGCAGGCAGGTCTGTTTATCTGTTAGTCCTGTGATGGCCTGCAGACTTGTTTCCCTGCCTTTAGGCTGATGCTCAGCATGCTTGGATAAGATCCTGCTCCCCATGACCCTAATAGGATTAAACGGTTAAATACAATTAGTAATAAACTTTATTTTCATAGCACTCACCCAAACACAAATTTTACAAAGTGTTTGCATGCTGTTGCAGCTACAAATAGTTTTGGCTTTAGGCTAGAAAATACTGCTGATTCCTCTACTATTACTCTGTTGCTTGTTTTTTATGAGACAGAGGTCACTGGGTTTAACTAGCAGAGCGCATTTCCACTCCTTTCCTCTGTGCCTCCTCTCTCTCACGCTCACATTTCTCTCTCCTTGTCGTCCTCCTCTCTCCTCTCTGAGGGCCCCCGACCAGTGGTTCTCAGGAGAGGAGAGGAGTGAGGTGGTGAAAGCAAGCAGAGGCGCTTCAGATGCTAATTCACCCAAAGTGGAAGCTGACAGATTCACTTTATAATGAGCATCGGCAAAGCGAGAAGCAAAGAGACCAATCTGCTCTTTGAGGCGGATGTCGGTGTACAGTTTTAACTGAGCAGAAGGCACATCGTAGAAAGAAGGCTGAGCTCAATTTGGAGCTAATTTTTTCAGAGTGAGAGCAGAACAATTAAAAGTTAATCCTCACCTTCAATCAGTGATGTTCAAAGTCAAAGTCAAAGTCAGCTTTATTGTCAATTCTGCAGTATGTACAGGACAAACAGAGAATGGAAATTGCTTTACTCTTCAACCCTTTTGTGACAGGACATATATTAAAAAAAGAGATAAATAAAAACTGTACAAACTAAGTAAGTAAAAACTGTACAATCTAAATAAAAACTGTACAAACTAAGTAAAAACTGTGCAGTCTAAACAATGAAACATTGAGAATGTAATAGTGCAAATGTAAACGGTAAGCATGTTGCATGTTAAAGACTTATGAGACATTATGAATCAAAGAATGCATCAAAAAATAAAAGACTAAGTACTTTCAATTACCTTGGTATACAAATAAACTTTGCCTTTCCAATTAGATCCTTCTTTTCAAATAAAGACCCTAAAAATCTTTTTTCTTCATCTGCTATATTCCAAATTTACATCTTACACAGTACACATACACATCTTAGAATATTTGCCAAAGTGACAAATCCAGTGATAGAGATTTCTGTATTAAAGTTTTCTTTTGAGGTGAGCGGGGCTCTTTTTAAAGAACGTAGAAAAAAGAGAAGATAAATTGCAGCAGGAGAAGCATTCACCCACTAACACTATAGTACTGTTGCAATTACCAGAAGGGGGCAGTATAGCACACAGAATTCAATCAAACATAAAATACAAACTAAACAGGAAACCGGTTTAAAATTCCTCCCTATGGCCAAAATAAATCAGGTTCAAACAAATCCAAATCATCACGTAGTTTGTTCAAAGGATTTCAAGCCCATCACATGCAGCCTCTTCTAAAATACGTTTTCAGCTTGTGGATTGCTGTTGTTAGCCCGCTAGCCATGCTAGCTCTCACAGACTTACAACGCTGCCCATGCATAATTATCCAACTGTGTTTTGCCACAGCATGGAAGCAATTTTTGCCGGGCGAAATTAGTGTTTTGTTCATTCGTAGCGCCACCTTTAAGTGATTTACCCATTTTTTACTTGCGCTATAGCCTACATGCGTTAATGTAACTTGTGGCCTCTAGTGGTAGCTGCTGGCAGCTCTCCTGGCCAACTGTTCACTCACCGTCTCATTCTCACCATACCAATAATACTCCCTGCCTAATGGTCATTAGTCACACCCATGCAGACAAAGTCGCCCAGGCAAACTTCCTGTCAACAGCAGTTATACCCTATACTTTAATCCAAGAGGCACCTAAACATCTATTTTCATCCTTTAAAGGATCTTTGTTAGATCCTCAATATACGATGGAAAGCTGGCAAACAGCGGATGCTTTAAAATACACCATGACCACAACATAGGGGCCTTGAATAAATGGCTGCTCTTTTCCCAGCACGTCCCCCTGTGAACGGTCATGATGAGTCACCTTTTAAAGGAGCACATGCACCTGCATTTCTCTTGTGAACACCACCTCTGTGACTCAGGGGCAGCAGATTCTTATTATCCAGGGGAAACTCAGGGTCTTTTGTCAAGTATTTGGGAGGACACAGAGGGCAGACCCCTGAGGGACACCTAAAATAACCTCACAGCAGGACAAGGCTTCTCCTCAGTGCAAGGCTGTTCCTCACCTTTTGTGTGAAAGGAAATCTTTCCCCTTCTACTTTTCTTTCAGTGCATCTGAAAGCCCCTGCATACCTTCACCCTGACTCTGTCGAGCAGCCTTGTTGGCCGGACTCACGCCTGTCAACACCTCTGATTCACAAACACCGGAGGGACTGTAATTTGGTTCCACCTAAAACCTTTCAAGGACGTTTAGAAGGGCAAAAAACCGCAGAATAAAGGTGCTGTCTGCACCCCTTCTTTCATTCAGTTTCTGCTTGTTTCCCCCTCTGTTTCCCTCAGTTCCCACCTGACTCAGTGTTGCTGACAGGAGACTGCCACACATGGCTGGCAAGTAGAGAAGGTGGGATGCTTCATTGCATTTGGGCATGCTAGGGTGTGATTGTGTGGTGTGCATAATTTTAGCAGAAAAAGGATAAGAAAGTCACATCCTCTACAGTTTCTTAGCCTTTCTGTCACTGGGTGTCAGAGTGCTTAATTTAGTGCCCACTGAAAGCTGTTTTATCAGTGTACCAGCAGACCCTGCCAAGCACTCTGGAGGAGGAGGAGGACCCTTGTTCCCTAACAGCGCGGCCTCCATGCAGAACAACTCAACAGGGTCAACACAGATTAAAGTTGGTGTAACTATTGCCCAAACCCATCATGTTTCTGGAATCGTGCTAATTCTGTGCTAATGTAAATAACTTGTGTGATGAAAAGGCCGGAGCTGAACATATTCTTGCGTGAAAAACTGACAATATGATTAACAGCATCGCTCCAGATCATGAGAGAGAACATTGCAATTTTTCCTCCATTCAACATGTCTTGGTCTCTTCATTAGCAGTGATTCATTGAGGACAGAAGCACTCCATCTCTCTCTATCTCTCTCACACACACACACAAACTCACATACATTTTCAAAGAACTAGCAAACAATAATGCGCTCATCAAAATTTGAGAATAATATTAATGTTTTTAATGTCTATAAAATGTCAGAATATGGTGAAAAACAGACCAATGTGATATATTCAAATTGCTTGGTTTTTCTGATCCCAAAATATTACATTCAGAATTATGTGAAATACAGAAAAAAACTTTTAATTGTCTAACTAATGCTACCAACTAAATAATTCATTTTATTCAACATTTATTTGCATAGGGACAAAGATATAGCATGAACCAATGCCACACGCCACAACAGTTATAACTAACTGCAATGCAACTAGGTCACTGTTTTAGCTTTAAATGAACCAGAGTTCTGAGCAACCAACATATAAAAATGTTTAAAAATCTACAAATGAGCAGGTTAGTGCCTCACATAGTGTTTGACACTGACCAACCGACAAGGAGAACGGTTTCACTTTAGGGCCCTACACGAGCTGAGCTACGTTCAGGATTGTCTCAGTGCAAGAGCAACAACAACAAACGGGAACGTGGAAAGCCTTGACAGAGTGTTATCAGCCTTGGCTGACGCTAAAATGATGAGGCAGAGATAGAAAAGATGAGACACTCAACATGACTGATAAGTTAATAAACTGAGTCTAATAGGAGACAGCTGCTGGTTTGATCTTGACTAGATGTGAGCTCTTGAAGGATCTCTTTCTCCTTCTGTGTGTTAATAGATTATAGATTACATACAGAAAATTGCAGCACTACATGCTCCATTTTCACATTAACAGAATTATTTGAATGCACAGCATGTGCGATGCCCAGCAATCCTACAGCAGACCGTTTAAATCTTTATCGCCTGGGGTTGAGAGACACATTAACCATTACTGCTGCCTCCACATAAAGCGGAATCCAGACATGCGACCGTCTGAAATGATCATGCAGAGCGAAGTGTGCTTTTCTAACCTGCCGTAGCTTGCTTTTTACACATCCTCTCTTAAAAATCGCAGCCTGTCATTAAGCAAACACGTAAAGTCGAAAAGCTGACGGCAGGAGAAAGTTAAACACCGGCAGACAGAGCGGCAGCACCTGCAAAAAAGATCCAGTTTCAAACAGCGCTCATAAAGTGATGACGGGTGTGATAAAACAGAAAATTTATATAGATTAAATGTGAGATACGTCTAAACCTCCGATAATCGGTGCCTGAGAGAAGTTAAGACAGGAAAATTAAATACTGCAGGAGAGCAGAAAGCTCTGCTAAATATATGGTAGCTTTGACTACAGACAGAGGCATCAAGCGCCCTGCCTGTCATGAATGCCTGATTATATGAGACATTTTGTTTTGCCAACAATTAGTCACACCTTTCCAAGTCAAAGCACTGCAACACAAGATATCAGTAACCCACGAGTGGATCTAGACAAAGCATGAAAACATCACATTTGAATATGATTTATAGGATGTCTGTGACTAAATGCTGAATTCTGACCCGTCTATAAATACATCAGAAAAGTTCCTGGCGACACCAGAATCAGTAAACAAGCAAGGAACAAAATAACCCCTAATCTAGCACTGTGTGGTGAGCAGACGTTTCTTGCATGTCACCCAAATGAGAAAAGAGGCAGGTGCGAATGGAGGGGCTATAAATAAAAGCCCATTTTTGAACTCTCAAAGTGTTAATTACAATCTGCAGAGCTTAGAAGGTGGAGGGAATTCATTAGAAGGAGACTAATGTTGCGTTTGCTGTGCCTGGGGTAACACGGCGCCCATGAAGAGGACAGGTGTCAGGACTGCATGTTGTCTAGGAAAGAAGGAGGAAAGGAGACTGAGGGGGAAAAAGGAGGTTTGGCTTCAGGTCCAGACATTTTTAATCAAGGCTTTAACCTTGAAGAACATAATTGTTATTTAAGCGGGCTTTGCAGAAAATATTCTAATTTCCCTTCCACGCGTCTCCTCAAAAACAACTAAATGCACTGGACACAAAATCCAAGCAGGCTAAGCCACAAAGCACCCAGTAACATACCCGAGCACACAGTATCAAACCCCAAAACACAGGGTTTAAAGTGCTGGAGAAAACCATCATGGAGTCTGCTGTCACCGCCGCGGCTTTCTTTATGTAATTGGTGGTTGTCTTGGCTCTGGTGCTGGTCAGTGCAGGAAGTGTATACAAAAATGCTTTGGCAAAGAGACAACCAGCCAGGCACGGAGGGGCTGCAGGCAGTCAGGAGACAGCGGGATTACAAAGAGAAGTGCGCTTCCTGAGTGACACAGGCGTTTAGGAATTCAGGATTCTAGTCAGGCACAGTGTCTGTCTCATATTTCAGGAGATTGAGTGATATACTGTAGGACTATGAAGCGCTGCTGTTGACTCTCATTCCACTTTTCAACTCTGCGAATGAGCAGCGTGGCCCAGGAGCCCCCGAGGCCTTGAATTGCTCTACCATGAGAGTGCCCGAGCCTGGCAGGCAATGTATCACTGGACACTGGATCTCCTGTAACAGATTATTTCTCCTCCCTCCAGTGCAGACCAATACCTGTGGCTATATTGCTGTATTCTTACAGGTCACCGGCTAGCCGTGGCCAAAATCATCATCTGCACGGAAGAAGGCTCTGCATTTCTCACGCTGCCTAAATCTCCCCATGAAAACATAAAATCTGTCCTTTCACTGTTTCCACAGTCCTTAGCGCCTGCTTAACAGACCTTAAAATTGAAAATGGTCACATCTGTACCAGTGAATAGAGAGGGATAGGCAGGACAAAAGCCTGCACTTTTATTCTGATACGCCACATCACAAACAATAGCCTCGCTTTTATCCCCCGGGCTCACACAGTCTTCAGCTGAGCTTTTGTGGGTAGAAACACACCTACACACCCAACATCTGAGACATACTTGACACAATTATTACTCTTTTTGGCCAGTGTGCCTCTCCAAGAGTTGATCTCTCCATCATTTGAGGTCACAAACTCACTGACTCACTTGTGTCGTGTATGTAAAATATATATTATGCCAACTACGCAGCTGTCACCATGAATAATATTTATAGGTAAGATAAAAAAACAATTCTCACTTGCCATGGTTTCATTATATCACACACTTTGATTCAAACACTATTATCAGATCAGCTTCCAGGACTGAATTACGGTCATTTTAAGCACATTGATCGGCACGGGTGCTTTATTGTAACTGACCACTTCCTCATTTGTTACTTTAAAAGCCATCGATCTGAGAAGTGACTCAGACAAACAGTGATGCGTGTGTGACAAATAGCACGCCTGTGCCAGGCAGCGCCGCTTTAACTGAAGATTGATTGGCTGTAGTGGGGACAGGCTTGTTCTAAGTGTGTGTGTAGATGTATGTGTCTGCAGCATGTTCAGAGTTTATGCGTGGACTTGTCCTGCAGGTGGAGATTGATTGACTGAGTGTGAATGTGAGTGTATTAACTGTGTTTCTTCCACTTTCTTTCTGGACCGAGGGCTCCAGGCAAGGGCAGACGGGGCCCTTGGGCCTGTCCTTGTCCTTCCTGCTAATCCATCAGCAGCACCGGGCCCCTCGCTCCTCCACCCTGTCAAACCTATCCACACTCCAATGTTAATCTGAACGCTACGTGTAAACACACAGAGACAGGTCAAGCTCTTAGACGACGGACCTGCCATTTCCAACAGTTAAAAAAAAAAAGAGAGTCCAGCTGTCAGAGAAGGAGTGTGAAGGGCCCAAGGACAATCATATGGACTATGATATCTTTGTTGAATAACTGAACCCACAGCTAAACAGCTCGCACTTGTATTTTAGAGGAAAACAGTGGAAAATAATTAAAAACATTGACTGTCTCACCTTTACAGTCAGTTTAGCAGCTATTTACCTTATTATGAAGAAGACATGTTTTATAAATGTGTTCTTGATTGAAGTTCAATCTGACAAAGGCTGGAAAAAGCTGTTCCTGTCTGAAGCAAAGTACAAGAAGTGATATCTGTCAAGCTGATCAAATAAAACTGTAATTAACTGATTTTTCAACTCTTTAATGAAAGATAACTTAAGGATCCACATTGTTTTTTCACAGTATAAGACAATAGTCGCTGGTATACTCTCGCTTGTATACTCTCTTCTCAAACTTTTTGTCCCATTAGCTACAAAGCTAACTAGTTTGCTAACTCTTAACAAGCTAGCTGGCTCAGTGAGATTTTCCTCCAACTTCAACAACTTTTTAACTTTTTCTTTTAATGAAATGAGGTACAGACCTGAGAACAAAAATGCCAGTGTGTGAACAGTGCAGCACAATATTGTGACTGACAAGAGCTGGCATGTTCCTGGCTTGCTAGCATGTTAGCTGTTAGCTAGCTAGGGAATTCAAAACTTCACCTCTCTTTTCGAATGGATTTTAAGAAATGAATGTTCGTAATGCAGGATTTTCAATACCACACACTAAATCTATAGCTTAGCATAGTTCCATATTTGTTTTGTTGTGTGTGTGTTGTTTTGAAGTTCTACTGATGCTAATTGATTGAATTTATTGTATAACATTTACTGTTTTGACACATTAATTTTTTAACTGCAAAATGTTCCACTTGTTAGGCCTACATTCCTCGGTCACAACTCTAAATCAATAATGAGTAACCAAATTTAAGGCATCCTTCTCAAAGATATTGGCTTGTGTAATGTGTTATTGTAATAAATAAATAAATGTTGGATAATATATTATCAGCTCTTGTATTGATATTTCTGTCAGCTTCAAGAATGTAGTGTCCATCGAGCTCTACTTTTTATTTCTCATATAATTGCTGATATGAATCTTCTAATGTTTAGTCAATGATGCATCCCCCTTTCTCAGTGCAGTTTCCAATCCATCATGACAAAAAATCGACCAACAACACGTACTGCGGTTCTCAGGCTCCACAGTCGGTCCATTTTCCAGCACTAAAGGCAACCCTCATATCCACTTATGAACTTCCTCCTAATCAAGTTAATTTGCTTCAAATACTAAACATGTGAGTGATACAGAACCTCTTAAATAAAAACATTCATTACACATGTTTTTCTCCCAGATCTGGATCATTTCCCAGTGAGCAGATGTAAACATATAACCCAGAAAAAGTTAAAAAAAAAAAAAAATTGAAAAACATACAAAAAACTCCTTAAAAACTTGCCAAATCCCATATCCTCCCACCTACAGCCTCCAGGCACACACTCCCACAAACCAGCAATAACAAAAAGACTGAATATACTGAAAATATACAGCACCAGCATCCTCGCAAATACATATTTTAAGACTCTCTTCTTCTGTTGTACGTACTGAGCAGAAGAAGAGAGAAAGGGAAAGAGAGGACCATTTGCTGGGCTTATAGCTGCCAAACCAATCCCAGCACATTTCATATATCTGTTGACAAACTGTGAGCCACATCCAAGTCACACAGAGTCTGTAATTGCTTCAATCTCTTCCCATTCAGCGGTGGGGACTTCAGCCACTCACAGGAAATCAATATTAAATATTGTTTACAGCACAATCTCCTCACCCTCGCTTGGAGTTTTACTGTGCCGCATGACACCTACAGAGCAGCATATGTATGAAGAAAAGCGTACCTCGTTAAGACTCTCAAACTTCCATTCAATCAGAAATTAACACTGCCAAATATTTGCACTGTCAGATTAATAACAAGATTTCCTCTTTACCACCTGTGAAAACTAATAAAAATTTCTTCAATTCGATTTTTCTTAACAGAGAAGATATTCTATCTGAGCCCTGCTTTATTTCTTTTCTGACAGGACAAGTGAAAAGCACAAAGATTTCTCTACCTATCAAAGTATGCAAGCTTAATTAAAATTCATTGAACACACAATTCATCAGATTTCTCATTTATTTTACTTGTTGCACTTTCCCCGGTAACTGCAATAACACCTAAAATGACATGGGCGTCTGCAAGAAAATGTTCTTCAGGCTTGAACAATCTAATAAACAGTTTGGCTATTCCATTTCTTTAGTTAGAGATGATTTCCTCAACAATTGTGCAACTGGGTGTGATTTCAATTGCTGTCTAGGAGATTAGACGTCAATCTCTCACATTCAGCAGTATTTTTTTTTTCAGTTAATTCTCTTCTTGGGAGAGGCAGAATAGAGTAGCTGACAGGTCATGTTGTAATGTGGGACAGTGGTTTATCGGTGAGGTCACTAGGGTTGAAATAAAGTGGTGAGAGAGTGAGCAGGTCGTTCCGGTTTATTGCTCCCTGTCGCAGCTCTGGACAGCTGTGTAGCGCAGGTGCAGGGTCCAGGTTGGTGATAAAGCAGGTTGTTAACAGGTATGCTTGTTCAGTCAACGGATTTGCTCACATAGGTGAAACTGATCCATGCACATCTTTTTGTGTCTTTACAATTTTGGTGAACTCTGACATGAAAATGCCCACCGATGCAACCAAAATCAAGCCATCCTGACAGTGATAGGAAGGAACAAAGAGCCAGAATCCAAAGTAGTGGAAGCCATCGTAGCTTTATTAGCTGTGTGACAACATCCACTTTTATTTAAAGCAATAGTTTGACATCAGGGTAATATGCTTATTTGCTTTAGTGGCATGATTTAGAGCTTGATACTACTTTCATGTGTATATGGTAAATTTGCAGCTATAGCATATGAGCCAGGTTTGCTTAGCTTAGCATAAAGACTTGAAACAGGAGAAAACAGCTAGCCTAGCTAATGAATTTGCAAACTAACTGATAGTTGTTAAACAAGCCTGCAAACAAAAGAAACTTTTCCTTCAAAAAATTGAACGAAATTATGCACAATTTCCCCAGAGGAGAGTAAACAAACCAGTACAGAGATAACAGAAAGAAGTACGGAGAGCTAGTAGCATGTTGCCACTAACTCTAATCTTGAGTAATATGTGATGAATTCATAAAATTAGACAAATGATCATTGTATTCCTTGTTTACATGACTGAAATCAATCAGTCATTGATTGAAATTTCTGAGCCACTCCGACCCAAGTGGCAACCCGAAATAACGAAGCCAACACTAAGTGCCAAAAACTGCACTTCCTTGAATGGCCACTTAAGGCTGCCTGCAAAAATGAGTCAATCCCCATTGAACCCCATATTAAAATGGCCAACTTTTACAGAAGGAACTAACACGTTTACAGCCAGGAACGAAAACTGTTCATGACAACTGTATGAGGAAGGTATTTTTTACATAAGCTGTCACGTACTGTCTAATGATGCAGCACAAACCTCTAACGCCGCCTGTTTGGTGAGGGCACGTGGAGAAACTTTGCTGTGCTGCTTTCTGGTGTGCATGCTGGCGCTTGCCTCTTCCCCCTCAGGCACAGACAGTCACCGGACAGCCGCTCGCGTCGATCACCTCGGCTGCATGTTGACACGGTGCATGTGCCGATATGCATGTTTGTGGTAACAGCCCCTCTGTGTTAATGAAGGGTGAAATTAGCTGGCCAACATGTTTCTGCTTCTCCACCATTGATCCCTCAAATATGCCTATTGATCTTACCCAAACATATTTCTGACCCCTGTAGAGGACACAGGAACAATTGCTCACTTCAGGACTGATGGCACCATTTGTCTTGTACAGCTGAGCGTGGCTGCACTGAGGCTTTAATAGAAACAGACAGTTCAGTGCCCTCTGACAAACAGCCTGAGAGACACTGGCTTTGAATGCAAATGGGATACACTTCTAAAATATCCACCAACTTTCTCTCAGCCTTTGTTTGTCCCTTGTTGCTTTTTTCTAAGGTAGTCTGGATGAGGATTGGTTTGCTGCTCCTGAGGTGATGATGAAGGGGGGAGGGGAGGCTGTGTTGTTATTTGGGTAGAGAGATGGATGTACCTTGGCAGTCTCAACCCACAGTTACAAACCCTCGTGATTTTCCCAGGAGGAGAACTACTAACGCTGCCTTTGTTTTGGCTTGGAGTCAGCAAGAGTCTCCTAATCAGTCAGTGAGAAATTCATATTCACACCTATTTGAGCTCTAGGCTTTTTTGATTTAGTGAAAAACACTGTACTGTTGGCTTATTTGTGAGGCTGGGGTGAGAACCTCAAGTCCAGGGAGGGGAAAAACTATTTTGTTTGTGTGGCAGGTGCTTTACTTTGCACATGTATACCCTATTTTTACAAAAATATATAGGATAAATGCCTTCCTCCCTCATGTTATCAATAATTGGGCATTAGTGATGGCAGTAGTCAGACATGTTTACAATCATAATACAGATTTTGTAAGAAAAAAGAAACCAGAAATCCAGCACACTTTTGTATGCTTGTATTCACTGTATTTAATTTGGTGATTACGTTATATTTTTTCTTGGTAAACCTTTTGGTCCCTTTTCAATAAAGGGTATTTTAGAAAATACATTTGTTTACTTTCTTGAGGAGAGTTACCACTCTCATACTGGTACTACATATGAAGCTATGGCCATTAAGATAAGATAGCATAAAGATTGGTAATGGGAGAACAGCTAGCATGGCCAAAGGTTAAAAAGACACTGACCAGGAAATAGCTCAATGATTCACATTATATCTTGTTTATTTAATCTGTGCACAAACTGTAAAAATGACAGTGAATGTGAAAGTGAATAAGCGTCTTTCCTAAAATGTCAATAATTTGTTTTTTGGTCTTTTGCACCTGTCATTGAGACGTTAAGGTGCTCAAAAATGAAATCAATATTTTCAGAAACGTTTTTCTACAATGAAACAGAATAACAGTTTTCTTGGTAGACTGCACAGTAGAATTGCTGCAGTATACTTGCAGAATCTTGACATTTTATGGGAAAGCTAAGCCCCAAACCCACTCTGCCTTTGAAAATCTCCCTGTTTTGAGACTTTCAAGTGTGACAAGTACGCCTCAGCCGGCCCCCCTCTCCTCATGCCATGCTTCTGGGCATCCTGCCATCAGCACTGGGCCCCATGTTCTGCATCTCTGGGCTTCATTGATCAAACTCTGGGGCCCACAGCACCAACACTTGGCTAGTTTCTCCAAGCAGCCAGAAGAAGGCAAGGGAAGGAAAGGTAGCAGCATTCATGCCTTTATACTCTTCTAGTGGAATAGGTATTCAGATTCTTTGCTTAATTTAAAGTACTAATATATAATGTAAGAATATTGCATTTTAATAGGCAAAATGTACTTAAAATACTACAAATACTGACACTTTTCCCTCATCTTTTTGTGAAATATTGGATTATTTTACCTATTTGGACCTCAAACTGTTATTTAAATAAAACCACATGAGAAGTTTAGAGGAAACTTTGTG
The DNA here is from genome assembly GCF_017976325.1 of Chelmon rostratus. Taxonomy (NCBI): domain Eukaryota; kingdom Metazoa; phylum Chordata; class Actinopteri; order Chaetodontiformes; family Chaetodontidae; genus Chelmon; species Chelmon rostratus. The sequence goes on from NC_055677.1 coordinate 8,183,453, forward strand.
ATCTCTTTGTGATGTGCAACATGCTAAAGGGCCCCAAATTGATTTTCTGCAAGGGACCACAAGCCAAAAAGGTTGAGGTGAATCAACATATTATGAGCTTGTCATACTTTTTTAATACATATAAAATCTTAATCTAAAAAGTAACTATAGTTGACAAATACATGTTGTGGAGTAACTATTATAATATTTCCCTCTGAAGCATCGTGGAGTAGAAGTAACATAAATTTGAAATACTCATTTAAAGTAAAAATGCATCTAAATTGTAGTTAAGAACAGTACTCGAATAAATGGACATTTATTTTCATCACTCCTCCTCTCACAACTTACAGCTGCTGCACAGAGGACATACATATTCAGAGGCAAACGCTTACAGACAAACAAATAAGTGGTGACACATGAATAAAACATGAAAATCTCCCTGCAGTGATAACCTAAAACCCCTCAGCTTTTTTCTAACACATCAGATGAAACACGTATGACTCGACTCGGGAGCAGGTCAGAAACCACACTCGGGTTCTGTTTGAGTTTTTTGGGAGTGAAAAGCAGGTACGAAAAACAAGGGAACGTCAAAAGGTGTTTAAAAAAGGGGGCTTTGCCTGCCAATGTGCCAAAGGTAGGTGATGATGAAGGAGGGAAACAGCAAGAGGGGAGCTGTCAGAGCCGCTGTGCAGGGGTGGGAAAGACCCTGAGGGGGTTGAACGCTGGGCTGAGTCGCCGTGTTAACTCCGAGCTGCTGTACATGGAGCTGCAGCAGACACGATCCCCCAACTTCCCACCACCTGTCTCTGAGGATTCAACCATGGGAGACAGACTGCCGGGGGCTTTACAGGCAGAAAACACATGCTCGATTACACTCAGACACACAGGGAGGCCTTGGCAGTACTGTACCTGACAGGGGGGCAGACTTCTGAAGCTACAATTCATCTTTTCTTAAATAATTGGCAAGAAGAAAGAAATTAGTGGCCCAAATTTGTCAAGAGCCAATGAATAGCGTGAGGTAATGATGGCCATTTGGGCAGCGATTTTAGCAATTCTTCATCTGTTTCTAAAATGTCTCAAGAGTGATTCTGTCCTTGGACACAGAAGACAAAGTTTGTTGTTTGACAAGGAAAATAATTACAGCATTAACATACCATTACTGGCTGGCAGGGGGACAATATATCAGCAAGACTTCTATTTGGTCCTGCTCCAAAGCCATAATATTTGGCAGATAGCGAGATTATATCTCTGTCTCTAATTGATTTCCTATCACACTGTCACTGGGCTTTAAAATTCAATATGAAAAATGATTTAAATAAACATCAATCAAAATGTGAGAATGTGAAAAAATATTTCAGAGATGAAGTATTTCAGTTTCAAGGGAGTAAAACTTCAGCGAAAAATCGTCAAAGACAATCTAACAAACCCACAGTGGGAATGAAGCCATGCAGAAGCTAGATTTGGTGATTTGACTTGGATGAGAGTGTTTCTACAACCTGTTCTGTGTAGGCCACCAGAGGTGCAGACAGCAAGGCCAGGAAGGTTTTGCAGAGACCTGTCCCACAGCAGCACATGACTAGCACTGTGTAAAACTGCATAATGACGCCGTTGGCTCTTTTACAGAGTCTGTAAGGAGGGAGCAGTCGTGTGTTGCCGTGTTTATGACCATGTCAGCTGAGGAACTGGGTCACCGCCCAGACACAAACCTGCAGAAACACGTCGGAGACGCCTCTGCGGCGTCTCTTGATATTGTCAGTGGAGCAGAGAAAATGAACTTGACTAACGAGCTTGTCCTCGCACTGAAACGCATTGAGGAGATCCGCTTGTTCACTCCTCCCATCTGTGTGACAACTGACACTGGAGACAACTGGGCATCAGTTATTTCACACCAATTATTATTAATTCAGAATGACAAGCATTTCTGCAAACCACAAAAAACACAATAAGCTGCAGATACTATTCTGTCACAACAGTCAAGCACCACCTAACACTGAAGAGGCTATAATTTAAATTAAAGAGATGAGGCCAATCAAAAAATGAGATGCTCTCTGAAGTGAGTTCTTTCTCACAATGCCTAAATTAGTTTAATAATTAATAGAATCATTTTGAACACTCTCTATCAAACATAACCCACTAAGCTGACCCACAGGCCAGTTCCTTAAAAGAGTGGGCGATACGTAAGAACTGATTCAAAGTCATCCAATTTCCATAATTTTTACCAATCACTGCAGTTTTACCACATAAAAACAACTCAGAGGTAGTGGATTCCCACAAACAGGCATTCCCCAAATCCATGTCACTCTCACAAGAGTTTATCACACAAAATGAGAATCGGTAACTTGTTTAGAGAGTGAACGTGTTTTACAGCTAAATTACATATTAAAAATTATCCCCAGATAATACAAGACAGAGTCTACAGCTCTGTCATTAGGATTTATCCTCTGGGGACCATGAATGTCTGTTCGATATGTCATGGGAATCCATCAAAAAGTTGTGAAGATATAGTAGTCCAAATGATAATGGACTGACTGAACGATGTTACCATCCCAACAGCTACTGGCCAACAACGCTAAAAACTGTCCCAAATTTCTGTCTGTACACCTCTGCTGAAAGGTCAGAGGTCAGCAGTTTTAGAGGTAGAAGGGAACTCTTGCTTCATGACACTCCATCAGGACACATGCTAGTTGTCCCCAGGGCTTGAACCCAGGTCTTTTTCCTTCTCCCAGGACAACCTCGACACAGGCATGATGCCACCCTTTCCTGTGCCACCTGTGCAAGGGCACTTTATTTATAATGAAACACCTACACTCTCTGTGCTCTTCAATAAAAAATAAATGAACGCATTCCTAGCCAACACAGCTGAAGCTATCCAGGGCTCAGGAAGGGCTGGGATGTTTGGTGACTGACAAAAGCTTTCACATCTGCAGGAGAGGAAAAGGGGAGTAGTGGAAAAATAAGGCTGCGAGAAAACAAGACATCCGCACAAAATTCAGCATGTTTTCTTTTTTTTAAACTCAGCTTTTCATGATGACAGTGGAGGCTGTGAAGCGTGGGCTCTGTTTGTGTTCATGGGAACGTGTGTTTGTGTTCCTGCAAGGACGAGAGAAGGCGTGGAAGCTAGCAGGAGAAGCTAAGAGACAGAGAAAGGCAAAATCGAATGAATGTCAAGGAGGTGAGGGAGTATTGCATGAGAGGCAGTAAAAGGCTTACTCTGCTAACAAGCTCGTGATAGGAAGCTCAAGCCTGAACTCTGGCCTCTCCAACACACTCTGCAATCCCTGTAAAGCAACACTGAGAGTCTATATGTTCGCTTCAGGTGACCTTTTAAGTTCGAGCCATTAAATATTTATTTCAGAGAAGTTGCTGTGCCGCATCCCTGCTTTCACGGCATACACAATTAGGTCTTGCAGCTGAATGGAGGTTGAGTGCATGATGGCTAAAATGAAGCTGTCCCTCCAGCTGTTCGACCCCGGAGTCAATGAGATCAGACCCTGGTGTAGTTCCTCCAGTGCCTGCCCTCGCATTCCCTCTCCAACCTCTCTCCATCTCCTCTCTGTTCATTGTCCTCTTTACAAGGCCAGACCTGTTTTTTTCCTTAAAGACAGATGTGCAGTCCCACATGTTATTCCCATCGCTCTTTCCATCTGAATGCCAGGACTTCCACTGAGCAAAAATGGAAAACTGAAACAGCTGACAAGAGGAAGCTTATCAACCAGAAAGTGCAAAATACACTGTTAACTTGACTTATTATAATAGTCTCATCTCAAAGCTACTGAATTTTCAAGCAAATTATGAGAAGCTTCTGTATACACTCAACTTTTGACAGATTAAGTGCATCTACAATTCAAGCAGATAACCTGTGACTGCCGAGACAACCACAACCTCGTTGTGGCGCCCCCACATAAAGAGAGACGCCCTAACAGACAGGGTCAAATTATCACAGTCAATCACTCGGCAATCCACTTCAGCACCGGCATGGAGTAGGACAGCCGAGGTGTCAGGGAGACAGGGCCTTTCATTACCTTCCTGTCAACGCAATTGTAGCCTCATATCAAGCCGGATGTGTTGCCTGTCATGTCTCGGCGGTGGGCTGTCACTGCAAATCTGCCACAGGACACAAACACCCGGGGTGACGCACTGAAATCCCTGTGTCACCCGGGCCAGAGGGAGTGATTTACCTGCCAGCACGTATGTTAGCCTGAGATATGACCCGAGCGGCTGCAGCATGAACAAACAACACAAAGGCCTGCAAAGCAAACTTTTTGCTTATCATAAATAAAAGAGCAGATTGGATAAGAGGTTTGCTTCTGAGCTTCACAGATCTTGTATCTTACTAACTTGGATCAGAGTCCAGTATGGAGTCATTGCCAATGATTGAGCTGATGATCACCATGTGGATTATGTCAACATTTATGTAAAAATATTGGATTGGCAAAGTTTGAACTTGTGGGAATCAGTGGGATGTTGGAGACTATTTGTGACTTTAAATGAAAAAAAAATTTAATCTTATCCCTGCACAAAATTAAGTAACTATAATCCATATTTCTAGATTAACAATGGATGGCATAACTATGTGTAATGATAAAGGGGTCCCTCATAGTGGTGAACCTAGACCTCTACAAAGCGTTTTAGTGTCTTTTAGCTCTCTGTTTTGGTTTCTGGCAAAAAACTTGAAAAGCAGCATACAGGATCTGTCTTGCAGGGTGTCTGTCTTTTTAAAAACACATTACCTTTCAATTATTTTTAATGATGCACTTAGAGAGGGCAAGGGGGGAAGTATTTGCTTATCATATTGTCAAATTTATCTCTTTTGATAAAGCAGCCATAAAATTTTACGTTCTTATGAGCTCATTGTGCGGCAGATTTATGCTGAAGTTCGTGAGATCCAAACAAATCCAAACATGAGCAGAGAGAGAGAGAAACCTTTTCTCTGAAAAATGACAAACTTTATGAGACTCCGCTGACCTTAACAATCCTAAAAGCCCCCAAAAGCTTTTCTCTGTCAGTGACATTCTGTTGTAAACAAAGATTTATCGCTGAATCATCTGAATGAGTTCCCTGCAAATGCCAAGATGAAAAAAGAGACGAGATCTTGCCGAAACTGCCAAACAATAAGTTGATGAAATGCAGCCAGTGACAATTGAAGAGACACTGCTGGTTTGCAGCGTTTCTTTCTACACTGACAATCAGTGGAAAAACACATGCGGCATAAATGTTAATCATTCGCTCTGTTTGTCAGAGTTTTTTTGTTGTTTTTTTTTAAAGATTTTGAGCTGTCCGTGTAATTACACAGGACATATTTATAGTATTGCAATGATTCATTCGGAACAGCATTTCCTAGAGTTTCTGTGATTTAGTTTTCCTTTTAAACCAATTACTCTCCTCTGGGACTACTTTTCCAGCCCTGAGAGAAAGTCCTTGCTGGCACTTTAAGGCAGTGTAAATGTCCACTCGTCTGAACGATAAAGTTGAAGGGTCATGTGACTGTTCAGTTATGTATGTGCTCATTGATTAGAAACCTTTCCCAGTGTCTGCATACTCATGTTTATATTTGCCTACTTGCAGAGGTATTTATTCAGGGTCTGTTGGCAAGTGCTTTACTTGGCCACAGGCCGACACCACAGTGTTAATGTGTTTGCCTCCCTCAGGCCCAAGCAGACAGACGAATTTAGTCAACGGGCCGTTGAGTCGGGGAGGCGGGCTGAGGCCTTTTCTTGCCACTAGAAAAATGTCAAGGGTCAAGAAGAGAGATATCATACTGTCTCATTCTCTTTTTTACCTCTCTGGCTCATCTATATTTAAGGAGAGTTTTACATCTTGCATGCATGATACTATGGTGGATATTATCCCGTTGATGGCCAAAAATACCTGGACAACCCGGACCTGGGTTTTTTTCATGCTGAACCACTCTCATGTCTGTGTGGAGCTCGGGGGTGATTAGCTTAGCTTAGCATAGAAGACGTGACTCAAGGGGGAACATCTTTTCAAATGACTTCGGCAATAAAGAGAAGAAGCTCTGCCCGAAATGTCCAACCATTCCTTCAAGTCATTGTCAAAGCGTGCAATCATATTTTAGACCACAGTGAGGTCCAGTTTTGTGGTTACAGTTTAATGACTGTCCTTTCCTGTTCCAACTGGACAATGTCCCAGTGCACATGAACTGCAGATCCTAAAAGGCTACCTCCAAAAGCGAGTCAATCCTCATAGACCCCCATATTAAAATGACTAACTTTACAGCAGACTGCTTTTCTTACTGAATAGGAGCAGAGCTGAAAAAATGTATCCATTAATCAACTGGTCAAATCAACAGGAAATTAATCAACAAGAATTTTGATAATTGGTTAGTCATTTAGTTCTTTATCAAGCAATTATTCTATGGTTCTTCTCAAATGTGAGGTTTGCTGCTTTTCTACTTTTTGTTATTTCATGTTACATATTTGGTGGGTTTGGACTATTTGTCTGTTTTGGTAACACTCTTAAAACGTGTGTGACTAAACGTTTGATTGATCAAAATCAATCAACAGATGAATCATTAAGGAAGGTAATCATTACCTGCAGTCCTAACCCTCAGTGTAGGTAGTAAGAGTACTGTTTTGTTTTGCTGTGACACCGGCGTCATGGTGACTTGGTGTGATTTTTGTATGATATTGATTCCTATCTTCTTTCCTTGGGTGCAAACTCAATGTTTGCAGTGATGTATTGATTTCCAGACTCTTCATCAGCCTGGATATATAGGCTGCAGGTGAAGGACAGGCGGCACAACTAAACTCAGATGATGGATGACTCCTCACGCCAAAAGACAGTTTTTTTACAGAGCTCTGTAAAAAAATGTGGAGCAGGAAGAGAAATGAGAATAAGACAGTCTAGACGTGAGAAATAGAGTGGCAGAAGCAAAGATAGCAAAGGATAGAGCTTTAATAAGGCATACAGGATGTGTGAATGGCTCATAATGCATTTCTCCACCATCAGGTACTCCAGGAAGGACTGTGAGATGTGAGAAGAGAGGCAGGATGTCTCCTGATCTCAGCAGCAGATTACTGTGACCTCCAGCTTATTAAAAACACATCCTCAGGCAGTGGCTCACAGTCACTCTGGGCCGCCATGCAGCAGCAAACCAGTCGTTCGAACTCTGTGGCTAATCACACAGGAAACTGAGAAAGCTGCAGAGATCCTGATGGTATCCAGGCAGAAGAAAAACAACTTTGGTTCGTTTGGAGATCTCACTGAGGGAAGCTTTCACATTTCACAACTGGCCAAAAGCCAACTAGAATAACTTAAAATCAAAATTAAATTTGAATTTTTGTGTGAGGAAACAGAAACTGTAATGAACCACTAGCCCACAATCGCATTAAGCATCTACTGTTAGCAATTTAAGCTGTTTGTCCCTTTAATATTTAGCATTTGGGAGGACACACCGGGCTGTTTGCATCCCCCTCAGAAAAAGGAAGCCAGCTAGGCTAAATAGCGTCTACCAAAAAAGTGAAAGCTAACTCTGAAAGTGAAAGCTAGCAAGCTAGGCTAACTAGCTTCTACCAAGAAAGTGACAGCTCAACTCTGAAAGTGGAAGCTAGCAAGCTAGACTAATTAGCCTCCACCAAGGCTTTGAAAAGCTCAAGTGGAAGCTGCCAAGCTAGGCTAACTAGTTTCTACTAATGGAAGCCTTGTTTGCTAACAATAGCACTGATTCCCAATAGATTGTGCTTTTAATTCTTGTTATTTCAACATCTGCTAAGTCACTGTTAGCACCTTCCACTTGCTACTGTAGTGTTAGCTGTCCATGGTCAAGTTTCGGTGACAGCAAATGACCGTCTAAACTAACAGCAGCAGGTAATCCTGTAACCTCAGCACTCCGTAAATTATCTGGTCATTCAAACCACAACGCAAAGTAATTACGGAGTCATGGAGTAATATACCAAGCAGTCAAATCACAGATAGGGCTGAGCAACAGCTAACAATGTCGACACTCCAACTGGTTAACTGCCTGTGTGGCCGTTGGAATTGGAGTGCTACTACAAATTAGCTTTAGTGCCAAGCAACACTGATATTGCTCTAATATAATTACCAGCACCATGTCAGTTGGCACCAATATCTATGGCCCCTGGAGAACACTAATGTCAGGGGCGCTATCACTGTGGCAAAATAAACAACATTTTAATTAACTCTGTTTGCAAATTACAACCTTGACCCAAAAACAACACAAACACCAATGATATATACACTTCCTGCCAAAAGCAAATTTGATTTCAGTTTGACTTTAAAGTGTTGCCTGACCTTCATCTTTATCCTTGCATCAATGAGTTGCTGCAAAAGATTGATCCAATCTATTCCATCTGTTTACACATAATACACAATCATTAGCTGACAGCTGCTGATGGGTTGCTGTGAAGTGGCTGCTCAATAACAGGCAGGACGCATACATGCACATTTAGAGGCTCACATGTGCACATAGAGACATGCACACACAAGCACAGCAACCACGTATAGGGCCTTGCTTTTTCATAACCTCCAATTCATCCTCTCAGTCCTAATTGTTTGCAGAGATGATGTGTAAACAATGAAACGCCTCAGTGTAAGACCTGATGAGCTCATCTCCTCCTCTGATCTGAGCTGATCCTCTGCACCATTGAGGAAAAAACACTCCCACAAATTCTCTGCATGTGGCTCAAAAAGCCCTGAAGCAGGAAAGCTTTTTTTTTTTTTTTTTTACAGTAAACATATAAACTTAAGTTCAGGACAATGCTGTCTTTTTTCACTATTGGCTCTTTTCCTCCAGTATGATTTTGCTTTTTGATTCTTTGTCTGTGATTTTACGTTGTTTTTGTTGTGTTCAATTGAGGAGAAGTCTCTTTAAATGACACTTTTATAAAAGTCTTTTGTATTTAGATTGACACTAAATGTCTGATCCCTAATCATCACAGCATCAAAAATTATGAAATATGTCTGAATCTAGTGGACGTGCAGTTCTGCTCTGACCAGCACAACTGTCAAAACGACATTTAATAGCATTCAAAATTGAATTAGCTATTAGCAGAAGAAGGCAATGTGACTTTGAATGACATATTAAAAATCATGTTATGTCACAAACAGTCCAGTTGGGTTTGCAGCAGCAGGGAAATTATAGATTATGGAAGGACTGAGTGACGGGTAGACGCCTTCTAAAGAAAACTGGCAGCACGTCTTCCAGCCAATTGGGACAGGCTCGTGGTAAGAAAAGGACATCAAATAACTCATTTATATTCATATCCCCACCTCTCATTTTCTATTTTAGCTCCTTGTCGATAGATGGGGTTTTCAGGGCATATATCATTGGTTTGGCTGGTCCCTAGAGAGAGGGCATTTCATATTTGACCCCCATTCAATATGCGCTGGGAGGCAGGTCTTTCATTTTATCAGGTCCAAAACAAAACAGAGGGGGAATTTATTGCATCACAGATGTCAAATTACATTCCCACAACAGCTCTTTATTTACAACTTCATAAATATGTTGAGATGAAGTTGGGTTGGCAGCAAGCAGGTCCCAGTTGCGATGATGCACGTTGCACTGGCACCCTGACCACTTCCAGTGTCTGTGATACCAGAGGCCTTTTGGTGAACGGGGAGCCAGCCAGACATTTAGTCAATACCTGGACCTCCTCTGCCAGAGACACGCATCAGCTTCGGGTTGCTGTGGGACACCAGCGCGATGATAAACCGCTCAACACCGCCTCTGGGTTGGACATTAACAGCAAAATGAGGCTGGACGTTCTGATAAAAGGACATCTTTTAGTTTATCTTTCCTTTTATGCAGCAGCTCTGAGGTGCGAAACACATCGATGTCGGCCAGAATAACATTACAAAAAAGTTTGTGTTTTCTGTCCAACGTCCAAAATGTTGTGTTCTCCAAAATGCTGTGCTTTTTGAAATATTGTGTTTTTAAGCTGTTGCATTTTCTGTTTTATTTTCTAATTAGTTAGTGTATTTTCTGAAGTGTTGTCTTTTCTGTTTTGCCGTACGTCAGTGAACATCTATCAGTTACAAATTGCTGCTTATATTGATTGCATGGTTTTACATCGTTCACTTATCATTCACTCCCACCCCACCTGCTTGAGAGAGGAGTACATTTATTACCTTTGCGAAATGGTATGAATAACATATTCATAATTAAACTGCTCACACTAATTTACTTGCCATCTAATTAGAACATTCTGGGGCACGGGAGACAAAGGCCTTTAAATGGGAGCCAATTAACACTTTATGATGTTAGGGCTCCTCTCAGCACCTGACAGAAGAGCTCTGGCATAAACACCTTTTAATAGTCACAAACACAAAGAATTAGCTCCGGAACAAACACCATTCATCATATTCTTTGGATGGGACCTCATTAGCAGCCTAAAATTGATGTCATTTAGCATTTTAACAAAACACCAAGCTGCTAGAAATAGAGTGTAACGCATTTCTAAGGCAGAGCTGCTCAGCAGTCCTAGAGAGGTGACAGAGCACTTCAGCGAGATGGCCCAGATCTGAAGAGCATTCATTCTCAGTGACTCTCAGTGAGCACATACTGCATGAGACAAGACAAAAGACCCATCAGCCTAAAGGAAGGAAATTATTGAGAGCTGCCCTCCCTGAGCGAGAGGGGAAAATGGTTGATACTCATCTGCGTGAGCAACCTCTTCCTCCTCGCAGCAGCTCTGTGTTGTTTGTCAAAGACAAGAGGACAGGAAAGGAAAAAGCACAAAATATTCCAAGTGCAAACAGATTTTACAAGACGTATTCATATGGAACTGTACAAAACAAATGCCTGCAAGCAGTGAGGTCGAGGCCTGCAGACCACCCATTTCACTGCTCACAAATCCAGCTCATGCTTTGATCTTTTGTGCCCTTTACATTGATGTGTTGTTGCCTTCTGGATCACAACATGTGTACACTCCACCACATCCAGACCTATATACCCCGATATCAGTGGGCTTGTACAAGAAAACACAGTCAACGTCCGCAGTCAGTGCAGGACATACCGCTGGATAAAGACTTGAGGGTCTCTAGTTACCTGTGCAGGTTCCCACTTTCTCTGTCTCCCGTACAGTCCACACATAAAAAGGCTGCTGTTACACCTTGCAATTCATCACCACAAAGACTCAAAGCAAGCCTTTGTTCCTGGCTCTGTTTTGAGCTCTGGGAGCAGCTTTCAGCTAGTAGGCATTGGCGAGCAGACAGAAACCTGAACACCTGGCACATACTAAACATAACCAGAATCACTTGTTGATTTTTTTGTGGTTTGGCTCACTTTCTTTTAATCAAGCATGTTTGATTAAGAAGATAAAGTACTGGTAAAAACTGAAAATGTGCTGCTAGTGCAGCTCACATTATGAATGAGCTGCCAGCTCCTCCTGCTTACAGCTTCAGGGTGAGCTCAGCCCCTAGTTAGGAGTTGGACAGCTGAGAGACACTGGAACAAGTTGTCCTAAACTGCATGATCCAGACAAAGATTGTCCTGACCTCCCAAAACCTTTTCTTGCTTCTGGGAAGAGGCCATTATCGTCCCATTCCTGGCAGTCGTGTTTCCTGAAGGGTCAAGTGATGAACAGCAAAGCCTAGCAGAGCCAGCAGAAAGTCTTAGTGATGTATTACATGAGCTGTGTTGAATCTACATGACTCAATCAAGGAGTGAATCAGCCAAAACAAGTTGCAGAACAATGTTGACCATTCTCCTTCCAGTACATACAGTGACAGGTGTCCAAATTTAATTCCCTGAGGCTACATTGCTTATAAATCTGAGTCAGTTTTAATTTGTGTTGCATTTAGTGTTTCAGGGCATCAAGTGACAACATTTAAGTCACCGAAAAGTGCCTCCACGTATATAGAACAAAGATAAGTTCTATATCCTTGGAAAGGCACATGATAACAGCAAGTTTATACATTCTCAGGATCTATTCAGTCCACATGCATTATACTGCAGATGTAAGGTGGCAAACAGACGACAGCTCTGAAGCAGTCATCAAAGTCACTGTCTTTTCTCTGCCTTCGCATGCTGAAATACACTTGTGGCTGTAAATCTTTTCATTTTCACCCAAAAATGCTCCAGCCCGTCAGCGTCTTGCAGCCTGTGTTGCACTGTGAAAAGCCGTTGCTTGGGGGCATACTTGTTCTTTGTCAGGATGAGTTTGGTAGGGGAAAAGAAACTTCTGGACAGGGGACGCCGAGACATTTTCCGGGCAGAGTAACAAAGGCAGCGCTGTTGGACCTACAGCAAGGAAAACACATCAATGTCTGCGAGGGTTCGCTTGGCACAGTTCAAAACGCCGTTTGAACATATTCAAGCGTGTGCAGAATTAGCAGGCTAATCATGGCAAAGGCCACGTGCTACACCAGGTTTAATTCAGAGGAAGGAACGGCACCTGCATGTTATAAAAGCGGAATTGATGGCTTTTTGTGTGAGCATGTGATTAAAATGATAAACGGACCAATAAACAGATCAATCTGAGCTCTGGTTAGGGGTCAGGTTAAATGTAATTGCACTCACTGAAATATATGAAGATGCTTTGCATTTTGCTGACTCGGTATACCTCAAAGAACACAGAGAAATCAGTCACCTCACTAAACCCCTGACCCCTTTATTACCGCTGCTACACCTGCCAACATTTCCATTGCCAAGTTCATCGTGATAATGACGGCAGATTTCCTGATTGAAATTCATTGTAATTCTTGCAACAGTGGGTCCTTGATTTTAGACAGAGGACGACAAAAGCATCGTTCTAGCTTTGACAACTGTCGCTAGTCATTTAAGCTAACATTAGCACCATTAGTTGGTTAAAAACACACTTACTGGCTGACTTTATAATGTTTTTCATCTGATTTGCTTAAAAACACAAAGCCTTTAAAAGTGTTCTTAAATATTCACCTGATACACATGATATTGTGGAAAAACACTGAAGCTAATGCTAAAAGGTCACGTTGTTTCGTTTGAACATAAAGTAACCCTGTTTACTAGATTAGTTTACATATTTGGACAATGGACAGAGGTTAGATTTATGCTTTCTTGTTCACATTTTCCAGCGTTGTTTTTTCACTTTTAATTTGGCTGTTTGGCTGGGGTCGGTGGTGTGAATACTTCACCAAATCCAACAGCACAGAGCCGCTAACATTAGCTGGCACTCTTTTAGCATCCAGGACTTGCTTCCAGACAGCGGGTAAATACTACACAGTGGATGTGCTACCAGGACCACTTTTTGTTAACCTGTAATCTCACAAAATAATGTATATGAAATGAAATAATTCTCAGTTGTAGGTAAGATAGTTAGCCGCACATGCTAACAACTGCATCTTATGTTAGAGCTGAACACAGTTTAATCCATCCCTTACACTTTTCCTCCTGTGTTTTTGGTTTTGGAAAGGTTAAAAAGGAAACACCGCCCTTCAAACATACTGTATATACAACGTGTTTCTCTTACTGGACCACAGGCCCATGTGCAAAGCTTCAACATGTGGATCTGATATGACAAGCCTGCTTTGTTACTGTTGTCAAACCAGGAGGGGTTTACTGAACGGTCAATTCAAAAAGTTCAATACTAAACCCTGGTGCCAATTCAAAACTGACACAGATGCCAGAACAGTAAATATTCAATAACTCAGTTTGCAAGAAATCTTGTTAAGACAGTTTTTCTTTTAACAAACTAAAACAAACTTCTAAAGTGTCCCCACCAGACCTTGATATTTGATGAATAAGTGAACAAGACTAAGAAACTGACGACGCCTTCGCTGCCAAATTTAAATCTCAAGACTGAGGTTTAAAACTCAGCCCTGCCTTCGTTTACTTCACCGGCTGCTGTCTGAATTAAAAAATATAAAGACCAAAAGCAAGAAATCAGCAGTGAAGGAAACTGTGTGGGAACTGACAGACACAGATAGAGTGTGAGAGAGAAAACTTTCACACGCAGTTGCACATATAGGCAAAGGCATGTAGCAGCATGCCGTAAACCCCGTGAGTGACACTGGCTTTTGTGGGACAAAGCCAAGCTGCCGCTCCTGCTGGGCTCAGGATATGAAGCCTGCTCCGGGGTGGGGTGACGGGCTCCTCTGTCGGGCGGGCACCTTATCTTCTTTCAGCATGCCTGGACGACCTGAAACACCACCCTCTCCTTTCACGATAGCCATGCGTGTAGCACTTTGTTCCCCTTTGGAGGGCTGCTTCTTTCAACTTTCTCCAGTGAGCGCAACAAATCTTTGGATCCTTTTCATCATTTCTGTGCAGGCGCCGCGCGAAAAAGCGACGGGGACCGTACATAATTTTCACATTCGGAGAAGCCGGTTTATGTTATGATGCGCAGCTGCAGTATGGGCACCTGCTGGGGCTTGTGTGTAGTAAAAATCTAAATCACTCCTTGTTTTCTTGAATAATTTGTAAGATCATAACATATCTGTTCTGTAACACCTGCAAGTAATTCCCATCCTTCTTGCTCTCTCATTGCAGACAAATAAAACATATAAATGCCTCTCTAACAGGTCTGCTGAGTCGAATCGAGCACGAAGTCATTCCATCTGTGTTTCGCATCATTACTTCTTCGGGACGTTTTAACAGGTTACATCCAATGGAGACCCCTTTTACAGATCATTCAGCTGAGTGCCACCCAGCCAGCCATTTTCCGCTATCTTACTCATAAAACTCAGCACAGTGAACTTTAGTTTGCTGTCGGCGATATACCAGGCACTTACTGGCGTGTATCAAGCTTATAGGTGCAAAGATCTGACCCTTCTAAGGCCCACTGTGATCTGATGAGCCGCTCAAAAGATGCTGCATGAAGCTCAGCCAAGGTAAAGACACGTTTTTACGCATAACACAAATGCCCAGCAGTCCTCTGCATGCATGCAGAACTAGACTGGCATTAACACAGGCCAGACTAGATGACCTCTAAGAAAAAGTCCATCCTTAAACACTCTAAACATTGTGCACAAAACCCCTGCAGGCAATGTTTCTTGCATTTCTGACTGTACTGTTGTTTGAACTATTCTCATTCTTCTCAGATGTGCCATCGTCCTTTGATACTTTTAGTAGAAAATATGATTACATGCCATCTTCTGTTGTCTTTTCCCTGCAGCTTTTGCCATGGGGTCATTCCCGCTTCCTGGTTTATCTCGATTTGCAGGTGCCCTCAGTGTCACGGAGTGCAACAAACAAAAGGAAGGCACAGAAAGTTGAGGCTATTTCAGGCATATTTGTGAGATCCTGCTGTACACACTGCCAGCTCCGCTGTGTTGTGGACATCACGTTGTGATTCGTTCACTTTGGTGGATTAAATGCATTACAGTAGCCGATACAAAACCAAATGCTGCAGGCAACCCTTCACTTCCTGGATCTCATTGTTGAATATTAGCTTGACAATATAGAACCACAGTAGCATGTCCAGGGGAACAGTTTTCCTCTA
Source organism: Chelmon rostratus (assembly GCF_017976325.1). NCBI lineage: Eukaryota > Metazoa > Chordata > Actinopteri > Chaetodontiformes > Chaetodontidae > Chelmon > Chelmon rostratus. The sequence goes on from NC_055677.1 coordinate 8,198,830, forward strand.
ATATTACTCCCATTTATTTTTCCTCCTGTAATCTCTGATGTTAATCATCACTCATTATCCTTCAGAGTGTATTATTTTTGTAATTATGCTGCTGTAATACTTTTCCTCTAGTCAGCAAAGACTCCCTGTGCTCATTATCTCCTCAAACTTTCCCTCACCAGGCAAAAGAAAAGGCAACCCCACCCACCTAAATAAAAGCCATTTCACTCATTTCACTCGTCAGCTTATGATCTAGCATCTCCTCTGGCAGCATCCCGCAGCAGAGTCAACAGGAGGAGCAGATAACAGCCTGACTGTGGACACCGCCGCGGTCTACTGGCAGCTTTGCAATCATCTGTGGAAAAGGGATGTTTATCATGGGTGGAAAATGTTCGTCATCTCTCACTGAACCGCTGACATTCAGATGCGTATCGCGCCGTAACGAGGCGGCTTTAACAATCACGAGGCTCCTGCTCCTGCCTCTGACCTTTTCAAACTTGCTAGACGGACAAGATCCATAATTCTGCTGCTTTGAATAAACTGAATAAATCACACAGAGTAGAAAATGCCAGGGAGTGATTACTCCGGGACATGATAACTCTGGAGAAGAGCTGCAACAATTGGAAGTGAAGGAGCTTTTGAGCCACATGAAAGACAATGAGAAAACGCTAAAGAGGAGCTCAACAGCGCTGGGTTTCATTAACTAGTGGCCTCTTTGCTCTTTGTCTCGGAGCCTCTTGAACTCTGTGTGCCGCTCAAGCCATCAGACTGAGCTTCTTCCCGGACTAAAAGGGGCAGGGAGCTCAGCGACAAGGGCCAGGCGTGACTAATGCAGGAGCCTGGTGCTGCTGTTGCATGCTGGTGCAGGGGGGATGACCCTGCCTCCCTGATGTATGGCACGGCCCACTGTGGCTGCATACAGCGCATAAACCCCAGCCGTCGCCGCCGCCGCCCCTCTCTCTGTCTCTCACCCCCTCATTCCGCCCCACCCCCGTCATCCATTCATGGCAGATCCTTTCAGCAGGTCATTCAGAGGGCCAATAAAGAGGCTAGCTCATTCTGTCCGTTCTGAAATGTGCAATGTCAGAAAGAAGGGGACACGGGGGGAGGGCGGGAGGAAGGGCCGGCGGGGGTGAGATTCCAAGAAGGCTTACAATCTCCTCACTGAACCAGACTGAGCTGGACCTCCCATTTTGTGGAAGGAACTTCTGCGCAGACAGTTTATGTCGGGAATCACCCCCATGACAAAGATAAGAGAGCAGGCATGACTGCATAAGCCATGAACAGGGAGCGCGTTTTATAGCATTTTATTGAATCTGAATCCAGTTTATGAATCAATTTATCAAATCTGAGTCCTTCAACACCTAAAACACTACTCTACTGTGTGGAGGGTGCAGGGCTTTTATTTTACTTCTGCTCTGAGGCATTCACTAACTCTGTCCTGACTCATTTGTCCTTTTGCTGTGAGCGTTTTTGCAGGAGATAAAGTAAGAACAACACAGAGCAAATGATATTAATCCACTTTATCTTTCATGAAATATCAAGTTAATAAAACACTGTTTTTTCTGTATGAGCGATGCATTTAACGCCACCTGATGCTGAAATCGTTGTTGCACCGGTGCAAATTTGTTTCCCCTTTAGGTTAGGTTAGGTTTTGTTTAGGCTTAGCATAGGTAAGCTGTTGGCGTTAAGGATAAAGTTCAGGTTAATGTAAGAGGAAACACGTATCGTCAAGGAAACAGAATTCAACACAACACCAGCAGGAGCCTGAGGCGGAGCGATCATCAGTGTAAAGCTCATGAAAAGCACCACAAGCTCTTCCCTTAACATGATGGATTGTAGATAAAGATGTAAGCGAGGGTGCTGTCATTGTCTTGACTTGGGTGAAGTGTATCCACACTCTGGAACATTTAAGGCGCAGTCAGTCTTGTTAAGAACGAAAGACAACTTTCCACCCACATTTTGTGCAAATATTAATCAGATTAGGAATTGGAGGCATCAAGGTAAACAGTTGGTGGCGCTAATTTTCCAGTCTAGAGAAATTGAACCACTGCAGAAGAAGAGAGCACAAACAGATGATGGAATCAAAAGAGCTCTAGAGAAACCTCAAATGCCGGAAGACGATGTAGAAAACAGTTTCCTCACAGCTCCACGCACAATGTTCTCACCTGCTGCAGTTTCTCAGTGCAGCGTGAAGGCTTAATGCCGCAATCCACTGAACTCGGAAAAAAACTACCTCCGACACGAAAAAGTGCAGTGGAACGATCACTGGAGCTGGAATTCCATGGCGGAGGCTTAGGAAAGATCCATCCAGCCGGAGCTTGCCAACATTAACACACACCTGACGTCAGAGCAAAATGGCAGCGCACACGTTGTCAGTAAGCAGAATTAACTCATCATCGGTTTTGACTTAATGCAGTACTTATGCTGTGAAACACACCGTAGCTGCTGTTTCCATTCAGCTGACTTGTGTTCGATAGAAGTCTTTGCGAGCATGCAGTAATCGCCTACTCCTCCCGTCTCCGTTCAAATGTGCTAATATGTTACAAAGTTCAGAGATTTGCTGCACAAACATCAGTTTGCTGTGGACATCAATGTTTTCCCGAGCAGATGCACTGGGACTCATTTCGACTGGAAATTAGCAATGCTGACTTGGAGCTGACTTGTAATGGATGACAGTATGAGTCACATGCTTCATGCATGTCATGGTCAGCCTCAGTAGGTAGGTGGTAGTAGGCCGTTGGTATAAGCCTCTTACTGGCCGACTATTTCCGTCTGCATTCTCTATGTCATGATGTACTTGGGATACACCAACTTTTCCACCTCAAAGTGTAAAAAATTGTTTGGGAATTTACAGCATTTCAAGATTTTTTTATAAGCGTGCACACAGGTGAATGGAAACGAGTTAGCCAGCGCTTGCGCACACCATCAGTTGGGGGTTTTGTTGTCAGAGAAAAGCAAGAGGAACTAAAAAAAGAGTGAATGATTCAACAAGGGACTCATTGTCTACGCAGCTTTAGAAATCCAGGTATCTTAGAGCCGGATCCAAAATGTTAGCAGCTATTGGAACCCATCCCTTGTCATGAAGGTCAGCCTGTGTGTGTTTCTTTGCAGCTCACACTCCTATGTGCCTCTGAGTATGTGTTTGTATGATTGCAGGGGCAGCTGCTGGCAGTATGATGGATGAGAAGCGGTGCGTCGGAGCTGGAGACGTCCACGCCGCTGCCTGCGAGTGGGTTAACCCTCCATCAACCTCTGCTCGCCTGCAAGGAAACACAACTCCGAGCCTGCATCCACGACGAATGAAATTCCACACACGACCACAATCTCAGCACATTAACAGCCCTCAGCGCAGGCTTTTAAATCAGACCACATCATTACACCAGGCAAGACTTTCTCTCTCACGCTCTCCTGCTTTCACAGACACACTCCAGACTGTAGTGGAACATCTCTTTTTCCACTCCGAGAAGCACCGGAGCGCAGATTAACCCCAAAATCAGCCCCAGTTTCATGAGTGTGCGTCTGGCGAGAGTATCACCGAATGAGCATCGCAGACTGAAAGCTTATTAAAAAAAAAGACGATGCATTGAGCTCACAGGATGTTGTGTAATTTCACCCAGATGTTCTCCACAGCTCATCTAGCTAATAAATGCAAGGAGGGAAATGAATGCCTCAAACGGTCTTCACATCTCAGACTCTGCTGAAGCTGCTGAGACACTTTCTAAGAGCCTGAGAGCTTTTCTGGTTTTGAATTCTGCATGATATCTTTTCCTGGTGACTTCCAGGGAGTGGAGGAGTCCACCTGTGCTCTAATAATAAAAGCTTGTCAAAGGAGGGACAGGGGCTGCTCCTTACAGTCAGGTCAGTCTGCGACAAGGGAAGCACCTCACCCAGATGTCTAAAAATACTGTCCTACATACTAAATGTGTCCGGCTCGAGCAGGAGATGGAGCGATGAGGCACTCTGAGAGGGGAAAAATGCACGTTTTGTTTATGGAGGCTGGTGTTCTGGAGTTTTCCTCTGAAGGAAGCCTCCTTCTGAGCGTTCTCCCTTCAAATTCCAGGTTCCAGGAACACAAGCTGTTGTTTTCTGCTAAAGCACCCATGTCAAAAGAGGCAGAGCGCAGCAGCAGCCAGGTAGATTGACTGAATTCATAAATAAGACTGAGTTTGAAACTAAAAAAAGTGTGTGTTTGTGTGTGTGTGTGCAGCGACTGGTCACACACAGCTGATAGCATCGCTCCCTGCCAAACAGAGCCATACATTCCTGCAACTCTGTGGTCTGCACTCACACACACACGGGTTTAATTTACAGTGACTGTCAGCAGCCGAACATTTCTCTAACCACTATCTGATACGTGATGAAAATCCGCTGCCAGCAGTGAAAGCCCTGGGAAACAAGAGCCCGCCTGTGTGAACAGAACCGATGCTGGCATGAACTTATTCCACCGTCTGTTGGTGTGTGTGTGTCTGTGTGTGTGTGTGTGTGCAGCGTATGGGATGGACTAGATTTGAGATTAGTGGACTTGAGGTGCACACGCTGTAGCTTTACAGTGGAGATATTGTTCACACTGGAGTCCTCATCCTCCAGCCTTGACTCCATCTCACAATCAAGGACGTCAGGAGGGACAGAGCATGCAGGTATCCCGCATTTCCTCTGCAGGACCTTCTACAGAGAAAAGCACCTGCCCTATTCAATGGTAACTGATCTCAAACCTGTTCAAAGTTGCAGAGGGTTGCAGGATGTTCCAGCACAGAACAGAAGAGGAAAATCTAACGTATGCATAAACCAGAAGACACAAAAAGAGAAAGTTCCAGAGGCAGTTTGTGATTTCCATATCCTGGACTGAGTGATTTGACTGTATTACTTCTCACTACACATACTTAATAAGCGCAGCCTGGGGGGGATATGCATGAGCAAAGATGGAAAAAAGCAAGGCAATTAACTCAAACTTGTAGTAGTTGTGAAAATATTGTAATTAGAATAAAAATAAAGGCTTTGATCTAGACAGAAAAAAGGAAGTTAGTAGGTCATGACAGCCTTCCTAAAAATAATGAAAGAAAACAGCCCTCAGGGTGTCTTCTCTTTGTCTTGCACACACAGAACCCTTTGCTTTCATTTAAATATGATAAACAGGGGGTTTATGCGACAACAAAGGATGCAATTTGAGAAGAAACAAAGTCATCTTCATGCAAAGCAAACCCCGCTCCACCTGTGTCTGAGCAGGACGAGTCATTTTCTCCCGCATGTTCTGCGGACGCATTAAGCCTGCATTAAGAAACGGACCTCAACTCGGTCTGAACGGGTCTGCTGGAAGCTTAAGGTGCTGCCTCTTACCGTTACTGGCTGTGGTCTCGGCTTGGGCATTCCTCGCACACTGCAAAACTAAAACAACTCCAACGAGAAGGTCGAACGTCTTCACACCCGCCATATCCAAGTTCCGCCGCCGATCTCGCCTCAGTATCCCGGCCGTGTCCGTGTTTCTCGTGCGCCGACACCGCTTCCCCGCGGACTCCGCAACTCTCCTGCCTCTCCTGCTGCTTTTAAAAGGGAAACCTGCCTGCGCTGCACTCGCTGCACTGAGCTGTTTTTGTTCCAGCGTGTGCCACTGCGCGCTCCTGGAGAGAAAACGCGCTCGTCCTGCCGGGTGTCCACCTCCAAAATAAACAAAAATAATGACAGCGGAGAAAGAAAAAGTTCTCCTCTTGAGCGTGTATCCCAGTCCGGCACGCTGGTCGCACGCACCAGGACAGAGGCGCAGTGTGTGTGCGTGTGTGTGTGTGTGTGTGTGAGAGAGAGAGAGAGCGGGCTAATGCGCTCCTGGAGAAGACGGTGCGCTCCCTCCGTCATCAACTCCTGAGAGCCAATGGTTCTTCCTCCTCTGCTCGTTGCTCGGTGTGTGCAGAAGAACCAGAGGAGACGAGCGCACAAAGCGTTCCTCCAGCTGCCGGGGGGGCAGCGAGCTTTTTGCTTTGGGGTGTTATCAGCAGCGCGCCTGACACGCAGCGTCTGAGTGATGTGGAGAGATGTAGGGAGCAGAGGTGCTTTTGGAGCTTCAGGTGCTGCCGCTGTAGGGTTCCTGTTTGCCAGCGGACAAAAGATGCTGAACACCCCAGACTCGAGCCTCAGAGGGCTTTGTTTTGATTGATTATGGAGGCTGGAAGATTAGATGAGTGCAAACTCTAGTCAAGATTTTAGTTATTTCTCACAATGCCTTTGCAATTTATTAGGCTGATTCCTTATGTGTGTGATCAATCACTCTATCTCCCCTTCTCACCTTAGCTGCACAGCCAGGTGATTGTGAGGGCGCCCTCTTCAGGTGCAAGTCAGGTCATCACATATGAACCCATATAAAACCCAATATGCAGAAAAGTGCAGTCGTATCTGTTTCCTTCAAATGCATATTCATTTTGTTTGCTTAAAAGTCATTTATAGACAAAGAATGTTATCCTTTGGGGTCAGCTGGACCCCAGAAAAGCTCGACTCCTCGTCTGACCACCTAAAAATCCAGTAAGAGAAATCCAGAGAGTTATTTGGGATTATGGAGAAGAGTTGCATAAAATGTACTGCTAACACCAGTATATACAATTTATATAGATAGAGAGCATCTGAGAATCCTTTATATTTAACCATGTTTTACAAAATAAAGAAGAAAAGTGTAGTGACAGACTTGTCATCTGTCATGTTTAGTTTGTTTTTGAGCTGTTAAAGAAGGTCACAGATCTCCAGGACCCACAACAGAACAGGGTTAATGACAGGATGAGAATTTTCAACACTCACATGCAAAATACTTCCTTTCTAATGATTTCACGAAAGTCCAAACCTGATTCTACAGACAGGTCTGACCAAACACTCATTCTCTCCCTTCGTTGTTTTGTGTTTTCACTTTTCTCAGCAGACATGGAAGAGAGAAAACTTGAAAGCTCTCATGTGAGGAAGCTTTTTGACTTCTTCTTTTTCCTCAGGCAGCCTTCCCTGCACTCAGGACGACTCACCAGACCTTTTCTTACGCTCATTTTGCACAGGAAGGATAAGTTGGACCACATGCTTGTTCCAATTAAGACGCTCGCTGTGTGGAATTCAGGAGCTGCACCACAAGTCATGGAAAAGCTTAAACAGGAGAGGAAACTCTTGCATAAAGCACCAGTTTTGTAATGCACTTGGCTGCTGTACATGCATATTGAACGTTTCAAGTATATGTTTTGTGCTAGATGGGTTTTCATGCTTTTTTAGTGGTTAAAGAGGTTGTAAAAGTCATCAAAAAACAAATCTGAAGGCAGGAATATTCTCCTGTATGACAGTCTGGCTCCAACATGAAAACAGATCGATAAATGGCAATTACTTTCATAGCTTTGTCAGTAATTAGTCATTACCTTGATTATCTTCACTGACCACTGAAAGTCATCTGTCCCATTATCTTCACAGAGTGGCGACTGCCAACAAAGTGGCTGAAGCAGTGATGATGGGATTTGTTCCTGAAACAAAATGAACACAGCTGCTGCTTTGTGCCAGAAGTGTCAGTAATAGTACAAGAACACAAATTTCACTCTGGCAGAGCATGAGAGCTTATCTATTTAGGAACACATGGTGAACAAAGTCAGCTGTTTGAAGACAATGGTATGCTTTATTTCTTCAGAAAGAAAGAGGGGGCATAACAAAAATGAATGAAAATAATTGATAGTGTAATTAGAATTAAAATGTGATGATGAATCTAACATTAACATTTATCTCTATGATCTGTCTCTAATCTCCCACCTAACGACTTGCCTTAAATCAAAGCAGAGAACATAAATGTCCATAAATCTACTTTGAAATCATAAAAAAAGATACTCCCGACTTCAGAACTTGCCTGAGAATCGTCACGTTTTTAAGTTTTCTTCAGTATCTAAGTATTCCAGTGATAGCTGTCTCTATATCCATGGGTACATGACAAACATAAGGTCCTAACAGTTAATTCGGCATACATTTAATGGTGCAAAAATGTAAAGAAATATAGACAAAAAGGGAAAAAAAGGGGTGTTATGTTGAACTCAATAGCAACATTATGCTTCCTGTTTGCATTGGCCATAGCCCCCGCACTATGGGAACTGTTGTTCCAAAAGTAAGAACTTGTATATCCCCTAAATAGAACAAGATAAAAAATGTTTTCAAAATCTGTGGACATACAAACAAAATATTGAACAATTCAAGTTGCAGGTATCTCAAAAATGTGTCTTGGTATATTGGTGGAGTAATTGTTTAAAAGGGGAAGTGTGTTAATATAAAGATTCTGAAGTCTCTTAATACTCAGTGAATGAATGAGGCATTCAGGGACGTATGAAAACTCCTCAGATTTGAGAAATAGAGGATGTTTTGACTTTCACTTCTCCCTTAAACAGCCGCGGTTGACGTTAAGATCATAAGATCAAATAAATATCTGCTGACAGCGCCTGTCCACGACAGTGACAGATCCACTTTCTCACATAAATCTGATTCACCCTCAGCGTGATTCGATCAACACACGCCCAGGGGGGATGTATATCAAACATCTGTACGGCAAACAATCCCGCTGCGGTAGGAATAAAGATATGCTGCTTAGTGATGTATTTTCCTCGTAAAAGGGGAGTGTAGTTGACAGAAGCGGCGCAGTCATTTAAACCACAAAACATCTTCAATCCGTCCCGTATCAGGATGAAATGTGATGTGTAGTCATGAGGTTGGGAAAACAATCCTGTCTCCTCCATCCACACACATGCACTTCCACACCCTCTTTTCTTCCCTCTTCCCCTCTCTCTTCAACTGTTTCCAAACAGTTTAATCATCACAGGAGTCGAGACTCAGCGGCCACAGCTCTCCTTTCAGTCTGCAGCTCTAATCACCTTGTTCCACAACTCCAGCAAAAAGAAGCCAGCCTAGTCCTCAGACGGATGCTCTGAAAAGCTTTCTCTCTTTAGCCGTTTTCCTCAAAGCATCCTCTTTCACTGTAAACCCTCTTTGAGCCTTTCTTCCTCCCTCTCTCACAAACCCTCTCCGGCTCCTTCCCTGTGTGACGTGAAGCAGGATCAGGCGCAGATGCAGTGAACTTTTGCTTGGCGGGAGACCACACCGCACTCGGTCTCCCCTGGGCGACCTTAAAGAGCATCAAAACGTCCGTGACGAAATTAATGAAATGACGTGGGAGGCTTCCAGCGACATCAAGGCAATTAGATCTGAGGGCGGCGGCAAGTGCACATTTTCCAGAGAGTGCTTACGTGTAGATTTGGGTCACACTTGTTGAGCTGCAAAGCAGCGCGTCACCGCAGCATTTATGATGCTTGGCCACTTAATCAATAGAGGACAGAGAGGCGGTGTGGCGAACTGAGAGCACTGAGGAGAACAAGCTCAGCTCTGTTTCTGTTTTTCCATTATAGCACCGACGATTATTAGCCTTTCTGTCTCACAATTATATTCACAAGACCTGAAAGCACACAGCCATTTAGCTTTGAGTGAAAGCTTGAAATAGACTTGCTGTTTTCCACAGCTTTATTTAGGCGTGGTGCACCAAATGACAGATTTCTTTTTTAAGTTAAATTAATGTTGGACGTCAGCAGAGTTGGCAGAATAAAAGTTGGCTTTGTATGATTCTGCAAAACATGGATACGTTGAATTTGTAAATTTCATACATATCATATCAACATTTCTGGTACAAGTATATGAGCTGAGTTTCTCAATAGGAGGAGGAAGGGACGATGGTCATGTGACAGCTGCAGTATTTTTAACTAGAATCTTATATTCCATATGCATGGTTTGCTGAAATGTACAATGCTAGCATTTATTCTGGTGAATGGGTTGTGGATGTGTATAAAATTCGCACGAATTGAGGACAAACTTGTCTGGAGCATCAGTAAACTTAAGGTAAAACACACAAATGAAGCATGGCAAAGTTGGTGGAGACCAAAAAGAGCAAAAAGAAGCGAGAATATTGGATGAGTACCAATGCTGGTCCGTGTCTAATAGATGTGTAAATAGGTAAGTACTTGCTAACACCTTCACCATGCCAACTTTAAAATGTGATACTAATACATCAGTAATGCGTTTGCAGATTGTTTCTGCTGCCACAGATGGCCAAATAAATAAATAAAATCTCTCTATCTGTGGGTATCTCAGTATGTTGCTGTACATTTCCGACTGATTTCTCCCCATTTAACCATTTCAAATATTCTTTCACCTCCAGTCAAACAGAACGGTGTGTTGTCAGTCACATGCTCAAACCTGAGTAGAGGAGGGATTTACTTCATGAACAATGGCATACAACAAGCTTTCTCACCAATGGTCATAGAATGATCAAACTCCAATGAGTAATTCATCGTATTTCCAATCCAGCATAAATGACTCTGCTGCAGAGGCTGTTCATCTCAGTCTCGACGACCTCATTTGTGTATCTCATGAAGCAAACGATAAAGAGTCTCATTAATTCAGAATGTTTGATGGCATGACTGTCTCGTATTTAGAAACTTAAGCATCAGCGCACAATGAGGGAACGCAGCAGAGCGTGAGACAGGTCAGTATTTACGGCACATGAGAACAGGGTCTAATTGGTTGTACAAGGCGCATAAAATACCCTCCACAATTAGCTTCAAGTCACAATGAGCCTTTGCTGTACAACACGGGAGGCAGTTAAGATGTAGATTAAATCGTTTTACAACCCAAAAACCACAAGAGATCCAATGAGAGGCAGCTCAGTTGTGTTTTCCCTGCACAGCAGAGGCCGAGACCTGGGGTGTTTCTCTGAAGAATGGTCAGAGGACGGCCCCCTGGGCTGATCGCCATCCACTGCCACTAAATACAGAGAGGACACAGACATTTTCCTCTGCATTCAGCCACAGAGATGAGACAACCAATTCAAGCTATCATTACAAGAAAAGCAGGTAAATTTCACCTTGACCTGACTGGGCTGGTTGGGTAAGCCCACTCCCCAGCAGCAGGGGGAGAAGAAATTGAGCTGAATGCTGTGATAGCAGGTTGACAGCCCGGGATGGGACGGGATTCAGGTGAGTAGTTATGTAAATGCAAGCAAGAGTCAACTGTTATTTTGACAGAGGGAGTCCTTAAAGGCTGTCAGCGCTCTTCAGGAGCGATTTCATTACTGGGACCCCTCGGAGCGGAGTGGTACACAAACAAAACAGTGACCTTCTGATGGACTCTGCTCTGCGACTAACAAAACTGTGACAATAGCTCCGGTGAGAAAAGCTGACTAACGTTGCTCTACCAACAACACAAAGACAAAGGCGGGTGGCGTGTAGCAGCTCTCCCGCGTGCTATTCAGCGGCGCGAATAACGAAGCCACCAGAAAACGGTTCGCCTCGGACAAAAAACATTGATAGCTGCACATTCTCAGCAGGCTGTCATGTGAGTGTGTGCAAGCCAGGCAAGGCAAGTGGAAGGCGGCATTGTTTGTGCCTGTGTGTGGTGGCATGTTGGTGGAAAAGGTTTTTGTGTCGGCCATTGATTGCAGTTTTGTTAGGTCAAATGTCACCGGGTTGAGACAAACAAACACTGATGGAGAGGCTGTGAAAAGGCTGAGTTGGTGGTTTTGGTGATTCACAGAGAGGAGTCCTTCTATAGGGCTGTTGGCTGTGCGGTTGTCAATGCTGCTAACAACGATAAAATTAATAAAAGAACAAAAAAAGGGAAGACAGACCAGAATGTCTTCCTATTTCCTGTGATACAAATAAGTTTCTATCACAGATTTGTACAATTTCTGCATAATCATTCAGAATTTACATGATTTCTTGAGATGACAAATAAGCTGGTGATAAAAAATTGTTAGAATTTATGTTTTTTCAATACTGATTTACAATGGCAGAGAGCAGAAAGCAGTAAAATTGATAAAATTGGTTTTCAGGCGCTTAACAAATACAGCATCAAATACTGTATTACAGTTGTAATGCCTTCATTTTATACCTGTTAAGGGTGAATAAGAATGTGGATAACTGCCACTGAACCTCTGCTTTGGGATAATCTCCAGGGGAAAACACAGTATCTCCAATCAAAATATGTTCTTTCACCCTTTTAATCAATCAAGAGGGATTATTCGTATCTCAGTTTTGCTGTTTGTCTGTCGACCATTAATATTTACATTATATTGAAACCAATAACATACATCTACAATGTAAAATGGTAAAATCTACAAAACTTGCATACTCGCATGTCAGAGCCTGAGCTGGCAGAGATTAGCTGTTTTCTTTTCTCCAACATGACTGAATTACAGCAAGCAACTGCCACATAATGTCTGATAAACTAAACGACCTGTTGGTTTATGAAAATTTCCATTTTTCAGTTACAACTGGAAAAATCATCGAATAAATTTGGTTTCAGCTTAGGCATGCTAAGGCTAGTCATGGCTATCTGTCAACAGAGCCACCGCTCCTGCTTTAATGTTGTCTGTCACTCTGTGACAATTTTACATGCTGTTTTCATGGAAATCATACATTTCTACGGCATAATACTTTTTATACGGTAAAACAGACGCCAGAAAGTCAGATTCCAGTCTAAACTCACTTCTGACCAAATATTGAATTGCTTTTTGGCTTTGCAGGACAGAATAGTATGCCAGAGGAAAAGGCAGTGAGCCAGTATAAGGCAAGGGCACAAACAATAAAACAGTGGAGCAGCTCAAAGGCTGAAATTGATCCTGTGTCCCTCTGATAAATCTCTGACCCAGAATCCACCTACAGACTCAGCAAAGACTCTGCAGTGATGGAGAACAAGACTAAACAGTAATGACACTGGAGATTGTGCTCAAGCCCAGTCTAAAAATTAAAGATTCATAACTTGAACCAATATGAAGGAATGGGAGCGTGTTTTGATGTGTTTTTGACTAAGTGCAGGCTCTCAGAGCACTCACACAAGCCAAGAGATTTACCTGACATTTATTATAAATGGGATGGAGACCACATCAGTTCATCATTGCTCTAACTCTAAAAGCCAGAAGCACCAATAGAATAAAGCCAAAGCCAAAGAAAAAAAACGTAAAAAAAACTAATAATGTTTTTGTTCTTCCCTATAACTGTTGAGCTATTTTTATTGAGTAGAAATAATGTTGAACATATTTAATATTAATAATGGCTCTGTTCATTCGAAGTGTGAGGTGGCTAAATGGAATCCAGCCATCATTATCACTCATCACTTTATTATTTACACATACGCTTTTACTCCCATGTCAAAATGTCTTCTGTGAATAAATGAATTCTGGGTTACTACATTTCTATAAATACTGAAATATGAAGGCAAGAAGAATCAATCCAGCCACGAGGGGACACATAAACAGGTGAGAGAAAGATTCAGTGATGGACATCGTTGGGCTCATGAGAAGGTGAAAATATGCTAATCGCATTAACTTTTTATTGGTTTCATCCAACTCCAGTACATGTAATCCAAGTACTGTATTGAGAAAGCATCAGTGTGAGCTTTTCTTTCTTCCTTTTTCCAGTGAGTTTCAGCCTGAAATTACTGCACTGCAAGCAGCAGCAGACGATTGGATATACTGTAATTGTACTGCCTGATTGAACGTGATTTTAAAGGAATATTTAGATATTCTGGGAAATGCATTTCGGTTTCTGCCAAGAGTTACAGGAGATGATCGCTAAGACTCTTGTCTGTAGGCTAAACCTAGCCATAGATTCATATCAAATGAACAGATAAATGAGTGGTATAAGCCTTGTCAAGTAACTCCAGCGTATTTCCCAACTTGTTGATCAAATCCTTTCACTGAAGGGAATTTTAATCTGAAACACTGTCAGCGATTGTTGAGCCTGGGAGGAAAGGTGCCGACATGAATCTCCAGCATATCCAACCATACAGAACATGGCCTCATCTTGTAAATCACCGTGTTGAGTGTCAAATATGAGAATGCTATTTATGCTGGCATGTGTGATGATTCACAGTTGAGGAGAGCCATGACTGTGAAATTCATAACAGACTGGTTTAACTGTGCTGTTTATGGTCCCATCTGCTCGGCGCTGGTTGATGCAGGGAGGGTTTGAGAGGAAGTTCACACCGCACCCAAAGCAGCTGCAGGGCGCTGACTTGTAATGGATTTTAATTTGCAAATAAAACAGGGGCAAACTATATTATTTGCACTCGTGGGGATTAGAAAGGACCACTAATAAAGTCAGGACTCCACTTTGAGGCTCTGTATGTTCAGGGGAGCCTTTCAGTTCAACAAACTGAATGTTTTCTGCTTTTACCAGCATTAAAGAAAACCTTCAATCACCATGCACAAGGCACAAGCATTTCTGCAAGTTGGAGTATGAGAGCACTAAACTGTTGTATTTAGTGTACAAAATGGACAAAATTTGCTAGAATTTGTTCTAATGCCCATTTTTATGCATGTACGGTTGGATTTTGACATGCAGCCTTTTTTTAAAGGTTTTAGTTTAAAATGTTTAGTTTCACTGACTGCCCAATAACTACTTAGAGGAGTGGTTTGACATGTTGGGAAATAAAGCCTGTCTGTCTCTTAACGAGAGTTAGATGTGAAGCTTGATACCACTCTCATCTGTGTCTGTTAAATATGAAGCTACATCCCGCAGCTGGTTGTCTTAGCTTAGCATAAAGCCTGGAATCACCTTCAGGAAATCACTGCTCCCTCTCAAGAAATAGTGCGTCGCCTAACACCCCGTAAAACTACAACTTGTAGTTTTTACACCAAAGTCTTTGTACAGATGAAACAAAGTTTTTGGGGTACTAGTAGTAGGAGGATTTTGTCACATTTGAAGTAAGCCAGGCTAGCTGTGTGACTCCACTCTTAATGCTAAGCTACACACTAACTGACTTCTGGTTGTGGCTTCATATTTGCAGTGGTTTTACCCTCTAAAACATGAGTGTGTGCAGTTGTTGAGTATAGTTTCATAGTTTCATAGAGCAGAGATCCCACAGAAGAATCTCCATCACTGTCCATCACCTCTAAGCATTTTTAGTAAAGTAAATTTATTGGTATTTACAGTACATGGACACGTTTTTTTTCTCAAGCTCAATAGTCTTGCAGCCCTCTTAGCTTACATTTTCACACTGAGTACCAGATGGGTGGGGAGTATCTCATCATTCATTTGATTAATGAACAATTTAGTTGTCTGTCACAAGAGCAAAAGTAATGTGTCACAATTGACACTGAAATACTGTCTTGTAAAATATCCTGAATTTTTCCCACTCTTTCCACTCTCTCCCCCCTACGTGGCACCTCAGCAGGTCAAGACAAACTCATCAAGGATGTGCACACACTGTTTGACCCAGATCTACTGCAGTGTCAATACCTAAAGTCCATTGTTTTTATGCTTCAGAGCTTTTGCAGTCAGCGCTATTAGCATCAGGGGGGTAATTGTACAATGGGTTAGCGAAGGACAGCTTGGCATCTTTCCAGGTCGAGCTCTGCTGTGGACGAAAACACAGAAAGAGACTTACATCACGCCAATGACTTCTGCACAAGTAATTATAGTAAAGCCCCAAAGGCTGAGCAGAGATACCTTACCTCCACCTCCCTCTTCCAGGGGTAGACACTGATGGAAAGCCCCTGGACATCTCCCGTCCTGGGGTTAACTCTGGGACAGCCGCCTGGCCTGTCATGCAGGGACGGGAGCTGAGGGAAAGAAAATCACGTACACTGGCTTAAAATTAGAAGAGGCTTAATGTGCGAGGGTGCATGAAATGCAGACGCAATTAAAATCAAATTGACCTGTTATGCGTCCATAATTACACCTCTAACCTCCATAAAACATTTCATCTTCCAGAGGTGGAATAATCACACTGTTTCCGCTGCTCGGTTAAACGAGGGTTGAGGCGGATCTGCCTGGGCTGTGGAGATACCAGTTCACACCTACACCTCTCTATTTATAGCTGTGTCCTCACAGACAGCCACATGAAAGTTAACAGGTACAGACATACCAACGCAGATACAGAATACACTGAAATACTTTCTATATGTTGTGCGTGTGAATCATATCATGGGAAAGAAGTCTGCTGTGGGACTATCACACTTGTTGGAATAAGTGAAGCATACAGATTATTTCTAACACTCTCTCATAACATGAGACAACATGAACAGTAGCATGAGCCTACACTTTGTCAGACGCTCACACACACTCAGCACAGCACCATTAAATCCATGATAACCTCCATCGTCAGAGTCATGACAGCGAACTCTCAACATCGCTCTCACTTTCATTACTGGATGACACTCTTTGCACACCCGCGCAGATAAAAACGTGTGTGTGTCTGTGCTCGGACATCCAGCTCACTCGTTCTGGCATTTTTAGAAACACGCACACACACACACACACACACACTCGAGAGCCATTATCCAAGTGGAATGACTGTGACAGTATCATCTCTAGTGCTGGGATCTTTTTCAGTGATAGCAGGAATAACAGCAGACACAAAGCAAACAGAGGCTGGACACAGTGATGGTCCACTGTGGACATTAACTATATGCATCTACTCAAGTACTTTACTTAGTATAATTTTGAGGTACTTTAGTATTCCTGTTATATGCTTCGTTATATTCTCCTCTGCTACATCTCATACAGAAATGTTTTACTCCACTGCATGTATTGAACAGCTGAAGTCATTGGTTACAGTTCAGTTTAAGATTTAACATAAACAAAACACGTGATGAGATTATAAAACACAACATTTTAAACCAGACAGCCTTTTCTGACCTGTGACCCCTTTCAAAAAAGCGTGTCTCGTTGTAGGAGCTCTTTTAGATTTCTCCTCTAAACTTCTCAAATGGTTTGCACTGTTTGACACCAAACACAATGAAACATTACGAAATTTCACAAAAAAGGAAAGATTTGAGAAAAGTCTAAAAAACTAATAGGTTTAGTGTTTTTTAATCTTTCCTCTCATCATTGGTCGTCTTTTAAAGGGCGCCTGAGCCCTTGATAGTTAATCGCAGGACTAGTTAACTGTATATATAGTAGATGAAGTAGCCCCACCTCAATCAGCTACAACAGTGATTTCACTGTTGTAGCTGATTGATCAGCATTAACAATATACATAATGTCATGCATATAATAATGTATCAGCTACAAAAGTATATTAATACTGCTGCACAGAAAATATTGTGTTTTTTGTAGGATTTGAATGGAGGACTTTTACATTGTTGCACTGATACTCTTACTTAAAGGATCTGAGCACATATTCAGTCTAAAAGCCTTGAAATAACTAAAGCTTCTTATGAAGTTGCATTTTTGTAAGACTGTTGATTAAACTGGTTATTTTGGGCGCTGTAGCTCGTGGTGCTGCATGTGATCACATTTTATAGTTGTAGTGTGATAATATAACAAACATAGGAACAAAAACAAATGTCCAGGCAAACCACAAAATCAATAACGCTAACTCAGAAAGGTAATCGAGCAGAAAGGCTCTGCAATCACCTTCTGACCTCCTCTGACATGAGATGCTCTTATTGAATAAATGTGAGGTGAATGGTAGAAAAATGAGATTTGTGTAGCTGAGAAACCTAATGTTCTCCAAACAGAATTTGCTGATGATTGATTGGAAATTTCAGTGCGCTGACCTCTGCTCTCCAGTCGAAGGCGGGGTTATCCATCACCCCGTAGTCCATCGCGTCGGGCCTTCTGTGGAACCGACAAAAAAATTAATTAAAAAATCCACTTTTCATCATCAACAACATCATCACAAGCAAAAGGAAAAGAAGCCAGAGTGTCAGTGTTGTAGCCAGAACTCACATAGAGCAGCATTTTTTCTTGCATAAAGCCAGGACACAGACAGCAACTCCAGCTACGAGCAGAAGCAATCCAATGGCGATACCAACATACACGGCGTCTAAACAAGAGGGACGTACACTGAATCCTCGCACAGAGAACTACCTTTAATGAACTGCAGAGACGTTAAAGAGGTAGTTACAGTAGATAAATTCAGGTGAGACAGTTTAATGGAGAAGAGCAGGGAGGCGCTCTTCTTTATTACCCATCTGCTGGTCCTCTGGTCTGGGTGACGAGGTGGAGGGAGACGGTTTCTCCTTCACATGGCAACGGTTGCCGGTCCATCCCGGATGACACCTATGATCAGATACCAAAAAACAGCACAGAGTCATGACACCGATGCTGGGACGAGTGCTGTGCAGCATACCTAAAGTATCAGACAGTTTATTAGTTAGACAGTAAATATATTAAAGATCAGCCTCACGCCAGTTTGTAATCCTCTTAAACATAAATATGTGGTAAAATATTTTTCAAATAAACTCTAGTTTTATTTTTTCAAATAAGCTGAGCTACTGCGCAGTCTTTCCACGTACCCTCTGGCAACTGCACCTGGGTGCCCTGGTTGGGAGCCACTGTGCTAATGCGTTATTGGTTTTGTTCTTTTCATGGGGTTTGTCGATAAAAAGAAAAGTAAAGAATGAAACTGGCCTTATCCTTTTAAATCTGACCAAAATGATGAAAGTGAAACCAAAGAAAATACTAAAATACATAAAGAATATAAATCATTGTCTCTATTACCCCTGTACACATACACACATATTTTCTCACACCACTTGAAAAACAAAGAAAAAACACATCACTATCTTGATAAATGGTGCAAGATTTATCTGCTGGACATCCAGGATGGAAACAGAGTAATTACAGTTTGGCGCTGTGTGGTGAGCTGCATATTCTACCAAACGCAGACTCTACTCCAAGTCAACATCTGTTCAGTATCAGCTTGATTTCTGAGCAACATTGACCTTCTAATGCGAAACACACAGCAAAGCCAGACTGTCATTATGATTCAGAGGGGGTCGAGATATATATTGTGTGACGGTCTGGCCGTGGCAGTGGGCGGTCCCTGGCCTGGTTCCCTGGTGGGTCCTGCTCAGCAGAGTGGAGGAACGTGATGCAAATACCGAGCCAGAGGTGCCCTCCGACGCTGGTGTCGGGTTCTGCTACAGCACGGCTGTTATCAATACAGGAACCGCTACCGGAGCTCCATACCGCACTGTGCAGGGAACGACGGTGGTAAAGTCCTGTTACATAATGAGAGGAGGCAGTGGTGGCGACGCTGCATTGGGGAATGTTGGATAGGGGATGAATAAAAAGGGGAATCAAAGACAAGGAAGCCCAAAGAGAGAATGAGAGCGAGGGAGAGGCAGCATTTCTGCCACAAACAGCAGTGAGATGTCTTCACACTGCAGAAAAACAATTTTTAAAGCCCAACTCAAAGCACATTTAATTATCCTCTTAGTAGCCCAACACAACAGCGTGCTTTATTCTTTTTTATCAGTAGCTTTTCAGTATCAAAAGGAAGAAAAGTCTTAAATGCTCCTTTTTCTGTGAGAGTTGAGGGGAGCGTGTCTGTGTCTGATTGACAGCAGCTTGCAGGCTGAGCTCCGGTACAGGCGGCGGGGCAACCAGAATCAGACGTTAGAGGTATTGAAGAGTAAGAACCAAACCAGCATCTAGATGGACCAATGTGACTTTTGCAGGTACATTTACATGTTGTTTAAAAGAGCCAAATGGTTTGTTACAGAGAACCATCTGGGAAGTCTTCCATGGAAACTGTTTGGAAAGGGGCAGAAGAAATACTTCCCAGCTGATTGGCTGACCCATCTGTCTATCACCATGTATGCTGACCTCTTGAGGAGCATTGTTGATTTTGAATGAACAGTCGCACTGTTGCCACATCAAAACCATGCCTGTAACTGCCAGTAGTTCCTCATAGGATGCTGACTCGTCCGAATGATTGTGCTTCAGCTACAAGTGCATAATCTGAATCCTGGTAAAATGGATTCACGTATCTCGTGATCTGGCGTGATCTTGTGTGATCTCACAAATCCAGTTGCCTCGCAAGGTGACAGCTGTGCAGCAAGTCAGCTATCTAGCTGATGTTAGCAGTGTACTTTTCCCCACACCTTAAGTTCAATAAGATGAGGTGGAAAGCTCATATGGGTTGCTGTTCAAAGTCTGTGGCACTGGCGTTGTGAAGCAGGCTGCTACCATATTAGCATAAAATTGATGTCACAGTTTTATGCAAATATGGTTCAATATGAAGCGATTTGATTGGCGATACGGAAGCTGTCTACACAGACAGAACTGATGGCCTTATGATGAATAAATGCCAAGATAGGAAGCAGATAAATATTGATAGATTATAAATATAGTCTTCAGTTATCAGTAGAATTGCTTTGACTCTGGACACATTGTGCTCTTAGTTATGTGACGTCAGTCAACAAGTGTCTTGCCTGCTGCACAATTCACATCCAGTCTGTGGAAAAAGCAACCTTTTGACTGAGGATGAGGAAATGTGAATCTCTCATTGAGGATTCACTGGAGCATAATGATGTTAGCAGAAGTCTCATTATTGCATTCTTACTTTTTATAATGAAATATCTCATTGCAGACATTCCAAGCCGCTGATGCAGACAACTAGATTCATGAGCTTCCTAAAAAAAATCTCCAACAGAGCCATCCCGGTGTGTCCGTCTGGAATGTGTTTTGCTTGTGCCAACACGACGGCCTCTCTGCGGGTTTATCTGACGCGTGAGGGTTTTTTTGTGGTCGGCCAACTAAGACCATTGGTAGCGGGGCCGTGTTTAAATATTGACCAGGAGAATCTGCGAGAGATTCCCAGGAAACACTGTGCTGGTGGATAAATGAAGGCAGAGCCCCCCTGGTTAAGCTGTCGTGGATAAGCAGATTCCCACGTGCTTCACGAAGCGTGTCTTTTCCAAGGAAAGAAACAAGGCTAATGGGATTTCCATGTTTCAAGTCTCACAAAGAGAGATAAAGGATGGTAGGGTGAGTGCAAAGAGCAGACATGATGCTTATCTTTGGTTTGTGCATGTTTATAAGTGTGGCAGAGTGTGTAGCCGTGTGCTTAGCAGCGTGTGTTTAGCGGTGTGAGGGTGAAGTTCAGCTTACATGCAGACTGGCCCGTGTCTCTCCACGAGGCATGAGCCACGATCCAGACAGTACAGCGGAGGACACTCTGCAAAATCACACAAAGGACACTGACCATCAGGGCTGAACATCTAAAAAAAATACAGAAAAAAACAAACCCTCCAAAGCTCTTCTTTCTCTCTCCTCCTGACAAGAAACAGACGCACACCGAAGCATGTTATTGCTCTGGCAACAGAACATGAAATCAGTGAATTATGTTGCTGGAGGAAACGGTGCACTGTTGAATGTCATCCATTAACCTCTGCAGAGAGCGCCTGCCACTTCAGTACCTCTTTTTTTTCCCCCATCCTGTACATCTGTAGACAAATATTCTCCTCTCCATAGGTTGTGTGAGGTTTTATCAGGGTTGCCTGTTAAATAATCATCATGTTTGAAATGCCATTATGAAACCGAGAAGTCCTGTTCAGCCTTGATAAAGTGACTGGCTTGGCAGTGCATGCAGGCTAAATGTGAGGTTTGGTCTTATTCCTGAATATGCAGGAAAGCAGAGGTTTTAATGGATTTTGGCAGCTCGCTGTAACCGCTGAGGTGTGCTTTGAAGACTAAACAGCCAGACTTGAAAATGTCCTGGGAGTCACTGCTAAAGCCGGAAATGAGCATGAATGAAGTTTGGCAACACTTGCGTCAAAACTGACTGGTGGCTCATGAGAGTATGATATATGTATATAAATAGCAAATTCTATGCATTTAAAAACTCTTGCTTTTTCAAAACAAACAGATGGAGGAAAGAGAGCTTGCCACCCAGCTTGAAGGCCTTTTGCACAGAGATGGAGAGCTATGTATAACATAATGTGACAATAACTGACATCAAAGCATTGAAAATAATAGAATCAATACATACAATCACTAATGAAAGTGGAAACTACCAAATCTATATGATCAAAAGTGAAAAGCTCTAATCGACATCAAGCTATGCTGAATGTGAGAATCAGTATTCCTCTAAAACCAGTGTGCTTCCTGTGACATGTCTGAGCTTCAAGGTCAGGGAATCAGAAAATGGACTATGGTTAATGGCGAAAAGCTTCAGATGAAAAGGTAAGTAAAAGCATGTTACCATGGCAGCCGGACTCATCGGAGTGAAAAGGCAGACAGTCAGCAGAGTGGTCACAGCGCTTCTGAAGAGGGATACACCCGGACGAACCTTCACACACCAGTTCTCCCAGCTCACACTGCATCAGAGCTGGCGGACAAAAAGGACAGGCAGAGACGGAGAAATTGCAGAAATATGAAAAGAGGTGAACATGGTGTTTGAGAGGTTTATTCACAGGTCACTATGAGCAAACGGCAAATGGGATATGAGAACTCAAGTTCTCATTGATGCAAGAGCTGGCACAATTTCCCAGTTCTTGCACCAATATTTAAATAGTTCAGAGCAGGAAAACTGGTTCCTACACGGAAAAATCTTTTTCTTTTGTTTTAGTTTATCAGATTTTTGTAGGAGAACATTTAAACAGTTTAACTCACAGTAGTCGCAGCTGTAAAAAGCTGGGCCTTAATTAAAGACGTAAATTCAGTGGCGGGGGGAGAGAATTAAAAAAAGGAGGACATGGACAAAACCTGATGATCAATTACAACAAAGCAGACCTTAAAAATAATAATACAACTAATAGTGCCACATGGTTCTATTCAAGAGTCAAATATATAATATAATAATATAATGCAAGGAAACAGACCAGTAATACAACTGGCTTAACGGTTTGGAAAACCATGTTAAAAAAAATATATTTTCTTCCTCATCTACAATAGCCACGTACATAGTTTTGGTTTTATTTGTCCAGGCTTTGTCTATAATATCATGGAAGTCTTCACCTCCATCATACTACACCTTATACTACCTTGGGTGTCTCCATACAGGGAAGTGTCCACACATTTGTCATCGCAAACATGACATGACATATGAATTAAGCTTGAAGGTATTGTCATGGCTACATAGCACTGCTATGAAAAAGCATGTTTTTTTTTTTTTATTTAAATCAACACTTAGTTTGCACCACCTGCATTCAAGTTACAAGTAGCTGACAAAGATCTTTGTAGCTTTTCTACACTGTTGATATATCTGCATGGATCATATTCTTGCAAGCAAACACCTGTAAAGTGTTTGTTCTTTACTCAGTGCTACATGAATATTGCTTTCAGTCAAAAATCCTACTTGACAAAGACACAAACACACACACACTTACGGCAGCTGTACTCATCCTCTCCATCAGGGCAGTCTGCAACGCCGTCACAGCGCAGTATGGAGGGGAGGCAGGTAGCATTCAAACACTGGTAATGTCCAACAGGACAGCTATCCTGAGGAGGAACAGTACCAGGTATGTAATCGGGACAAAACTCTTCGTCGGACCGGTCAGCACAATCCGGCTCTCCGTCACATCTCCAGCTCTCTGGGATACACTGAAAGGAGTGGGTGCACTGGAACTGGTCCCCAGCACAGGTTTGAGGCGGCGGAGTTACTGGTCCTGAGGTGACATATCACAGGGAAGATACATGCATGTAATTACACATGCATGCAGCGAGCATGCAACACCTTAAATCCACTTTTATCGATTTTAGCTCACACGCAGTCGGCATCCTTCAGTGAGAAATCTCAGTGGATTTTTTTAAGACACATGGTGAAAAAACATAGAGGCATGCAAAGGTCTGTCTGAGATCGATCACAAGGAGTGCTTCTTCAGGAAGTCAGCCGAAGAAGTGACTCAGGGGTGAAAGGAGAATGTCGGGCTGGGTGAGGAAACAATACAATATAAATGTAATTGCTTCCCCTACCCCATTGCCCTCTGTGCTGTCCCTCGGCGCTGACCCAGGGTCCACAATGAATTTATATGGACCTAAAGGGCAACAGGCCCCATTAACTCACTACACTCTCCCTGAGGGTCCACACAATTTAAATGGAAACGGAGCAGGGGAGCATGGATGTTGGTGGACAGAAAATGTGGAAAAAGAGGAAATGGGAGAAGGTGAAAATTGGAGGAAATAGCATGAAAAATGGGCAGCAGTGCTCAAAGGACAGGAAAGGAGGAAAACACAAGAAACCAAATGGAAAAGTTAAAAGAGACAGTAGACAAAACATTGGACTTACCTCCAACCATACACTCTGCGGTGTATGAGATGTCATCCAAGGCGATGTCTGTCCACATGTCTCCACCCACCTCTGCCTGGAAGCTCACTCTGAAAGGTGCCGGGTTGGACAGTATGACATTCGCGTATGTCCACTGGTTACCATGGTTTCCAGTGGCTGCCCACATCAGCAGACTGGTGCCACTGGGTCCAACAGTGTAGACCTGACGAGGTGCAAAGCAAACATGGAAATTTTAGGTAACATTAAATGACATTGAGATAGTCGATAAAATAAAAATAGATTTTCATGTGCAAGTGAACAAACCATTTGGCAAAACGAAAGACAACAAAACAAAAGTGCATAAAAAACAAAACCCAACAAAGATCTTTCTCCAGCCAACAGGGTGTAGGCTGAGGCTCATTATGCCTACATGTCCAATAACATTCAATGCAACAACAATATTCCAGCATCTAACGTCAGTCTGATCATACATTTATTGATTAAGTGAACAGTATTTAACAGAGTCTGATTGAAGAAATTAATCATTTTCAAAGTATTGTAATTTTCTTTAACAAGAGATTTATTAGTAGAAGACAGGTGCTATTTCAAATTGTAGCTCATTTGTAAACATTGATGTGTAGATGTATTTTTTCAGTGCACGTCACACACAATTAGTTTGCTTTCCTAACATTTGCTTATTGTTTGTCATCCTGAAATCAACCCAGCTAACAAAGACACCTAAAAAAGACATGAAAAGATGGATCTGACAATCAAGTTTGTGAGGTGACGTGCTTTGATGGATTATTTCCTGAGAGGGTGACTTTCATTTCTTCCTGTGGGTGTGTGGGTGATTGACAGTAAGCAGAGTGTAATGCAGTGAGAGGCTCAGTAAAACAGGAAATACATTTCTGACAAAACCAAATTAAGCCTTCAGGTTGACTCTGATGGATCATCTGAAAGCACATTCCAATAATAATTAAAAAGAAAAACATGTTTGGAAGGTAAGCACATGACACAAACTAACACAAAAAGACTAAGAAGAATTATTTATGGAGATGTGGCTCAGATTAAATTACCTTCAACGTTCCCATCCTGTCAGAGCCGTGCATGTAGAACCAGAAGCGCAGGTGACACACGCCAATACTGGCTGGGAATGTACTCCTGGTCGTCACCCTGGCAATGTCTCCCTCCCTCTGCGTGGCTGAGTGTATGTACAGGAAGTTCCCTCCACCACCTTTGGAAATACAGCACAGAACACATTTGTAGTACATTCATGTGAGGCATGGGTTATACTTCAGTGTGATAAATGACAAAACTTGTGCAGTGAAAGAATATCCACAGCTAAACCCTTCTCAACCATTCGATTTCAGCTTTATTGCAGACAAGGAATAATTTTCTTAACTAATATACACATGATATTTGGACAAAAGAAAGTTTTTTTGCTGTTGTGAAATGTTGTAGCCTGCAGCCTAAAGCTGCAGAGAGCTTCTTAAGCTTGGCTTGGTTCAAAGATGAGACAGCGTCTGTGTGAGGCCAGAACAAAGTGGGAGTTTTCCACATGAGGAAAAGAGGATTTAAGGCCATCACAATCCACAGCGTACAGCAAACCCTGCTCCCACTCGCATCGCTTCTCCTGACTCAAAAAACCAAAACAGAGTCTCTGCATTCAATCTGGATGAAGCCACCGTCTGCGTACACATGTGGCTCCATCATCCAGATGTTCACATCTAATAATGCAACTAGGTGATGTCACGTGGACCTCTTGTCCTTGTTCAGCACTCTTGCGTGTGTGTGGTACAGATGGCTTATTGATCTGCTCTGGAGTGAGGTCATAGGTTCATTCTATTTATCTATTCATCTCTCAGATCAATAAACTCAACTGACCAATCAGAAGTGGGTGTAAACTCACCAACAGCTAATAAAGGGAAGAATTAGAGCTACATGGTAGACTAGGACAGTTCACTGAGTGCGCTGTTAGCAATAAAAAAAAACACAGCTTTGTACTCAAGTGTATGGTTACCCTACAAAATCCATTTGATGACATGAGGACTCATGCACACCTTCCTCCAGGTGAACATCACCTCTACAACATCAGTGCAACCAGTGAAAACATGATACATGTCCCAGTACAATGTAGAATTGGCTGAAAATCTGACTCAAAAATAATGATCACCTTACAGGATCATGATCAGTATGTACGATGATATCTCAAAACAGGCTAACTCAGGCTGCAACTAGTGATTATTCACATAACTGATTGACCTGATGATTGTTTTGACAATACTCTGATGACTCGTTTAGTCCAAACAAAGTTAGAAAATAGTAAAAATGTGCATCACAGTCACAGCTTGGTCAAGAAGACAAACAAATCCTCAAACGCCAACTGACTAATTGATTAATCAGATAGTTGTTTTAGCTGTAACTTTAACTGCTGGTAATGGATTCAGGCTGCTCCTGGACTTGGCTTTGCATTTTTTTTTTTTTTTTACAATTGCTTCATTTTCTCTCTATGAAGTAAAGCAAACTTCACTCTGCCACAGTCTCCCCTCAAATGAACTTTAACGACACAAAACTGCAATTTCATTCTCATCATTTTGGTGCTGTTATTGTTTGTTTATCAAAGTCGTCCACTCCATACGAAGAGTCACTTTTTCAAGGGCAGGCAAAGAAAGCAGCATCAACAAAATGCTGGCAGCCAATGTGTAAAATAGTACAATACAGAATACAAATTACAGGCAAAGTCACATGGAAATGAGGGTTTGCACTGCCTTGTGTAGTGAGTGTAAGCGTAACCTCAGCACCAATGAGGTGATTCATGCTCCGGGATAAATTGCTCATTAATCGGTAGCAAAAATCATGTTTTGATAAAGCGGCATCGCTGTACGCAAGATAAACAACAAGTCCAATGCTGTTAAGCTTAGTTTGACTCAGGCTGACATTGATCAGGATGTATTATTAACCCTGCCTTCACATTCCTGTCGGAAGCTCCGGTTCTCCAGCTGTCAAGTTGTAATTACAAAGGCGTTGCACTGAGCTGACTGTAAAAAAAACGTGGAGGATGTCAGGAGGACGCAGGAGCTGTTTGTACATAATTTTGCAAAAGTTTTTTTTTTGACAGCATTATTAATCTTTTACTAAAAAAACAAGGCAGGAAGCAAACACATGCACTGAGTTTTGAGCACAAACAGAACCCTTAATGAAGTGTGTCAAAGGTTTGAAGAACTCGCTAACTTGTGTATCAGAATGATTTCTAAAGCTGTCTCTTGGAACTAAAACCTGAAGATATATTCATGTACGGTAGTTTATCTATCTGCAGTTAGAGAGACAGTAACAGAAGTCAGGAAAAGATCATCGTTAAATGTTGATAAATTAACATCTCAATGTCTTTTTTACCTTTTCAATATTTATAGATGACCTTTCCTCAAACTAAACCAAGTGCTGTGAGCACCTGAACACAATCTTAGTAATGTTAATCATGCGTTTGTTGCTCTGAATGGATAAAAATAAACTAAATACAATGTCAGTGAATGTTTTGCAGATACGTTCAGTATCAGATTTTGCCACTTGCCAGATACATTAAATAAATGCTGATAAAAAAACGAACAGGTGATATAATGTATCTCTCAACAAGCGTCTCCTGTTGTAAATTTGTGGTATATAAAAGTGTCCTCACATAGAAAACAACAGCATCAGTCGTCCCAGCAAATCGCAAAAACAACACATGTTAACATTTAAGTGACAAAGTCCTCGCTGACATATGACTCCGCTGGGCACAGAGGAGAATGTTGGCGGCGTTATTATAGAGCTGTAAAGTCTGCGTATGGAGGAGGTGGGGGTGAACGGACGGGTCAACAAAACGCGGGGCTTTTCCAGGGGAGACCGCAGTTTGTTTCCCATTTCCTACCAACAGTCAATATTGTTTCTCTTAACCATGACCGAGATGTTTCCCCTGACATTACCCAGTGTTGTTTGTGCCTAAACTTAACCGAACCGTAACCATGGTGGCATGAGATCATAGAACGCATTTATTTTTCAGCAGTGATTTGTTACAGCTTTGGGAGGCGCAGACAAATAATGTCGCCCTGCTGATAGTGGTGTCACATCAGAAAATGCTTATATAGTCGCTCTGGATGGGACGTTGTTTAATTTGGCGCACTTGTTGTATATAAATGTAATTTGTATAGAGATGGGGTTGGCAGCGGAGTGGGTACTGACCAGGACTGTGGTCAGTGTAAGGTCCAGCTCCTGGTGTCTCGCTGCAATGATCGATCCTCCAATCAAAGTCATCATCGGTGTCCTGAGAGAGCTGGCAGGTCTGCTCCCACTGGTTTTCATCCATGTTGAAACTACAGGCGCCTGGCAAGCCAATGATGTGGTCTGCAAGAGAGGGGGGGTGTGGTTGGAGGAGAGGAGTGAGGAGTCCGCGTTGAAAGTTGTTTTTCTGCTGCACAATAAGATGGATTCATTTTCAGTTCCAAAGAAAGTCATTTCTCGTTTCTACTCACCGCAGTCCATCTCATCTGATTCATCGGCGCAGTCGGCCTTGTTGTCGCACACCAGGTGGGACTCAATGCAGTGGCCACTGCGACACACAAAGTCTGTGACGGCAGGACAACTGACTGGTTCCACAGCATCTGAAACACACACAAGCACACAGAAAGATCAGAGGGAGAAACAATTATCAGACATCTTTTTTTAGGACTGACCCAGCAGACAGGAAACCATCTCCCCTTTTCCATTCAGACCCATCAAATCCAGCATCAAGGAAAAAGCTACGATGAACAACTGTGTCTTATTAAAACCCAGCCTTCCTGTTCTCTGCACCAAAGGACGCGAGCGGCGGAGAAGACAGTAAACAAAAGCAGACAAGGGCCTGTCAGGCGAGTGGAAGCCTCTTTCCTCCAGCTCTGCCTCGTTTGAGACGGAACAGGGAGGAAGGAAAAGAGATCAGGTGAGGCAGAGACAGCACATAAAACCGCGCTCTGCATGTGGGACGTGTGTGTGTTGTTAAACTTCAAAGTCAAGAGACATTAAACGTCTGAAATGAGCAAAGAGTTGAGCGTCATCTCAGGAGTTCAGCCGGGTTAATGCCATCATAGAACAAGCTGAAAATCAATTTTCTCTGGCGTTTAAAACTGAGGGAAGTTGTGCCCAAGTGTCATTTACTTTTGGACAGACAGCCAGTCCTCACATGGACGTTTTGATGTACGTCTGGCTTGCCTGTAGGTCAGTATTTATGTCTCTGTGTTCTCTAAATGTGTTTATGTTTATGTGTTGGAGAGGGAAAGGAAACATCCCACATGGTGTCCAGCTTTGTGCCAGGTCCTGTTTAATGTGGAACATCTGTCTCGGACATAAACATCAAACAGCGTCTGTCATAAACAGCCAGCGCACAGAAAATCAAACTCTCTCCCTCTAAGACACAGTAGTCTTTCTTTCTTTCTCTGTTCATATTCTGAGTGTGCCGGTGGCAGAATCAATTTCATATCCCAAACTATCAGTTAAAAAGATCATAATCATCAAAGATCATAATTTCACAGCATATTTATAACTTGCTTGTGAAGATTACTGGAAGTATATTTGATAAAGCCACAGAGGATAGCGAGAGAGAAGTTTAATGTAATTTATTCCAGAATTATTTTAAAATTCAGATTCATTTTCTAGGCCATGCTTACTGCTATGATTACTTTTTCAGGTGGTTCCCCTGAATAAGCAACAAGTAAGAAACCTTGAATTTGAAAGGATTAAATTAATCATTAATGTACATTTTTGTATTCACGAAGACAGAGTCAATTTACGAGTTCAGTAATCTGGAAAGACCAGTTTAAAGATCTGATGACTTTCAGAGAAAAGTGAACAGCTAGCTGACTAAATGAGTAAATGCTAATAATAATGAAATATTTCATTCAAACTATCAAAGTTTAGCCAAAAAGTTACTTTCGAATTAAAGAAGCAGGAAGTTAGATTTGTACAGCCGCTCTGCACAGAGTGGCCTTCATGTGCAGAAGTTTACTGAATACTGGAGACGCTGTGATTACTTTGCCAGGCGGTGAGATTTTGGCTCAAAAAAAAAAGAAAAAAAAAAAACCTCGAAACTTTCCACTCCAGTGCTCCATTCAGGAACAATTAACTTTCAAGACATTTCCCATCTTCTCTGCCCACCCCCTAACACCTCAAACATAGATGAAAGTGCTGCAAAGTACTTCAGTTACAAAGGTGAATGGCTGTTTATAAATCACATTATCACATTACATTAGCTGGAATGGTGGGATGTTGATCAGTTTCCATAATACCCCCTTAAAGGAATAGTCTGACCTTCTGTCAACACACGCTTATTTGCTTTTTTGCTGAGAGCTCCAGTACATGAGATCAATACAAGTCTAATATCTGTGCACTAAGTATAAAGCTACAGCCAGCAGGTCAGTTGGCTTAGCTTAGCATAAAGACTGCAACAGGAGGGAGCAGCTATATGAAATATATCATGTTAATTAGTGCACTTTACAGGTGCTGGTAGGTGGATTTCTGGTATTTCAGACAAAGCCACGCAACCTGGTTTCTCAGGCTAACTGCCTGTTGGTTCCAGCTGTAAACCTATTGATATGAAAGTGGTATGGATCCTCTCATCCAAATCTTGGTTTGAAGAGAGTTTAAAGTTGTTTACAATGAGTTTGCGAGAGTCCAGGAGTACGACTGAGATCAGGTAAGGGAGATTTGTAGCACGTTAGATGTTTTTTTAGTTTTTTTTAGGGTTTTTACTGCAGTTTCATTGGCATAAACAGCATCTGTCTAGGTTGGCAAATGTTCAACACAGTTTTATTTCACTTTATCTTTCTAGCTTGTTTTTTCTATTTTATTTTGGTTCAGTCTAAGCTGGGCTATATGCGGCCCATGAGACATATCATAAATACAAAAACACAACTCAGAAATTAAAAAAAACAATTTCTAAACAGCAAAAAAAATATATAAATAAATAATCAGTGACAGAGACAGAGACAGAGTTATGCAGGCCAGTTTTGTGGTGAGTGAGCTAATAGCTAAGAAGCTGAAAAGTGTCAGTTTGTCTCAAAGAATTCATGGAGATAAAGGGAAAACCTGTTGTGGAAGTGTTTGTGTGATCTGGCCGTCATGGTGGACATTACCAAGAACCTCTCAGAGCTGAACCTGGAGCTCCAGCAGCTTCTCAGCTCTCTGCTTTTAAGGCGGGAAATCATTTCAAGTGAAATTAAAGCTGTGGCAACTGGAAAGAGGAAACACTGAGCATTTTCCTATTCTGCAAGAACCAATTCATTTAGCAAATTTAATAATCGATCTCCAACATGAAATCACTGAGCTACAAAGCAATGACGAGCTCAAAGCTCAAGACAACATCCTCCCTCTGCTCGAGGTCTATAAACTGCATGTATGTCCCATTCTGAGGAGACATGCACTGAAGTTTGCATCTCTGTTTGGGACAACCTACAACTGTGAGCAGAACTGACTCTTGCAAATACTCTCTGAAGTAGCGTCATCATCACCACCATCTGACATCAGCCGCCTCGCCAAAGAGAAGCAGCTCCAGATTAGAGGTTACTGTGATCTACGAGCTCAATAATTTAGTATGGCCCCCGAAGGATGTTACAAAAATTGAAATGGCCCTTGATAGGAAAGAGGTTGGTCAGACCGCTGGTCTGACGCCACGACACTTAGACTGCTTACAAAATGTGTGTACTGTTCATATCACATACTTGGGGCGCAGTCTATGAACTCCAGGTCGTCCAGGGCAGCTCCTCCACCCACGTCCATCGAGCGAATCCCCTCAAATATCACCTCAAAGTTCCTCAGCTTTCTCAGGGGGATCTCTGCTCGGTTCCAGTTGTTCCCTTGATGCCCCGTTTTGTTCCACACCTCCCTCAAATCGTTCTCTGTCTGAGGAGTAGAGCAGCATCGACAAAAGACTATCATGTGGTGCCATTTCTGGTCACAACGTCAACTCTAATATCGTCACCAAGAGCCTCGAAGTGGATTCAAAGCTGCAGCAGTGATTATTGTCAGAAACATATACTTCAAATTTTGAGTATCATAGTCAGAGTCAAGAGTGAAGAGTGGAGGTAAAATGAGCTGAAATTAACTATTGGCCAGACTGCTGCTGCTGAGAAACAGTGAATACCATCTAAAGGGAGTCATTAAAGTTTCATTAGCGTAACATTGTAGTAATAAGTTCCCCTGCCTTGAGACCTGCTATTGAGAATTAAAGTGTGCTCTCCCTGAGTTATGGTAATGGCTTTCTCTCATGCCACATGTGGAACATATTAAAAGACAGACCGATGTGTATTCCTCGGTAAGTCCTCTTCGTTTTTTCCCATGGTACTAGGCAGACACTAAATCATGACTAATACAGCTTTGAACCAACAAATGTGACTTTCAAAGGGGTTTAGTAGATGTATGTGTTATGAGCCAGCATCCCACCGGCGGTTTTTAATGTCGTGTCAAGAGCATGAATGAGACATTTACGAAGTCATATCACATCATATTAAAGAGAAATGGTTTTCACTCAAGAACATGAGGATGTAGTGCAGAGTTGTTGGTGAGGCAGGAGAAATTGTTACTTGTAATGTCCTTTATTAAATTTCAACACTAGCACAGAGGTTATTTTTCTCAAGGAATGCTGAGTTTGAAAGATATAAAGGAAGGTTGATCTGTGTACGCACTGTGGCAATACTATCATCCTTGCTGCAAGATCGGCTACAGTCAACAGAAGTGAAGGAGTTCGATCTACAAAAGCATGAAGCAACACGTAAAACTAAACAAAAAACACATATTCTATATGTTCTGACTGTCAACGATACATGAACAGGCCAACACTAACAATGATTGATGCTCCGAACAGTTATTAACCAAAGCCTGATATGTTTCTCTGTGCCGTGTGTGTCCAAATTCTATTAAAAGACATTATGAGCCATGCTGTTGCGCTGGGTTTTGAGTTGAACCAACATGCAGGATCCTACAGCCGTAAATGCGCACTTTGGCATCAAATGTGTATTAATCCGCAGCCGAAATTAGTACCCAACAAGTGGACTAAGTTAATGTGGTCTGAGTAACGTTTGTTAAAAATTACAGCTGTTTTAAGAAACGATTGAACCTTTTTAACAAATTAAAGAGATTAAAACCCTGTAAAACGTATTTAAAAACAGAATACAAGTGCTCCCGTGCTCATGAAGTGATGTCTTTTATGCAATCAAGTGTTCACAAAGTGATGAACCTCACTCCAACCGACTGACCCTCTCCTGGATGCCCCTTTCACACCCAATCATGATACTATCACCTGTTACCAATCAACCTGTTTACCTGGAATGATCCAAACAGGTGTTTTTTTCCACAACGTCCCCAGTCTTTTGTTGCTCCTGACCCAACTTATTTGAAACATGTTGCTGGCATCAAATTCAGAATAAGCAGATATTTATGTTAGGTCTGGCATGCAGGTTTGGAGCACCACCCTAGTAAGCACGGTTGGAGAGGTCTCCACATCTTTAAAAGGACAAGTGTGGGTAATTAGTGCCTCTTTGTCTGAGGCCTGGCAGATGTGTGGTAGGATTGCCTTGTTTGTGCAGGTAAGGGAGATTCAAGATTGGTTGTATTGTTTTATTGGAAATCTAATTAGGCTTCTTGTTTATCTTGTTGTGGTGCAGCTGTGTCCTGATTGATCCAGACTGATGCAGCTCTGTAGCTCAGAGACATATCACTGCTAAAATATGATAATCTAACCCTTTAGCAAAGGTTTCAGCTTTCGCCTCTCGCCTGTTTCAGCCACAGTATAGAGCCAGCCTTCTTTACCTACTTCTTTACCTAGCCAGGGCCCCGTAATGAGCACGCTAACATAAACTTGTGTGGTAATGTAGGAGGATTATACCCTCCGAGGTATTTTTACCAGGTGGTTTAACTGATTTCTGCCAACTTTCCCTTATTGCAGGTTTAGTGCCAGACTGTTGTTTTGCCTGAACTGATTTATCAATGCTGTCTGGCCAGCACGTCTAACCACAGATTGTCTAAATTGTCCAAAGTTTCATATTGATTTGAAGCCTGACTGTCATGCTGCTAATACCTGGTTTTGTCTTTTTCGCGTAGGTAGTGGGAAGACCTGTGGGTAGGACTCGCGGTGTATATACGCCCCTCCTTGCATGCACTGTGGTAGGCCTGAAGGCTAGTGGTCACTTTAATCATCTTGTGGGTTTGCTTTTTCTTGCGGTGTAAGCTGCAGTGTTGCCACTGATCACCAAGTACACGGTGGTGTTTCTGTTGGGCTACCAGCATATACTGCGTTATATTTCATGGTGAAGTCAGTGTGTGCTCGAGCAGTTGAGCTGTTTTATCTATCTGTCCTCACTGAGAAATTAAAGGTTTTATCTTGATTTACGATCATTTCTACACTTTTATTTTTCCAGGTCCTCCACTGCAACAATCATCTCATTTTAATAAACACTGAGCTGTGAGCCAAACGTACGTCCTCTGGACTGTGACAACACCTAAGTAGTTGGCACCTTTTATGGACTGTAGGCTTATGCAGATGCATTGTATCTGCCTTGGACACTTACTGGGTTACAAAAAACAATGAAGCTGAGGTAAAACATAAATTGTCATTGTCTGTCTTCAATTTGGTATATGCCAAAAAGAATGAGCAAATTATCACATTCAGTTTTGTTTTACACAGAATCCCAATTTATTTGTAATCTGGGTTGTACATTAATGAACCATTTTTAATGTCTTCAGCAGCCTTGAGCTTGGGCTTGAGTCCCAAAAACAGGGTACAGAAGTCAGAAAGCATTAAGAGAATAAGGAGTTATTGGTTTTGTTCTTTTCATGGGATTAGATAAGACAATAAGAAAACTGTAGAATAATGCAGTCTTATCCCTGTGTGTACAGCCAAAGCAAGTCTGATGTGTCACATGTTTCCGTTAGCAACCTGACAGATTGGCCAATCGAGAGGAGACAGTATGGATTGAATGGCTTTTATTGCCACTTGCAGCTAAATTACACCCGTGTTGTGGAAACACACAAACTTTCGATCTTGTTTCTCTGTGAGCTGACTGGAGTGACTGTTAAAATCCACTTAAGCTCCAGGTCAATATGGAGACACACTGCCTAGTTAAACCACAAAGTGTTTAATAGAGAAAAGTATAGATTTAACTACCCATCCCCCTGCAGTTCATGAGTGTCATATTAAGACTGGCGTAACACAGTAATTCATAGTAGCTTCCTCGACCTCTGGTCTTTTTAAAGGTGACTGCGGGTCTATAACATCACGTCATTAATTCAGTTTTAGCAAAGTGGCACCGGCAGAATCAATCTCGGAAGTGTCAAACCTTTTTGGACATGGCAGGCGAACAGGTAAACAGTGCATTCTCACAATGTACAATATCTAAGTTTCTGTACTTGGAGTTAGAGGATGTGGCCAGAGGCTTGACGGCAGTAAAAGACCTGGTCTAATGTACTCAAAACCAGAGGACAAGCAATGTCACATTCTGCTCTGCAGTTTGAAAGCCTATTAAAATGCACCCTTGGGTGAGGCATGCACAGACTGTCTCCTCTGCTTTACGCCAGTGGAGCCAGGCTTGAAATAATCTTGTTACTGTGAGAATAGAGCATAGATTAATAGGCAGCGTTACAGCAGGACTTATCCAGATTTATGTCATGGAGTAAAGGCTCAATCTATAAAAGCAGCCTTAGAGCGACCAGTGAGCGCATGATACTGGCATATGTAGCTCACCCTTTATGTCTGGGTGGCATATCAGCCGAGACATTTAATCCATCAATTTGAAGGTTTTGCTTCCTGAGCTCGCAGTCAAGGTAATACAACCACAAATGTGAAGAGTAGATACACATTTGCATAATTTAATTTACATTAACCCCCGAGTGACAATCAAGACGCCAAGGAAGAAAGTTCTTATCACAATAAAATGTTTATTGTATTGAATATTTGAAATGCTCTATGTCTTAACCATATACTGAATGTTCCGCTAAACTGAAATCCAATTTGTATTCATGGATTTTTTCGTTTTACGAAACTGCTGGCAGCTGTTTCTCTGTCGACTCACCTTCAATTCAGAGTGCGACCACTTTTTTTCTTCTCAATCTCTGCTTGGTTAAGAATGTTGCAACACAGATGGGGTATAAGCATATTGTTTGTGTGACAGAGCCGCTCTACCACCATGCCTCAAATCAAGATCATGTTCACGTGTTTAGCTTTGTCGTGCTTCATTTTACTTGGGGAGAACATCCCTTCTTTGGTTGACTGGGCCACCATAATGGCAGGCCGCATTTTAGAGGTGGGTGGAATACCGGTATACTTCAATATAACGGTGACATCACATACTAATTCTTAGTCTCATGGGACAAACACTTAAGAATGAAATGTTCAGTATTTGATGTTGTGATGACCTTTGTGATGCTGGAAAAGAATCCTCCCGTCAAAAACACTATCCGTATTTCAGAGTTTGTGTTGATTTCCATACATATTTGTGATCCCCGCATGCAGTCTACTCCCAAAAACGCAGAGGCATATTTGCCGTTTCAAGCTTTCTGTTACATTTTAAGTAATCACCAGTTCCTGAAACCTCCATCTGCTCCTGGTGATAGTTTTAAAGTAAAACTGAAACAGCATGAAACAACAAATATATGAATGTCTTTCTTGGAGCAGCATTCTAACTATCAGGTGGAGCTCCCTGAGTCACATGAAGTGTTGTATCGTAGATGCATACATACATCAAAGGACAGATAATTACCAGACTGCAGAGCATGCATGCTGACATCCCATGGTCCTAGCCTACATGTCCAGTCCACTGCTGCTGAGGACAGTTATTAGTGTGATGAATAACGACTCTCAGGAGCAGTTCACAGGCCTGGTGATATAAATAGACAGGACTGTTGAGCCCTTTGTGGACTTCACACTTGCCAGGTAACTATAATCCCCTCCCTCCCACTCAGTGTATCTGGCCATTGAAGACTAGTGTCATTACCATAACTGCCTTTGTTCTTCAATCAACCTT
The DNA here is from genome assembly GCF_017976325.1 of Chelmon rostratus. NCBI lineage: Eukaryota > Metazoa > Chordata > Actinopteri > Chaetodontiformes > Chaetodontidae > Chelmon > Chelmon rostratus. The sequence goes on from NC_055677.1 coordinate 8,235,804, forward strand.
TAAAGATGGCTCACACTGTGTTTACACTATGATGCTAGCAGAGTGTGAGAGTTTGTGTATCTGTAGTCATGTCTGTGTGTATGTGTATTCATGCTTGTATTTATGTCACTGCTTTGACTCAAGGCAACACTGAGGCTATAAAAATGCTGTAATGTAAGTTATGGCACAGAGCAGCATCTCTTTGTGTTCATGTCTTTGAATCTTCAAGGTCATGCATGCACTTTTTGTGTGTCACAGAGACGTGAGCGACACACACACTTGTGTCTACAAAGCTAAAATCACATACAATAACCTCTGACCTCATCACCCTCCGTGTTTCTAATTTTCATGTCTAGAGCTAGCCTCCTTTAAAAGGCCAAATTTTACATTTTTCCATCCATATGTGAACAAGAATGAAGTGATGTAAAATAGTCCACATGCATTCATCACCTACTGCCTCTCAGGGAGTCACATAATCAATCAAATAGCCAGTGAGCTTGATTGAGAAACTGGGCAAATACCATGATATGAATTTCTAAGAGTGGTGTTGTCCTCTTTCCGCCGGGCTTTAATGTACAATCAATAGCACAGTAGAGTGGCAGAGTGTTTCTATAATAGCTACATTCAGAACAGCATGAATAAATATAACATCTACATCGAAAGGTGCCCGACTGAGTATATGAGCAGTCTATGAGACACAGGATGGATGAACATTTAAAGGATAAGTCTGTTCAGGTTCCACAAAAAGACCAAAAACGTATCAGTATTTTTCCCAGTAGTTTCTGACCCAATGGTTCCAACTAAAGACATAAATCTTTAAAAATCAGTCACTGAGTATATACTTTTACTCAGGTTAAATTAATTTCTAATTCAGCTGAGACTGTATGTAGAGTGTTAATCAGACAGGAGTGAAAAGTGAATTAGTTTGTGAATTAGTTAGTAATATTGTGAGCCTCATTTCATAATCTCTATTGTTTTAATGTTTATATTTCCACTGTTGGTCCGTCACCTACCAGTAAGACCTGAAGACATATTGTAGTTTAAAGTCCTGATGGAGCTTTTGCCTCCAGAATAAGTCAGCTATTCTCTCATAAAAACAATCACATCATGAGCTCTGTTGCCTTTTGGCTGCTGCAACATAAGACAGCATCAGTGTCATTTTTGCAAGAGTAATGATATGTTAATTTTGTGAGACGTGACACAACGTCTGGCTGTTTGAGGAAAAAAACCCTAATAAAAATTTATATGATAGCTCGCTGACCTGTTTTGCAAAATGCAAAAAAAAACATTTTCTGCAGCGCTCACAAGGACGCGCTAACAATCGTGTACGTGCGGTGCATATGTGAGCATGTGAGAAAAATTTGCACACTCACACACCAAAGAATGAATCTCTGCATCTATGAATCTACCTTATGCACCTTGCCCTTGAGTCGTACCTGAAAAAGTTAAATGCAGTGGAGAGTATACAGACCACAGGATGGAGGCAGAGTAAATCACAGCAGAATTTCAATGGCAGAAAGCTGCAAGCAGAAATCTTAATCCTCGAAAGTCAACCATGCATACACAAACTAGATGGCTGAGTGCCTAACAAGCAAGAAGCCTTGAGTACTGGCAGGGCTGGTGTGGGCCCAGATGGCGGGGTGGGGTTGCTCTGGGCCGAGGGCAGACCATCACTCACCTCCACCCCCCACAGACGCACTGTATATCAGAAAAACTGGCAGAGAGTGACAGCCTCACCTCCCTTTTTACCAAATTACTGGGACCACTAGACCGCAGCACTAATATGATGCAATTACTGTCTACATTATCGTGATTTAATATAATCAGGCTTTATTTCTGATTCAGTGTGACCATGGTAACTGCACTTGATGGAAGCAGTGGGTCCAGAAGGCTCTTTTTCTAAACTTTTTTGGACTAGCATCAGTTAGATTCATCATTTCTTATCATGCTGTGCACAAGCAGAGTTAAGCCATATCTAAGTCAAAGCGCAGATGGTTTACCTTGATCAGCAGGCGGATTGTTCCCGTTGCCTTGTGGGAAATGAAGTACCAGAAGGAGAGCTTGCAGATGGCGCTCGACTCTTTCCAGACAGAGCTCCTAATACGAGCTTTATCACCTTTGAGTCCCACTGGTGTCGCTTCCAGATAGACAAAATGACCTAAAGAGAGAAGACAGAAGAGAAGTGATGGAGGAGGAGGGCGGTGACAGGGGAGACGAGGCAAAGAGGAAATATCTCTGCTCGGGCAGCTGTTACAGTCAGTGACAAATTGCAGCAAGGTCACTAACAGAGTGGTCGGGGAGTGAGGGCTAGGGGGTCACAGAGTAATCTTTGACACATCTCCTAATATCTCACTGCCTGCTGACACTCAGGGACCACTCAGTTCCTCAGTCGAGCCAAGCTCATAAAAAAAAACAAAACAGGGAAGATGGCTGAATACAAAACCAAAGGGAGAGCACCTGTGCTGTCATGCTTTCCTTACTGCAAATATGTGGCAATTATTTTCTCCATTACCAGTAATAACACACATTTCAGAGTGCTTTTTTCATAGTCTGCTGCTCTTTATCATTATAACCTTCAGTACTGAACATTATAAACCAAACAAGCTTAAATTTTAAAGTCTTGAAATAAAATCTTGTTTTTGATATCATTTATGGGCTGCACTTATCAGCAAAAGCCATTCAGTGTCTTTCCATTCAATAAGTATTTCTCTATAGAATAGTTTTCATTGTTAGTGGCAGGGTCTGCCATTCCCTGACTGCCTTTACTCAAAAGAGGAATTTGCAGGAAATGAGGCACACATATAATCCAGTGTTTCTGTTTTTAATTATATCTCATTGACATCAGCCCCACTGTTTACTCTCACACAGCTATATCAGAGCCGCTTTAAGTTATAACTAAGCCATACTGAACCTTTCCTTCTGTCGCTGCTTCACAATAAAAGCGTTCAGCAGGCCAAACACGGGGCGGTTTTTATTGTGATCAGTGCACAAAACAAGACAGTGATCCGTTTTTGTGTTTTTTCATCAGCGGGTAATATTTAGTTTGTCTGAGTGAGCGCTGGAACAAGAAGGAGCAGCCAGAGTGAGCTGCTAGATAAAGAGCTGCAGGCAACAGACTCCGGCTTCTCAGCAAGGCAACCATCTCCTTCGCTGTTTCTCTGCTGTTGTGTGTGGAAACGACTTGCTCTGCGTGCAGCATGAAATCAGATCACTGCTGCAACCATTACTGACTGACGTCTTTATGCAATGTGAGTTTGTTTGGCTGCACTGTAAACAGACAGAATTGCTCTCAACTCTGCGAGTGTTTACTATGACGGGCCTTAAGGATTATAGCTGTTTAGGAGAAGCACCTCCATAGGAGCCTTTATGTGTTTATTTATTCATGTGTATGCCCTCGCAGCATGCACATTGTTTAATGGCCCTAAGAGCCCTGCATCAATCACCTGAAGCCTCACCTGCTGTACATTCACATACCAGGAAGTAGCTCATTGATTTTGTCACTGAAGAAGCTAAAGCATGAATTAAACATTATGGAGAGCTACCGCAGCATTTTGGTTTTAACAGGTGGAAATTTAAAGTCAGTTCACTTTCTTTCAGTTCACTCTGATTATACAAAACCACCCAGAAGTGAAGGTGCACTCGTTCAATTATACAATGGTAATTCAAAGAAGAGACTATAACAGTAAGGAACTTATTTTCTAATGAGAAACTTGAAATTTTTATAACTTTTAAATTAGTTTACGGTTTAAATGTGTATGAACAACTCGCAAAAAACAGAAAGGAAAATTGTAAACACATACCAGATTCATCTAACCATGTGTGATCATATGGAGGTCGTATGCGGATGATTGATCCGGCCCCCAGCATCCAATCAAAATTATCAGCCGGAGAGCTCTTCCAGCCACAGCGGCCATTCTCAAAGGAGCAGGAAGTCCCACAATCCTTTTCATCGGTGCCATCGCCGCAGTCATCTATGAAGTCACAGCTCTGCCCCGGAGTAAAACACCGGCCATTGTCACACAGCAGGAAGCCTGAAGGACAGGAGCCTGGAAATAAGACACACATTAAATATCACTCACAGTCCTGGTGTTGTTTCAATACATCAGTCTGTAGCTGTCTTTGCCCTTAAAGGTAGTAGGTCAAGATTGTGAGGAAAAAAATATTCTTATTCACTGTTTTGTTGAGACTTAGGTGAGGAAACTGATTCTCATGCCTGTATGGTAAATATTGAGCTACAACTAGCAGCATGCTCATCTTAGCTTAGCATAAAGATTGAAAACACAGTGAAACAGCTAGCCTGGTCCTGTCCAAAGGTAACAAAATTTAACCTACCTAACTACCATCTCATTTGTTTAATCTGGAAAGAAAACAAAGTTAACCACAACTTGCTGCTCTTCATGTGTCAGTTTTTGTACACTTATACTAATGAGAACATCTACTTTGTGCTTCACCAGATTTAACAGCACCACAACAGTTTAGTATGAACCTCAGAGCAAAAGAAGTCAACTCAAGAGTGTGGAGAGCATCTGCATGCAACATCAGGGACTCTTTAAGAAGCTTAAGAAGACAAAGGGAGCATGGGGCTATAAGCCCAAATCAGTGTATCACAGGGTGGCGGTGCTGGGGTGGCTGGAATCTGCTTCTTTTGGTGCCAGACATTCCAGCAGAGTCAATGCTCAGCTTCGGGGAGTGTTAGAAAGGGAGATGAGGCGTGATGAAGAGGGGTGGTCCCAGTAAGTAAAGGAGAGAAAGGGGTATAAGTCCCTCCTAATCCTTTGTTCCTCTTCAGATGCACAGGACCAGAAGCAATGTGACCCAACAAAGGCACATAGGAAGCCAGGAAGCCACGGCTCCCGGCTGTGAAACCAGGCTGCCTCACCGGCTGATGTGGAGAACACTGAAGCTGTAGGTGGATTTATGTTCAAGAAAAGATCCTGTTTGAAGCGAATAGCATCTGTGTACATGTATGTAGTTCTTCAGCTGTTACTTTGAATGCTGACTAATGAATTTGCCCTCATTAATTCCAGTACATATCTTGTTACATGGGTAACTTCAGGGCTCTGCATTGCTATATGTAATGTGACCTTCACATCAGGGACCTGCTGTCCTCAGATACAGTAGGTCTGTCAGGCACCCTGGGTGGCATACTGCCCCCTGGTGCAAGGACTTTGCTCCAGATCATCATTATAAAGAATTTACACTGAACTACTTCTGGAATGAGGTGTCTTGACAGATAAAGTGAAGCAAGTTATCCAATCATGATCCGTTGTACTGCTGCCTTTATTCTGACACCATGTTATATTTCTTATTTCATTTACAGTGTTTCTCTGGCTGTTTCCCTGTAATAACTAAAAAATGAAACAGAAATAAATAAAGCTTCCTTGTTCACTCCCTCCCTTTCTGCATGTGTGATAAGTCAACCTCATGCGCAGAAAGTACCTTTTGATCAGATGCTGTCAAATTCTGAGCTGTCAAAAAGAAGATTAAATTGAACTTAAGAGATCAGAGGCCGCTGATGACAAGAGGAGGACAGAGAACAAGTCTTGTAACATTGCTGGCTTCATCTGTCTGTTAAAGTAATGGCTTTTTGTCATTCTGACACACATACTCAGTGGCCAGATTGTTAGGTACACCTCTAGAGTCTAATGCAATCCAATACAGCTGTTCTGCCATACAGTCTGCTTTTCCGATGCCTGTGAAGTTAATAATGCTATGACAGCGTTGTATGTAAATGTTAAAGATAATGGGACCTCAACGACAAACACAGAGTTGAATTTACACATTTCTGACGGTGTCATCAAAATCATTATAAGCTGTAAAGATGGATGTTATGGCAGGGCTGACGTATTGGATTGTATCAGACTGTGCAGGTGCACCAGGGCAGGTGCAGGCAACTGAGCGTAGATGACAGTTTACATTTACGGAAAGAGCCATGTGCAAATTTGTATGAAGGAAGAAGGGAATTTTCTTATGGATTCAAAAACATACTTAGCAATTGGAGCCTTTATTAACAACCATCACGAGCGCGACAGACATCTCCTCAGTTCGCCTTTGGTGAGGGTAATAAGGTTTCTCATCCCTTCTATTATTTGTTTGGTAAAGATTTCTGCAGCCCATTTCATAAAATCGGACTGTGCTCTGGCAGGGAACAGTCAGACTGGAACAGTAGACCTTAAACTGGGACTCTTGCTGGATATTCTTTTATTTTTCCATGCAGTTGGCATACATCGATACATACATACTAGCCTCTGAATGTGCTAAGCCTATCATGGCAGCGCATTACACCAAAATTGTTCTAAATGTATTGGCCCACAGTCTGTTGTTAAAGCCAAGATAAAATGCCCATACATTTCACCACTCCATCATGTAATGTGATAGTATCATAGAATGAGGCAGTGGAGGAAAATGGCCCTGAGGGGCTTCAGTATTTAATTACAGTTCCTGCTGTCTTCTGCCTCATCGGTATTACTGTACGTCCTCTGCAGCCTGCTGCAGCTACGGCTCTCCCTGCTGCCTCCCCTAATGGTGGGATGAACTCCACTTCTCTGTCAGGGCAGCGGTGTTACTCCCGGTTTTAACCTTCAAGAAACACTTCTCATCCCTCTAGTCTCCAGACCCACATCCCTTTCTCTTTCCATCCTGCTTTATTTGCTTGGCTTTTTACTTGTTCTGAAAATGATCCTGTCATGTTTAGTGAAAGAAAAAAAACTTCTTCCCTTTCTCCCTGGCAATATTTTTTCTGCCTGGTATTTCTCAGCCTAGTAGTTCTGTACCCCAGAATCCTTATGACAGATGCTGCCAGCTTCTTTGTGTAAGTTAATGACTTACTGTACAGTATATGTATATATAAGCATTTACGTGCTGCTGCACTCATTCTGCGTAAGTAGGCTGAATAGCTCTTTAGTGACTGATTAGTACCCTGACTCTGTGGGAGTCTACATATTCACTGTCAGCGCTAACACTGGTAAATGCAGAAAGACAGAGAAACATGTCAGGACATGGGGAAGGAAAATCTTCACTACACATCACACTTCTGCTGCAGAGGACAACACATGGACAACACCATCTCAACAACACCTCTTGCAGGGGCCACACAGCCTCACAGTTTCATCCCTTTCCAAGCTCGGCATCCAATACAAGGCAAAGGCAATAAATTTAATTGGCCAATCATAGCCACAATAACAACAGCAATAAATCAGCTCTTCCTCTCTTCTCTCGCCTCTTAAAAGTTTCTATCACAAAGAAGGTAGAGGAACATCTAACAGATGAATGTTTCCAAAGTCTGAGATACAGACAATGATGAGGCTTTTTTATGAGGGCTTAGATGAGCAGTGACAAACACGATGTGGGACCTCAGTAAGATAAAACAAGTCTGTTTGTTTTTTTTAGCAGTTATCAGAAAATGTTCATACTTTTTTCTTCATGTCACAAGGAAACAACATTTTTTCATATCTTAACAATATTCTGGGTGAAACGGGATGTTAATTGGTGGCTCAGATGTGAAAAACTGAGAATATGATTCAGTGTTTTGCTCAGAATCTTAATTTTATGTATTTCTGCATTTAATAAACATTTGTTTCCTGTGGTAAATTGAAGATTTAACACCTGCGTTGTCCATATCTACACAGAGCGAACCAACAGGTATGAAGAATGTGCTCAATTTGCAGGAGATGTGATAGATTTTTTGGTCATGCCCAATAAACTGGTTGAATTTAATTTGGTTTTCTTTGTAAATATTGCATCAATTTCTGAAACTGCCCTCCAAATGAAGACAAAGTTCTAATATCCCAGCAGACAATTATTCGCTGATTACTCATATGAGCAGGCTGTTATGCTGAAAGCCATCAAAACTGCAATTATCTACATTTTAGTAATGTAATATCTTTTCTAAATCTAATTTGGCAGCTGGGGCTCCACAGCCACGTTCTTCTCACACTGGCAGCTCATTTCAGTTCACTTCAGTTTCACTCATATGCCGCCAAATCACAATAAAAGTTATCTCATGGCAATTTTCGTGAAGAGATTGACTGCTGTCAGTGAAGCGTGAACGTCTTAGACTTTGCTGGTCAGTGATGCAATAAAAACTAAACTTATAAGAGCAGGAACATATGGGAACACAGCCCTGAAAGATGCTAACTTGCTCACAGTCTCAACGCTAACATCCTGATTTTTAGCAGGTATAATGTTTAGCTTGATAACTATCTTAGTTTTTTTCCTGGTTTCAAGTTAAATTGATAGCATCAGCAAACACTTGTTTATTTTTCCTCCATACATCGGATTCATTCAAGTTAGTTTCACTCCATAATTTTCTACTAGTCATCTATGCTCCTCCTGCAGTGGCTCTATGCGCCCCCCAGTTTAAGAACCACTGGTTTACTATGTTAGCATACACAATACTGCTGAGGCTGATGGTACTGTCATTCATTTTGCATTTGACCTGATAATGAAAGCAGATTAAGTTACAGGATCACTAAAGTTATTACAAGTCAACACTAATGGCTGAACCAACTTTAACAGCAATCGATGCGATAGTTGTTAAATATTTCACCAAAAACCTTAAAACTATGAGATAATTTAGTCCAAGCCAAACCACAGTGGTGGACCGACCGACTCACAAAGTGACATTGTGTTCCCCTAGAATGCACGAAGAAACATTTTGAAAGGCAATTCAAAGAGACAGTAGGATTATGGTAAATCAAATTTAGATATAATGTGATTGATGAAAGTCCTGATAGTAATATCAAAGAGATTAGTTCCTGGAAATAACATGAAAAATTCCAATAACAGTTCTTCAAATTGTTTTGAGTCCAAGGGGGGTCGGGCAGGAGGTGGGATTTGGTGGGAGGGTGGAGGAACACAGATGGAGGAGATATATATTTAAAAAAAAAACTAAATGAGCATAGCATATTAAAAAATGGGAGACAAAGCTGAGTACATACCTGCAGGAGGTGGAGGGGTGTTGTCCTCTACTTCAGCTGAGGAGGCGAGCAGACAACCTGGAGAGAAAGTGATGTCATCCAGGCAGATGTCACCCTTCGGACTTCGGCCCACCTTGCCCTCAAACATGACCTGAAAGTCCCGGGTGTCGCTCAGCGGGATGTCCCTCATCTGCCAGTAGCTGCCCTGATCTCCCGTCAGGTTCAAGAGGAGATGAAGACGTCCTTCGCTTTTCCTGAGCACGCTGAGGGTCCCGATGCCGTCTCCAGACATATGAAAATAGAAACGCATCTGGACAAACAACAGAACATGAAAAAAATCTGGCAAAAAAAGCCACTGATCCACAGAGCGTGCAAATGTGAATTTTCAAAATTGACAAAAAAATCCTACAATGATAATCAGTTTCAATTTGGCTCAGTTTTGAAGGTATATATTAGAAGAAAAATACAGTATTGCAATGAAAATGCTGGCAAATTCTGAGTAATAGGCATATTATGTACTATTACTGATTACTAAATAGACATATCGTGTCCTCTTTGGCACTCTGACACTGCTTTCTTTTCCATTATGCTTTTCACTTTTCCTTGCTCCCAAATTACCATTACTCCTCCGGGTAGAATATGGAAAGAAACCAAAAGTATAGACGTACAAAGGTAATTACATTTAAATCTTTTTCCTTTCAGTCGTTTTCTTCACTAAGGCTTAGACAGAAATAGTGTCTCTCCATCACCCAGCAACCCTCCAAATGGAGGCTTGTTCGTGAGCTGCAGCAGCACAACAACACCCTCCATCAGCATAGCGAGCTGGCCCGTACGTCTCCTTCTCACTTCCCCCCTGCACAGCCCTCCCTTCAGTTTAATTGGTGCCTTTTAGCTGACTGCGTGATTGATTGACAGGTCAGGCATGGGATAAGGCAGACATGACACACAGAGCAAACTGTGCAGTCAATCAAGACACCATTCCCAGTAGAGCATCAGGCTGACAGCTGGGAGGATGTGCGTGCACACACGCACACACACACACACACACACACACACACACACACACACATACACACACACTATGAAGTTCACAAGCACATACATTTAATTCTAATTGCTTGTTTAATAACAACACATTTTCATCTGTAAAGTAGATGAATGACTGATTCAGAGACTGTCATATCTCTGAAGGCTACCTTTTTGAAAACCTGCAAACTTTTCAAAAATATACTCATTTATTTTCATGCCGAGAGATGAATGATAAAGATTGACACCACTCTTATGTCTTTTTTTTTTTTTTTTTTTAATGGTCCAGCATATAACCCCCTAAATCTACAACTTGTTGTTTTTACACTTTGGTTTTTGTGCAGATGGGGTGCCGGTCACCAGATTCTTTTCTTTACTTTTGGACCAAGCCAGGCTGGCTGTTTCCTCCTTCTAGTCTTTATGCTAAGCTAAGCTACCTAGCTCCTGGCTGTATCTTCATATTTAGCTTCCAGATGTGAGAGTGGTATCAACTATCAAGTGTATTTCCCAAAAGAGCCAAACTAAAACACTGAATGTCATTCCTGTGAATATGCCAAAAGTGTTGAATTCAGCTTTTCATGCCCTTAAGAACTCACTGATCTGGACAGAAATTTTAAGTTGGCCAGTTTTACAATTTCTTATTCAATTACTGAAAATTATATTCTGAATTGCATCTGAGGTTTACATCTGACTCTAACAATGTTTCTGGTGTCTCTTTAGTCATTACAGCACTGAATAACCCTTAAAATACAAATATATAATATGTGAATACAAATTAACATACGCAGTATCTTCAGCATGTAGTTAAAATATGCCAATTAGAGCAATGGTAACACAGTAGGAAGCTTTGAAATTAGATTCACAGAATACATTTCATGTTCATGTTAGGGAAGCCACAGGACTACTAATGTTTTATTACATTTTTAGTGTGTCTTTAACTTTACAGTATTCTATCTATTGTGGTTGTTATAGTTTTTTTCATTCCTGTTTTAGCACTTAGTAGCATTTGTTAATTTTTCAGAAACTGTAAAAATGACCTTAGTTTTAAAGGGAGCATACAATAAACACAAAAATAGATTGTGAATATAGTGATCTTACTCTTCAAGCAGTTAAATTTGAAATAATGGCATCAAAGTAACTTGTTTTCCAGTTTGCAGAATAAACTATAAATAATGTTTAGTGTAGCTTCTACAGTTTGACCTCCACCTCACCTTGCACTGTGAGCTCCTGCGGCTCAGTAAGGGTCCTGATATGCGGGCGATGTCTCCGGCTGTCTGGGGGAAGGAGCTCTCCAGATATAGGTAGTGCCCCGAGGAGTCCCTCAGGGTGTGGTCACTCAATGGCCCGGTGCCAAACGTTGGAGTGCTGCCCGCTTTGATCAGCCAATCAAAGTCATCCTGTTGGCACTGACGCCAGGAGCAGAGGTCAAACTCAAAACTGCAGCGCCCGCTAAAGCCCTCTGAAAGACAGCGATAAAAGATGAAATCCATCCAGGCTATCCAATTATCTGAAAATTAATCTTCTGCATGGTGTCATCGGTCAGACATTAGAGGAGGCCTCACTGCAGATATAGGGGTCCTCGTCGGAGTTGTCCCCGCAGTGGTTGATGAAGTCACACAGGTTGTCCTGAGGGATGCAGTGGCCATTAGCGCAGGTGTACTGCTCAGGTGTACACGGCTGGTCTGAAGGAAGAGGCGGGGAGCAGTGCAGAAAGCTGACATCATCTAGCACCAAATCGCCCATGTAGCTGATCCCTCGCTTCGCCCTGAATACCACCTGAGAAAGGAGGACAAACCAGGATCAAGTCTTGGTCCTGTCTGGCAGATATAAACATAATCACATTTTTAGACAATGAGGTTGATGATTTATATCTTCAGACAAGGCACTGAGACAACAGACCCAGCAAGAGATGTTATTCTGCATCTTGGGGCAGTCAGTTGATGTAGACCACAGAGACAAGAGGAAAAGGGTACTTGGACTGTGAAAAAGAGGCTCAGTGTGAAAGGGCCCTCCAGGTTCTGATTGTACCATCAGCATGGATCTGACTCTGGTCAAGGGTTAATGAAAATGTGCGAAGGCCGTGTCGTCTGATCAAAGACATGACTGCTGTGGTGCAATAAAGCCACCAGGGCTGACACAGGACCTCCATCCCTGTAGGGTGTGGTCATACTGACCTGGAATAACCTCAGCAGCCAGACACCACGAAGGGACTGCAACTCTGATCACTGTCACTCACAAGTTAAGACTCATTAGACTGATTAAGAATCCATCAATTCATCATCGATCAAGTCTGTGTGTCCAATTTACCCTGGCGTAACTGAAATTAGGCCAATTATACTGATGTGCATGGTCGTCTCAGAGGCCGCCCTTCAGTTCAAACTGAATGTCAATAATCTGAAACACAAGTCTAGCACTGACAAAGTGATGACGACACTGGAATACACATCATGTCAAAAGGGCTCTTCGGTGTAAACTGTATGCAGCAGTTCCTTTTTCTGGGTTACGCTCAGATAGTTCTGGTGATAACTCCGTCAATAAAAGCACCAGCTGGTTCCTTGACAATAAAGCGAGAAACAATAACTACCATTAAATATTTTTATGCTTCATGATAAATTCATCCAGAGCAGGGTCATAATTCTAGTATTTACTGGGGTGGGGGAGAAATCCTCCACTCACCACCATCCAAAATAATAATTAGCAAATGTAATCATAATCATGACTAAACTTAACAGATGAATGAATCAATGAAGGTGATGAGGTGAAACATTAAATATATTGTTTTTGTCTGCAGCGTAGAAGATCTATACAATCACCACAGTTTCAAGGTGGACACCCAAGATTAGTGTCTCCAATTTGGTATCTGACCAAATGTGAAATATGCTCACAATGTCCCCTTCTGTTCCTGAGTAATGGTGGTGAATAATGGCCAGAGGAGTGTTTTTGCAGAATATTATGATGTCACAATGACGTTGACCTTTCACCTCTCTGATATAAAATGCCATTACTTCTTCACTTTATTCTATGAGACATTTGTGTAAAATGTTGTCATAATAAGCATTACGTGTGGTCACAATGATCTTATCTTCAACTACCAAAATGCAGTCAGTTTATCCTTGAGTCCAAATTAACATTTCTGTTAAATTTGAGAAACTCCTTAGAGGTGTTCCTGAGATTTTACATTCACAAGAATGGTACGTACGGACAAACTGAAAACATAATGCCTGCAGCCACGGCTGAGGCATAAAAACAGCTGAAATGGGGAACTTTGTGGAGAACTAACATCATCCACTGCAAGAAGAAAACATTTGATTCAGTGTTGTTAACCACACAAAAAAGATATGAGCCACGTCATTGCATTCAAGCTGCTTATATTACACATTTGTACGTATTTCTAAGCGACAAAATCATTTACAGACCTGAAAGTTGTTTGATAACCCCAAAAACACTTCTCCCCGTCTCCATTTGTTGCCTTGGTTACCAGCCTGAGACCAAACCCCATGAGAGACGTTTCCAGATTTCAACAGCACCTGCAAACAAGAGTGAGAACAAGAGATATGAGTTTTCTGATGAAACGTTTTGTACAGAGTATTATTCTCCCGCCGAGTACAGCATGTTTAATCTTCTTACTTGCAGCGATCCTACTGTGAAGCCGCTCATGTAGTACCAGAAGACCAGAGTGCACTGTGGCCCAGTGGAGGAGATGACAGGTGTCTGGAGGTCAGTGGTTTGACCATAGCCACCGTTTGAACTGTCTGCACACATATACCAACCTTCTGGAGTGCAACTATCAGAGGAAAGACAGAAAGCACGGCACAAGATCATAATTATGTCCCCAACTCGTGAGTCCATCAGCAAGTTGCAGCATCAGCTCAGAGTTTGCATCATTATTAGGTCACTGTCTTGTTTTTCTTGTATATAAGTGATGTTGCTGCGGCCTCTGGGCGCCAACTGCTTTAATGGTGCACCACCTTTTTCAACTCTGAGTTTTGATGTATTTTTTTTAAATATTTTTTGTGTGTAAACTTGAGGTTTTAAAGTTTCCACATCACACTTGTGTAAGTTAGATACATACTGGACAAATGACTGTCGTCCAAACTGTGATGTAACAAATCATGTTCGCACGCACGCAGGTTAAACTTTCCAAATGTGTATGTAGCTTACACAAGTGTGATGTGGAAATTTGACACCTCAAGTGCAAAAACACTGAGAATGACTTGACAGTGAAGCATGAGGCATCTCGTGGTCAGCAGTTACATTCTTGAAATGACGGAGTAGCTGAAATTACAAGATGGAAAACAGACTGCACATACATCATTCTGCAGTGACGGTCAGACATCCACTTTCAAAAAGAAAAAAATTAAGTTTTTTACAGTACAGTTTTCATAGTTTGGACCATATTTACATTTGTTAGGACAGCTACAGCTGGAATAGTTCATTAAATAATCAATTAGTCAACTGACCTAATATTAATCAGCAGTGATTTTAATCATTCATTATTTTTTGAACAAAAAAGTCAAACATTCTGTAGTTCCTGCATCTCAATTGTAAGGATTCACGTTTTTCTATATTGTAGGTAATAGTCAACAAAATGTATTTGGCTTTTGGACTGTGGTCGAACAAAACAGTATTTTATGGATGAACTGGTTAATCAAGAAAATAGCCAGCAGATTAATGGATAATGAAAATAATCATTACAGTGGTTGCAGTCCTGATGATAACACTTTACCTTCCCTTATTGATGCTCATCATCTGTTCTCTAGCTCATAAGCCAGCAAGCTATGAACTGGCAATCACAAAACTAACAGTAAGATGAGTAGTGCTGTAATAGCTTTCAGAGCCTCATCTGTATCCTCACACTGCAGGCCTTTATCTGCTCCAACCGTTTCTCCTTCTGCTTTATTAAAGTCCCATAAGAGGAGTGGCTCCACTTGGGTTAAATAAGACACAGCTTCCCCTCTCCATTTCACCCTGCCTGCCTTATCGATTGAGAGCCGGCCGAGGCTGCTGCAGGAGTGACGAGGGAGAGTGTCAGGCAGAGGGAAAGGTGATGAAAGATAGATAGTGTCTGCAATTCTGGACGAGGGAAGAAATTGCTGAAATATATTGGTCAAAGTGCACTGCTCTCACCGTCCACTCAATAAAACATAGATTAGGACAATCAGGTCCTGTATATGCACTATGGATTGGGCATGCTCACTCAGCTCATAGCGAAAAGTTTGTCTAAATGTCACTATTTTAAGTGGAGGAAAAATTATAATGCAAAGAAAACATCTATTTTTTCTTGAAATATTATCCCTATTTACCTGTATGTATATGGGTTGACATTAAAATTTTGAGTCATCTCTTTGTTATTTGGCTCTTTTCCATTTGTGATCAGTTTAGGGACAGAAGGATAACTGCTGTATTCTGAGGTTATCCGATTTCAGTTTTGAATTTTGCTTTCATTATTTATTAATCATTCATCTTTCTTTCTATAAAGTATCACAATATTATAATGTCCAAGACCCAAAGACATTCAGTTCACCAGCATCATAATCATCATAGTTTCAGAAGGTGGACTATTTAGCATTGTTGTTGGTTACTGTTGTTGTAAAATCTTTTTTTTTGACAAGCAACTGATTTATTGACATAGTGTTTCAGTCCTAACAATATTCAGCTGGTACTCACAGGGTGTGGTCATTAACAGGACGGTGGTACTCCTCTCCATCGTGTATGCTCTCCCCTTGGTTCGGTGACCAGCGAAATGCATGCATTGGGACCAAAGAGGAGTCGACACTCTCCCAACCACAAGTGTTGACTTCGAAATCGCACTGCTCCTTCACTGCAGACAGAGAAAGGCAAATAAGCAGCGAAGGGAAGGACAGCAAACACAAGAAAATGTGAGAGAAGTTGGAAGAAGGGAAAGAGAAAAGAGAAAGACACAGCATTGTGAAAAAAACAGAATGCCATAATGGAAGCTGTTTATGTAGGAATTTTGAGTGAAGAAAAGATGAATGTTTACCACAGTTTAATTCATCCGAGCCATCAGAGCAGTCCTGTCTGAAGTCGCACACTTTGCTGCTGGCAACACACTCCCTGTGTGCCCCACATGCAAACTGTCCATCAGGGCAGCTGTGGGGCTGAACTGTGGGGGCTGGGGAGGTCACTGCTGGGGTTGTGCTATTTGGTTTTGGGAGCTCTCCTGGAACAAGGGACAGTAGAAAAAAACACAATGGTACATGGTAGAAAACACAAATCAGTGGTAGAAATTGAAAATAAGGGAGGTACAACAACACTGCCTCAGTATGTTCGCATTTTCTGTCATAGCATAATCATTCACCTTCATACGGTTCGCAGTCCAGGAAAGAAAGGTCATCAATGGAAATGTCTCCATTAAAATCATCTCCAACTGTACCTTCAATCAAAATCTGTCAATAAACACAAGAACAAATCAGTTTAGACTCAAGTTTGGATTGCACCAGCTATTCAAATCAATTTCTAAGCTTGTGTGTCAAGAAGTAGCTACAAGCTAGCCAGTTTCAAACGAGTGATTTAACTACCGAATCATTTTGTACTAATCATACCTAAGAAAGATTTCAGATTCAGTGGTGTGTAAATCAGCTGTTATGAAACAGAGAGAGCATACACAAGTGTAAAGACAGTTATGTTAACAGTAATACCTATTTTAATCTTCAATCTAAACGGGTCAGCAATCTAACGTTTGCTTGGTCAGTTGGTTCAGCGAGCTGTTAGCGAGCTAGTTAATGAAGAAACTTAAACATCTAGCAACAGTATGTAATATTGTTGGGGGAGACCAGAGCAGAAGAGAGGAGGGTGAGTGTTGGACTTACACTTATTATTTGGCCAGAAATATAATCCAAACTGAAGGCCAATGCTGCATTTCAGCTGTAAGATGACTATGCACTGCTAGCACATTAGCTTTAACGTAAAAAGCCAGGGCTGTGTCTCTTGCCGCCTCTTTGTTTTAAGTCTGATAGACTCTAGCGCGTGAAGAAAGTCAAACATCTAGTAACCTTGAGACCCAGATATTTTTCTTGGTGGAGACCCGAGCAGAAAAAAGAGTGAATACTGGACTTATACTTATTAGATGGCCAAAAATTCGACCCAGAATGAATGCCAATGCTCCATCTCCGTTGTAAGAAGGAAACTGTTATACACTGCTAACACATTAGCTCTAGTTTCTGACAGTCTTTGATGTCTCACTGACTCCTTGTGGTCAGAAATCTCATAAAACCAGGATACTGTGTACTGTATGAGAATATAAATGAAAAGCACAGTTGCAACTGTTAACACAAACAATGGCTATCAGTTTAATATCATTGCATCATAGTGAGCAACACCAATTAGCAAGCATGAATAATAGTAATAGTAATAGTATAATGATGCTGGAACAGATGAATGGTGTGCAGCCATCATTAATTTAACTAGTTAATTTCACATGTGTGAAAATGGTCTACATTTTGACGGCTGTTGCTTTTTCTTTCTAAAACTGTTTAAGTGCTTCGAGTGTATTTCCTGCTTGCTTGCTCATAAGCTTTGCTACACCCACCAAATTTTAAGTTCAGTCACAGTTTTCCAATGCAACAAATCATAGCTAAAAGATTATTGCATCAAATAACTCGTGTCAGCAGCCACCAGGTCTGTTGACTTTGTGTCATCGCCAAGGAGCGGAACATAATTTGGAAATATTGAACAAAGAGTCTGGTATTAGCTTTCAGAGAAGGCAGCTTGAATTTTCAGAAATAAGGAAATGTTTTCTGCTGATAATGTTGTTCCTGAAGTAATCAGGCCAACACTGAATGGGCATATCGAATAAGCAAAGAAAGCCTGTTAAATGTTCATTTGAAGCACTATCGGGAAGAGGCACTGTTGTGAGTATTTACTGTAGAATGTCACATTAGCATGATTCAGGCAGCAGTGTTTAGCAAACACAATTTGAAATATTTTTCCAATAATCAGCCATTTCCACTTGCTGCCTGGGCAAACAGCTTGGAAACAATTTAATTAACTGTAATGCTGCTAAGCTCACTCACTCACATGCTTTTCTGCATGCGCCTCTTTATGGTCTTTAGTCGTTCTAAGCTGAGGCTGTGCTGTTTTCACACGTAATGTGCAGAAATCATTATGCAGTGCATACAAAATAAATAAGAGCAAATGGCCTGAGTCGGAATTCAATTCATCTGTGTTTCTTTTTTGGTTCACTTTTAACATTCCTGCAGTCAATTAACTTAACAGAGCTCCTGTTTTCAATGCCATATTGGAGGAAAGTCTTTAGCTGCCTGTCAAGTTATGCTCTCTTATGAGTACTGACAACAGCACATCCATCTTGAGGGATCGATGGTGAGTAGTGGAGCTATTAAATAGATCTTCATCATGCAGAGCTGTGGTGCACTCTTAAATACACAGTCTTTGCATCACTCATTGTTGCCTGCCGGGGAGCTGTGCTCACCTGTAGCTCATGTCTGCATTTCAATCTTTGATTACACAAGGGGACTGAATGCAAATGATTTAGAAAGAGATGTGATGTGACTACAAGTGGTATGATAATGACATAATATCACTTAACCAGTGCGGAAAGTAACTAAGTAAATTTTCTAATTTACTGCACCCGCGTAGAGATATTTGTACTTAGCGAACATATTTGCATTTTCTGGAATATTTTTACATAGTGATGTTGCTACATTTAAGGACCTAAATACTTCCTCTATGATGGTTCTTAATGTAAATGAACAACTTGTCTTCAGAGTCCATGATTTAAGGAAAGCAGGGGACGTGAAAGGAATGAAATATCTAAAGCATATTCTGTCTGTATTTCTGCTCATTTCAATGTAAGAAATAAGATCCTGTGCACACTCAAAGAACAGAACCCTAAACACACATTCAAAAAGATTTTAATCCCCCATTTTGGGTCAGTTTCTGGACCGTATAGATACCTGGAAAGGCCGAGCACTGTTGAGGTAAAGAGTCTTCCTGTGCCATAGGTTTCCTTGGTCTCCATATCGAACCCATAGCATGTACCCACGGCCTGTAGCTGCAGTCCTGAGGTACACTGCCAGGCAGAACACATGCGAGCCGAACATGTGGTAATGGAAGCGGAAAACGCAGTGGCGGGACCTGGGAGGGTTCTTCCCGCGCTGATGGGTGGGCTGGAAGACTCTGCTCAGCAAGACAGCCGTGTCCTTGAACTCCTGGGGCGCAGACGACTCGATGAAGAGGTAGTGGCCGTAGCTGGTGCCCAGCGTGTGGTCCTTCCAGGGCCCCGTGTTAACGGTCGGAGTGGGGCCTTGGATGCGAGTCCAGTCAAACACATCTCCCCCGCTGTGCTCTTGTTTCCAGCTGCACAGTCCATGCTCGAAGTTACACTGCAGCTCCAGAGCTGTGAGACATGGCAGGAAATGAATTTCACTGGTGCAGGAAAACATCAAAGAGCCACACTGACAGCCACACTTGGTTGGATTACAGTGGCAACATAAACTTCACAAGTAAACAAGTAAACAACTTCTTAGTATTGTTCTGAAATAGGATTTTGTTGTATTTGTATTTCACTTGAATATGTCCATGCACTGTTACCTAAACGTATATGGAATAGTTACAATTTGCAGTAAAATTCTACTCTCACATCAATGCATCATTGCTAAGAAACAGATTTTAAACAACCTTTTTTCGGCATTAGTACTTTCAATACAGTACATTTCGCTGAAAATACTTATACTTTTACTTAAGTGGTGGTACTTATGTGTAATATTGCAGTACAGGT
The DNA here is from genome assembly GCF_017976325.1 of Chelmon rostratus. Lineage (NCBI taxonomy): Eukaryota > Metazoa > Chordata > Actinopteri > Chaetodontiformes > Chaetodontidae > Chelmon > Chelmon rostratus. The sequence goes on from NC_055677.1 coordinate 8,255,484, forward strand.
ACTTTTGAGTACTGCACTTAGCATTGCACTGTCAGACTCAAAATCAATATGGCAGAACCAGATTTAATATTCCATATATTTTACTTCCTTGTCAACACCTGGCACATACACACACTACAGAGGGCCTGGTAAACTCACCCTCAGGTTTGTTTAAACCAGATGCTGACTCGAGTGACACAGAAGGCTTTATACAACTTTTTTCACATGTGCACTAGTACCAAAAACCTGTAAACTGACTATGATGTGTAAAATCTGTGTAGCCCCTCTGTAATTGAAGGATCTGAGTGCTTCTTTTTCACCGCTGAATATTTGTAAGCAAAAGAGACACTCACAACATCCCTCCTCATCAGATCCATCGCCACAGTCATCCACAAGGTCACAGAGCTGCAAGCGCTCCACACAAGCCTTGGTGTGCACGCAGTGGAAATGCGTGTGCGCGGGGCACTCGGTCACTGCCGGGGGCATAGAGCAGTTCTTGAAGGTGACATCGTCCAAGGCGGAGACCCCGTCGAACATGCCGAGGCTGATCTTAGCCACAGAGATCTGGAAGGGCTGGGTGATGCGTCCCAGCTGTACGGTGGTCTGGTTCCAGCGGGTTCCCTGGTCGTACAAAGCCTTCCATATGAGGGTCTTGTTTTTGACTCCATTGATTCGAAGGTACATGTCTGCAGCCCCCACGGATATGCCTGAGTTATAATGCCTGAAGAGGATGAGGGAGAGATTAAGGTTCAACTTCTACTGACAGTTATATTGCAGCACACATACACTGTGTGCATTCCATCGTATTATACTTTTGAAATGATTTCCTCACACCAGATACTGTATATCACAGATTCCTCTTGTGACAATGCATATGCTTGCTAGACATAATACAGGAGGGCTTTTGATTACCCTGCAGAAAAAATGTAATTCATAAACCTCCAGCACTTTTCTGTCAGGGGTACCCCTCCAATCACCCGGTGAAAAAAATAAAATCTGTCATTTGACATAAACTTTTAGGGGCCATAAAAGTGTCAAAACATGAAAAATTCAGATGCGCATCTTCCCATTGTGTTTGACTGTGAAGTAAGAGATGCTGAGAAAGCAGCGCTGAGACAGGTGAAATGATGGGTGGAGGAGAAGGAAAAAGATCATGAAACACAGAGGCAGCAAATGGAAAAAGTCTGACACTGCAGGAGGATCTACAGTGATAAGAAGTCATGTTGAATAGAGTTTATCGAGTGGGAAAGGAAGCTATTTGGAGTCAGAGCAGCCTCAATATTAATATTAATATAATAAAGGAGTCACGAATGGATTTCTGGATTTATATTTAAATGACTCTCTGCATTCAGATTTTTCATTGCACACAAAAATATTTATGGTATTTAAATGTAAAAAGCTCCATATATAAAAATAAGGTTCACAAATGTATGTGTTTTTAAAAAATGTAGTAGAAATCCACAAAAATATGGATTTAAAGTGTTTGAAATTTTCATCTAAAACATGTTTGGATGTTGTTACATTTCATGCTTCAGCCAATCACATAAGCACAGATCCCAGGGTGTGTGATGGTGTAAGGTCACATGTACCCGCAGGTCAACCTCAACATGGAGTCTTGGTAGCTGCTCTCCACAGGTAAGTGATAACTCTACTGTTGTGCATCAATAAATATGTTTGAGTCATGAATAAGTTGGCTAGCTACCTGATTTACGTTGTCAATCAGAATTATAAAGCTAACTTGTTAGCTCACGTTAGTATTAAACGCCACATCACTAATCAATATATATATTCATGCACTACAGGAGAGTTATCATTTACCTGTGGGGAGCAGACGCTACGCTGAGTTTGACCTTCAGGCAGCTGTTAGAGACTCTAGTCATGTTCTAATTCATTATCGCAGACTGGGTGGATGTAACACTACCACATTGAACGATACTTTCGAATCTACACTTACCTGACTGGCAGAAGCGGAGAAAACAACCTGATTGGCTACAGATAAAATGAAATTTATGTGTGGATCCAGGTCAGGGGAGTCTCAAAAAACCAGCACACAAATGCAGTGAACGTTTACACATGATGAGCAGTTTGTAAATGCAGGTTCAACAGTTTGTACATAAATGTAACAACATGAAAATATGTTCTTGATGAAACTGCAAACACTTTATTATACATATATTTGTGGATTTCTACTACACTTATTTAAAACAAGAAATATTTGTTTGTGTAAAAGAATACATTTGTGAACCTTATTTTTTTTATTTGTGGGTCTATTTTACATTTATATACCAGTATCACTATTTTTGTGTGCAGAAAGACATTTATATAAAAATCCCTAAATACATTTATGAACCCTTGCATTAGTATTGACTCCATAAAGCTACAGTGTGTCTCACCAGAAGGTCATGGTGCACCCGGAGGCTGATTGCTTGAACCAGGGTCCTCGCAGAACAGCCTTTGGATAGAGACTGGTGCTGTTCTTCACTACAAACATGAAGTGGCCTGCAGTGAGCGAGACAACAATTACTATTCAAACCATATTCAGCTTCTGCTTGATTACACACACCCCCACATTGCTGCAAACACCTTGTTCCGCCAGACAGTGAATCGCCTTTAAAAGAGCTAAAGCCATTACGGATGCAGACAGTGGAGAGGTTCATTTACTATTCGACTAAACACCTTCGCACGCTGTTGTTGTTGTTGCCAGATGGGTCAATTTCAATACCTCTTGCTGTGGGATTTCTGTGCATGACAATATCTAGTGTGCGTATTAAGAATCATGGGATAAACAAAACATAACCTGCTGACTGCAGTCGCCATGCCAACAGTGTCTTGTTGATGAGATGGGTCAGAGGACAACGGCATGGCTTGTTTGTAACAGCCGGGCTGCAAATGTGCAAATAGCTGCACAGTGAACAGTGATACGCAGAGGGCCATTTCATTTCACACATTTACAGCCTGGAAAATTGCATGCACAACACAAAGAAAGCCATTGCCCAAAGGACCCTACAAAACAAATAGCAGTCCATAGTTCATAGGGATTAAATGTAACGTTAGTGTTCTCTTGCTAATCAGATGTTAATATTCATATTGAAATTAAGAGATTTATTTTAAAATTGGATATATTTAAACATGTGATTTGAAGTCAATATAAACACACAAAGTCATGTAAATTTCATGACTGTCAAAAGCTAATTTTGCAGTAAGTGTTCCTCTGTTTAGATACTTAGCTTTAGCGAGCAGTAAGATAGATAGCTAAGTTTTTATTATTTCGTGCATCATGGCTTTTTTTTTTAGCTACAGCCTCATTTGGTTAATATGTGTGGATTAACACACTGATTTAAGATTAACACACTGAATTAAGATGTCAGTTCAGCAAATTGGATCATTCAATTACAGATAACACAGAGGGTAAAAGCTATGAGTACATTTTAAGTGGCAACTTCCGGAGCTGCCAAAAATTGCAGTTCCTCAAAAGGCAACTTGAGGCTGGTTCAAATAGCAAGTCAATTCCCATAGACCCCCATATTAAATTGGCCAGCTGTACACCAGAAAAATGGTTTATAGCTAATTCCCCCGTTCGTGACACCTGTACGGTGGGAAAACATTTATAAAACGTCACTGTTTAAATTATACAAAGCTTAAAGTTCTGCATAATTAGACTAGGTAACAGCTAACTACTAGGTTAGGCTAGCTCCACCGACACTCCACCTCTTTGACAATTTTTGGACTAGCCAGGAGTTTGGTGGAGTCAGGCACTGCCAAGATGGCGGCGGTTGGAGCCGCTGTCACTGAGCTTCACAATAGCTCTTCAGAAACCTGCAGGTGCAGATGTGATGAGAGTACGTCCATGATTAGCTTAGGTTTAGCTTAAGGCCAAGAGCCAGCTAACAGTTGAAATAAGTATTCTTTAGCACCATTTCTCATTTGATACAGCAAAAGCTAAAACCCAGTAATTTTGACCCAATATGTAAATAAGACTAAATTGATCCCTGGGCGGGATCAGCAGCACAGAGATGGTCAGTGGTGGAACTGGTGACACAGTTCCAAACTTTTTCTTGCATGTGGCCTTCATGGAGCAGCATCACATTTTCTCTAGTGGACTACATTTCCTTGCACATTGTGCCACTGTAGAAGGCACATCAATATGTTTTATCTACCATAGGGGCATCCAAGAGGGCACTTTTGGAGTTTGTTTTTCAAACATAGGGTTACCAGGGGAGCAACTGCCCTCCACGCACTGCCCAACAGTGGCAATGCATTCATCAAAAGTCATTAAAACAGTTTGAAAAGGAAAATGACAGCTGGTCGATGGCAGGGTATGAACTGCAAGAATCCATGAATCCATTCCACCTGATGTTGTACAATATGAGCTGGTGCTGTGATGGGAGTTGGAACGTTTCCTTGGCTCCTATTAGGTGCCTAACTGCCAAATAAGCACAGTTTGAACACGGCATTGCTCGCACATTGTTGCTGACAAGATTTCTGAGTGGACACAATCATATTTTCTAATTCTTCAAACAGATGCTCCCACCAGGATACGTGCCACTCCACGAAGCTTGAAGAATATGAAGAAGCGAGACATAACTGAGACTCCGGTTCACTGCCTGCACAGTCTCCAAATCTGAGCCTAACAGAGCATCTTTTCACAGCATGTTCACACAATGTACATAACAAAACAACAGATGGTGTTGCTGCATGGTGTTATCATGTCAATGTACAACAGGATTCCTTGTTAATCCCACAAACACATCCTCAGATTTAAATATTTTCTGGAGTGGTGGAGAAAAGCCTATAAAGATGTAATGAGGCAGAATATACAGTAACATGGTGTGGCACGTAACCTAGAAGAGACTAATGGCGTTTCACTGTGAGTGTATTTCACTGAATGATGTGGTGTTAATATGCAGAATGGGTAGAGCATATGTCGATTTCCTTTCTATTATTCAGATGGCTGAGAAGGCATTTTTCCATGAATTGCTTATCTCTCAATAACACGCAGAAAAAGGATTTTCTTTCCTTCCAAAAAAACCTCGATTTGATCTTTTGATAATATCTTTTGCCGGTTATTTCTGACCAAACACCACAAACACAGTGAAATCATCTTATCAGCCCATCACATTTCTATTCTTATCCCAGCAGGCAGCACTGCTACTGAACATATATGGTGCGTTTGCTCCCTTACCGTCTGTGTTGTTTGTAGAGTGGTCCAGAGGTGGTGGGTGGCCATAGAAGTGTGGAGGTACCTCAGCAGAAGAGCCCCTGACCCAGTCGAAGCCATCGCCAAGGGTGAGCTCGTACCAGCCACAAGAACCACCCTCAAAGTCGCACTTAGAGGCTGAGTGAGTCCACAGATAGGAAGTTATTGAATATAGTTGAGGCTGAAAGTTAATTATTGATCTTGGAAACAGCAGTTGGCATGACAACCTCACCTCAAGGTCTGTTAGCAGTTATTCTGGAGCTTTCAATCACATCACAACATCAATTCTTCTGACAAAGTAAATTTTTTTGTGTGTGTTTTGAAAGCTCCTGTGGTGGGGTTGTTGTGTCTGTTTCCAGGGTCAAGAGTTCCTTTTGAAATCTCTTTTAAACCAACATGGATGGATAGGTCTCAAAGTGCTCAGAAAAAATAGACATTTGAACATCTATAGTTCCCTGACAACCTGAAACTCCATCTGCTGAGGAAGATTGTGTGATACGATCTAAAGCTCCAGGGGGCCGTAAGCCACACTTCTCTGGCTTGGATGGACATGAAACCCTCCCAGTTAAATCAGTGTAAAAGATTAACAACTGCTGCAGAAAATATCTGCTTCTTTGTTCTAAAAATCACAGGTATAGGTACATAAAAACTTCCCAGGGAGCTTCAAATTCAGTTACACTAACAGGAATGAAAGGGGGGAAAAAAACCATAATCAAATCTCTTCACTTTTGGATTCTGGATCTATTTTGCATTAAGTCTGCAGCTATGGCGCCAGGCTTGTTCACAAATTCAATGATGAAGCACTTTGAATTCACTACTCTGACTAGCCTCCTCTCCGTCGCATACATTTTGACCCATCTGCCAAACTGACGGAAAAAAACAATTTCTCAGAGACAAAATTTAAACAATTAAAATTGGTGGTCATAACATAAACCTCTATGATCGTTACCTTTTCCAGGAAAGTCCCATGTGTCTATGTTAAGTAATACTGAGGAGATAATTTAAAGTAGTGAGATTGTTTAAAGTGGAAACAGACAACTTTTAAACTTTTGAAGTTGTCCTAACATTACTTGGAGGAACAACATAGTTTGAGTATTGCTTCATGCAAACAAGTAACTACAGCAGGGGTTGGTGCCCAGGTGGAGTAAAAGAAAACATTAGAATAGTGTGAGTTTATTCATTCATTTAGTCTAATGGAGACATGAAAGCAGGGAGAAACTCTTTAGTACGTGTTGGGAAAAGCAAAATGGGCTGGTATCATGGTTTTACTAAATGAAAGAAACTGCACAAAGGAGACGTGATGACAAATTGTCTGTCTGTTGGTTTTCATCAAGCACTAAGCCTCACTGGATCAATCTACTAACTGTGGTTAAAGCAGTTCCTTTGTGCCATAAAATGAGCCTTCATTTTCCAGGGAGATCGCACCTGGTGGCAGGCAGAACTGCATAGTGAAAGCCAGGCTTATAGGGAACCAATCACAACGCTGGTGGTGTTATTGTTCTGTAGCCATTACACTGTGCAATCAATATCTACCTCATAATGGTAAGTTAAAGCAAAAAAACCTGTCTATTGCAAGTCACTGTTGATAAACTCATTTGTTGGGTTCTATTCATCAGCATACACCAACGAAACAAATCTTAAAATAAAAGAAAATTAGATGGAATTCTGGTTAATGCTGGAAACACAACATCCAGCACAGGGACAACATTTAAAACTGTTTTCAACCACTTTTCATCAGATAAAAATAAATCAGCAAACTGCTCTCAGTCAAACGTACAAATAGAATGTGATTATTTGAATGTGTTACTTGGCAACAAGGTTCTTACAGCAGCTGGCTTCGTCCTCTCCATCAGGACAATGTGGGGTGAAGTCACACACTTTGCTCTCCTCGATGCACTTCCCACTGCTGCAGGCAAACCAGGAGGGGGGGCAAACAGGAGGAGGGGATACGCTGCTCTCTGCCACTGGGAAAAAATGTGAAATGTGAAAGACTAATACAGTCAACATTTTTAATGAAATTACTGCTTTCAGTTGCAAGAGGCACTTTGCGAGCTATGAAACCAGATGCAGACCCATCGCATTCAAAGAGCTAGTCGTTATCACAGACTGCTATCATGGGTTTTTATCATTAAAAGAGCACTCATGGGAGATCATGGTGGATTAATATAGATGAGCGCCGCTGCATCCAGAAAAAGTGAAGTACATTAGCTGTGTTATGGCAGATTAGATTCAACTGTGAAGTAATGAATGAAGTTCAGACACTATGATCAATAGAACGTTCCCAGACCCCATCTCTTAAATGAACTCAATTTCATTCCGCTTAAGAGGAGTACGGGAAACATAAGTGAAAAATTGTTCAATTTTTAAATGGCTTTTGGCTGGCTATTACAAATAAGCTCTTTAAGAGGTTGCTACTTTTAGATTTCTCCAGTAACTAACTTTAAAAATGAAAAGGATTCATAGTCCTTAAAAAGCGATATACAATAACTGAAAATGTGTTTTCAGCTAATGTGACTGATTAGACATCAGCAAGATAAGATATGTGCTAAAATGATTAATTTACAGCAGAGATTCTGGAGAGCAGGCCAGAGAAGAGCTGACCAGGCATAATGACTGGGACTGTCGGGGAGGCACATGCAGCGAGAGGATGACCGTAATAAATGATATGGTGGCTTCTCAAAACATGCACACACACAAAACACCTTTGGAGACACTCCCATATGCAAAGAGTGTGAATTATGATAACAGGGTGTAAAAGATTTATCAAACTTGGCCTGAAAATACAATTTACAATAACATATTTGTCATATATTCACCCCATGTCCATTAAATTATTGGCCCATTTTTAATGATTTTAGTGCCAGTTTTGTGACAGTGCACTTAATCTGAATTCATTGATGTTATGAACCCATAATTTTATATAGTAGATAGGGTGAATAATAAAGCACATGGGACATAAAGAATCCTCTTTAGGTTACCGTAATGGCAGGTAGTTAGAAATATTAAATGTTAGCTATATATCAAAACAATATCCTTGTCTTTCCTCACATGCACAGGTCAGGCCGTACATGCCAGCCACGCATAATAACCCTTTGCCAGCATATAAAGTGTAATTGTTATTTTAATGTGACACCCATTGGTTATTTCTCCAGCACTTACGCTCAAGTTGGCTTGAGTTTGAGATGTTGCTCTAACCAGCTCGGTGCCTTATGCGCCGCTGCTCAGCGTCAGGTTTGATGTGTTTTATATGATAACAGCGGCCTCGCTTTGTGAGGTGTGGAGCAGCTCACAAATCCACTGGTGGGAGCAGAAGACAGACGGAAGCTAAGGGACCAAGTGCCAAGGTGACACCGACCTGTTTCATCCACTTAGACATGCTAAACGCCTGGTGACGGTCCAACAGACGCTGCTCAGGCAGCTCAACAAAATTTGAAAATCTAGAGGCGAACAAGTTGCAAACAGTTACACATTTATACAGCCAGAAGATGGAGCAACATCAGCATTGATTTAGAGTGATCTTTCCAGCTACCTGATGACTGTTAAGTCCAATGTTCAGATAGTGCGCATAAGGTGTATCAGAGTTTTCGATGATGATGATGATGAGCTGAAAGCAGTGAGAGTGAACCAGTGATGAGCAGAAATGTCAAGGGGACCTGCAACTTCAGCTGATAGTTGTCTGTAGGTTCAAGTGACACATAAAAATATTATAGCTGCTTTAGTTACAGAAATATGTCTTTCTCTAAATGGGTAAAGAAAGCTGGTTTTCCACAAGTACAGTCCAAATGAGTGACAGATGAGGTAACTAACACGGACCAGCAGGAATCGAAGAAACCAGCTCATTGTGGTCTTGGGTACCATTGATTGACCATGACTGGCTAAGAAGCAAGCATTCTTGCTTCTCACAAAAAAGATGCAAACTAGGCAAAATACATTTTGTAGGTTAGACAGCTTGCCTGCAGACCTTCCACGTGGTCATTAATGAATGTGTGAGGAAGTGAGAATTGCTATTTTTAAAACGCATATATTCAGTATGAATCTTTGCGATTCATTTAGCAAAAATCCTTGGTGCAAAGGCTCAGACTACTGAAATGAATTCTGCCTCTAGAGCAGCTCAGTCACCACTCTGGCACTGATGCTCCACAAGGGAGACCTAAAAAAGCTGAAGGCCACAGGTTCTATCCCAAATGAGACAATAAAGAAGTTTCAACTCTTGTTTCACAGGTAGCGAGTATGGACATCATCCTATATTGGATGAATAATAGCAGTTGTAAAGAACAGCTGAAATACCCGTACATCATCACGGCAACATGTAAAAATTCTGTCCAAAACGCCAAGTGGACGGTGCTTCATCAAATCCTCCCAGCAAGATGTTCAGCTGTATCACATTTATCACTGAGGCGCAGGCAGCGCGCTATGGCAGACATAAATAAACCCAGGGAATGTGGCACTGACTGTGCTCCATGTTCAGTGCAGGGAAATGTGTCGTAAGCACTATTTTAATGATTCAGTTATTCTTTTGTGAATCTCATCCTGGACTTTAATGTCTTCCCCTGTTATCAGTATTCAAAACAAGTCTGTGGTGGTCTGTTTACGTGTGGCGATATTTCAAAATGTCAGGGTCTGAACCTGTCCTGTCTCCTGTGAGATGCTATTAATGGTAGCCGTACCAGGCACAGTCACGCAGCCGGGACTGAAGGATAGGTCATCGATGGCCAGGACCTCAGAGGCTTCGCTGTCTCCTGAAAGCTGCCCTCGAATCAGCACCTGGTGGACACACACAAAGCTTATTTTTATTGTCTTTCTTTGCAACCTGTCTTTGTGTATTTTGGCCAGTGCGCACATTCGGTATGCGTGTTCGCCATATGTGCCGACATGTGTGTGCTGGATTAATACTAGACGCTCCTGAGAAAAGCCTACATTAGCTCTGTACATAGGTGCTTTGAGCTAAATGCTAACACCAGCATACCGACATGCTTAAATTGGCCTATAGGGTGGTAAATGTAATGACACGCTGTATTATGGTGGGAATAATTCAGAGTTCAGAGTTGGGGCGACTGAAGGAGGATATTAGAGGGTTAGGGTCGATAGCTGTGTTGACAGCCTGGCCAAGTGTTTTCAATATACTGGATCAAAAGTCTGTCAACGACGGGCAAGTCAAAAACATATGTAAAAGCAAACTGAAGTATTCTCTTCTGACACCGTGGCTTGAACATGGTTCAGCTTTGCTTCCAGCATCAGGATGGTGGTCTTTAATTCAGCTGTAATGCCTTTCATGGTCTTCTTCCAAAAGGTTAACAATGGACGCTGTGCTGCTTTCATTGCTAGTAGCCTCAGGGGAGTCAGCTGTGTGATTCAGATCATTTTTGCTTTAATTTAGCAGCCATGTTTCTTTCACATGTCATCTGTAGGATGTTGTCCACCTACTGATGAGTTAAAGTGAAATGTCAGGGCCGGGAGCGAGACTCAAACTGCGTCTACGCCATCTGCTCTCAAATCGGAAGTCAGAATAAAAAAAAATGTAAGAAGTGATTTAAAATAAGATCATGATTTGGCATGCTAAGATTTGCTAATTAGCACTAAACACAAAGTACAGATGAGGCTAATAGAATGTTGCTAGTTTTGCAGGCATGTGGTCATTGGACAAAGTGAAATTTTGAAGCTGATAATGGTTTAAGATGAGAAGCGGATTGTCAATGTTAGTACAATTCACCCTGAGTAAGACATTAATGTGTGTACTAAATTTCATGGCAATCCATCCAGTCGTTCTAGAGACGTTTGACTAAAAACTACACGTCAAGAAAGACATCAGGACCAAAGTCAGTTGGCATCATCATCTGGGAAACATGACTTTTGCACCAATCCAACAAATAGTTGTTGAAATTGTTCATTTACCCCAGAGCCACGATGCTAGCTCGCTAAAAACATCCCATTTTCTCTGACAGTCACAGTGCTAAAATCAAAGCTGCACTGATCAAAGTCCACAGAACAGCTTTATCTATACCAGTGGAGTTTTATAGCCCATCATGACTGATCTGGATTGTGTCGTAATGCGTGATGAGAAAGTACACACTGGTCATACTCATCAGCTGGTATTTCCTTTCCTTCCTCCAGAACTGGATTTTGAGGCCATAACAGTACAGGCACTGAGTGTACATAACTGTGTGTTTAGGATTTCACAGCCAAACTACTGTGTTAATCTGATCCAGACAATGAACCCTCACTCTCTAAAAATCCTGCTTTTATCCACAGAGTCACCTGGCTATTGTCAGTACAAGCAGCTCTACTCCTTAATCACATCATAGATTAGATTTTCTGTGTTTTTGCTTTAGGTGAATTTTTTTATAATATACTGTACACGCAAATTTTAATAAAGCTGTCCAAAGAAAAGTTTTTTGTACAACGTAATTACAACCTGGTCAACAAGCAGGTGAGAAAGTGGTCATCGTTAAGCAAACTGACTAAAATTGGAATCACCCGAAATCACTGTGGTAAATAAAAACCTAATTAACTCAACTGCCTTTTAAACAGGAAGTAGATTAATGGAGGGGAAAGTGATTGTTGGCAGAGAGTTGACCTCCCTTTACCCCCGCGCTGGTTCAGTCATGTTATGAAGCTGAGCTGGCCGCAGTCAGTGACAGATGGTGGAGGCAGAAAAGAGGAGAGCAGCACACTGACATTGTCTGAGAATATAGAAAGGACACGAACAGCAGGCTTCATACGACTCCAGATGGCCTCTGAAGGGTCCAGTTGGGTCAGTACCCCCTCACTGCACATAAATGGCTCCTGTTGCGCAGCTCATTACTGCTGAGATGACTTTATCAGTTTCAAGGAAACTTATAGTGCACATCTTTCATGGCATATTGTAACATGCAAAGAAAATATCAACAAATATGCTGGCTTTTGAAGAGTCTTTGCACATTGCATTTTGCATACCATCCTACAGCATAACCTACTATACTACACAATATGGTATAATGGTGTTTTAAGATATAAACTGTACATTAAGATAACATTTTTGAGTCAAACTTGCATTGACTGATTTTTTTTGGCCTCATGAGGGCAGCGGATACAAGCTGCAACCACAAGACTGACTGAAACATTGAATGTGAGACTGCTTTGACTTGTAACAGAGTATTTTTACAGAGTAGTGCTGCTATTTATAGCAAAAAGTATAGTATAGCAAACAATATGAGTACTTATTCTACCACTGTGGTTAAAATGCATACTGACATTTTTGGGGAATACTTAAGTTCGTCAAAACCTGCTCAGAATTAGCATATAGTATGGGACACATTACCCTTCAGGTAAATGGGTGTTAGGGGGCCCTATCCAGCACCATGACCATATGTGGACCCTTGGCATACATAGAGTTAGATTTGGATTTTAGAGAACATTATTTCCAGGTAAAATAACACAAAAGCTTCCTGAACATGATGCCAATCCTTCTAGACTGCTATTAAGAATTAGAAAAGCAAAGAAGAGGAGCTTTTTTGGGGCCCAACACTTGATGGACATAAGCATAACTTACTGGAAAACTTGAGTAATGTGAGTACAGTAACTGTGAAATAGATGTAACAGACTTCAGAGTGTATTAACTGGCTAATCAGACCTGAGATAAAATGCAACTTTACAATTTTAAACAGCAATATAAACTCTCTTATAGTCATTTGTGAAAGTTACAGACCTGAAAACTGTGATTGCTGGACAACTTAATCACCGCCCTCGACCATTTTTCCATCTGTGGTTGTGTGGACATTTTCCACACCTCCGTGCTCTGACCCAGAGTGCTATTCTGAAGTAAGACCTGAAGATCTCCATGTTTTGCCCCAATAAAATGGTAGAGACTCATCTGTTGAGAGAAAACGCAAGATATCACCAGCTGCCACCGGGCGGCTGTCGATGATTTTGTCCGCATGCCAGAGGATGTTGTTACCTGGCAGGTCTGACTGGGCTGGAAGACGGGACTGTTCAGGTCTGCTGTGGTTCTGTTTCCTCTGACAGGTAGAAGGGACAGGAAATGTGCTAACGGAGACAGAAGTGTGGGGGTGCATGTATGGAAAAATATGAATAAAACAGATACAGCACAAGGTGAAGGTTGTAAATCCATGAGACATCAGTTGTCAAACGCTCCTACCTGAGGTGTTGTTGGTGTGGACATGTTTGAGACCCGGGGCCTCAGCTGCTCTGATCCATCCAGAGACCTCCTCCGAGCTCTGGATCAGGTCACAGAATCCCTCCTCAAAGTCACACCTCTTATATCCGGAGCCTTCAACAGAAAACCCTTTTTACTCCCTCATTTGTGTTTCACCCTGAATGTATATTGTACCATGAATGTGTGTTTTGGGATTAAGCTGTGGTTTCTGCACACCATAAAGATTCATCAACTCAGCAGCGCTCAGGAGCTAAGCGGTTTCTCAGTTTAAGCAGGGGCTCTTATTTGGCCAAATGTGCAACGAGGGACAATAAAGCATTAGTGATAATGCTGTATTTTCAGAGGTAGCCAGACAGGATCAGCAATGACGCAACAAAGAATCGCATTTTTATTTTAAGATATATAAAGAATGGAATTTACTTGCGCCTTTAGCTGCCACAGTTTTTGTGATGTGTTAAAAATTGTGCACATATCAGTGATGCTTTCAGTACTTATCCAAGCCACTATTAAACTTCACATTCATCTGTATATTATTGCTCTGTGAAAGAAACGCCACCAATCACATGTATGTTTAGAATGATTTATAAATGCTCAATTTGGATTTGTTCATGCAGATCATATAAAAGTATGTATGTAGCACATGTAAACTTCAAAAGCGACAGTCATCTGACGAGAAGTTACCATTTTAACAGCCGTGTGTTGCTGTAGGGCTCATTAGAGGATGCACAGACAATTGTTTAAATGCTTGAACTTTATGAGCTTGAAGTTCTAGTGTTTTTTTTTTAGTTTGCAAAAACTAAAGACTAATGCTGTGAGGCTAAGTGGAAGGCAATTCAACATCATTAATCATTACTAATTTATTTAGATTATTTGCATGAAAGCAAGTAAATAATGTGTAACTTTCACTTTAAATGACTCAACAGGAAACACTAATTAGGCCCTTTTCCATGATGGTTGTTGAGAACAGAAAGCTTCAACAACACTGTTACTGAAAAATAAACACTAAATGACATCAAGGAAGAACAGCTGTTAATAAAAAACATTGTAATTACAGCTAGAAATGGGCTCGGTGGTTAACCATAATGGTGCATCATGGATATGTTGTGTGCAATTTGTCAAACCCTGCACACCTTCACTATAGAGAGGTTGTTCACTCTCCATGTCAGCATTAATCCCCTGAAAATGTTGCTTTCACTTGCAAATTTCTGCAAGCAATTGCTCTGTTCTCTTAGTATCATTTGAGTTTAGATGATCAGATTATCTTTTCCTGCTTTACTCACAGTTTTCCTCATCGCTGCCATCTCCACAGTCGTCAGTGAAGTCACACACGCAGTCCTCAGGCACACATAATCCCTGAGAGCAGGTGAACTCCTCAGGCAAACAGCCTCCGACAGACACGGGGGTAAAAACCAGAGAGACGGCCAACAGCAGCCACACCGAGCCCAGCAGCAGCGTCATCAGCCTGGTTATTGTTTGCCCTCTAACTTCTAACCTCCAGGTAAAACATTTTATTGTTAGGACATGACGAGGAACTTCTGTCAAGGCAGAGATTTTCCTTCACCGTGCTTGGATTGATCCTGTACGTGTGTTCAAGCTGTTATCGTGCTGTAAAGGGTAATAAATGGCTTTTATGGCTGTTACTCAATAAGGTCACTTTGCTTTGTGTGTTGCCAACATGGACACATGTCATGACAGGAAAAAGAAAGGAATATAATTCTCCAGCATGAGATGACATTTTTGTGGCACTCTCTTATTGAAATGGGTTTACACTTAAAATTAGAGTTAAGTTTAGCATTAAAATAGGTGAAAGTTTCATACTGGAGAGGGTTAAAGGAAGAGTTTGACATTTTCTTGCCGAGAGTGAGATGAGAACATACAGCACTCCTGTCTGTGAATACTAAACTACAGCTAACAGCCATTAGATTAGCTTTGCTTATTTAAGGATACAGGCAGGAAACAAGGAGAAACAGCCAGCCTGAGTTCAGTGCAAAGATAACAAAGTCCACCCAACGGCACCTCTGAAGCTCACTAACACGTTATGAGCTTCTTAAACTTGTTAGTTCAAGACAAAAGGTAAATGTAAACCTTCAGAAAGAGAACGAGATTAAGTATAATTTCCTAACATGTCAAATTCCTTTAAGACTAGGATTTGGGATTAATTCCGGTATTAAATTTTAATTAGTTTAAAGTACTTTAGCTCTGTGAGGCCATACTTAGGTACAGCAATGCAGCAGTTTATAAAGTTGTCAACTTCTCTGTAGAATAATAAGAGATACCTTATCACCATGTCTATGCCTCCCCCATGAGGTGAAGTGTCAGGCACTTCATATCCTGCATTCCGGTGAGTTTTTATGCACCAATTTGTGCTTTTTTTATGCATCTATGTCAAAGTCCTCTCCTACTTTCAGCATGAATGTAGAGGAAGTAGTCAACACAAGTATTTGCAGGTATTATAAAATACATTTCATTTCAACCATCAGTCCAAAAACTCAAATAAAGGATGGGATTGCCGATCCTTTTGCAGATTAATGTCCACCAGTATCCAGCTGGTTAGTAATATCTTACACCGTATAACTTGTCTTACATAAAATAAATCTGATTATAACCTTCAGTCCAACACCTTTCAAGAAGGATGGGGTAGCTTAGCCTTAAGAAGATTGATTCCCAGCAAACCAAAAAATGTACCTAGCACGTCCCCTAAAGATCTTTGTGCATCTGCTAAAACGGCACTACTACTACGAGCCAACTCCTACCAGCGGTGGACGAAGCCCAAAGGTCCTTTAAAGTAAAATAAAAGTACTAATACCACGCCTCTGAGATGGATGTAGTGGAGTAGAGAAGTGTAAAGTATTATTAGGTGGAAATACTAAAGTACATCAGTACTTAAGACCAGTACTTGGGTACTTTGTTACATTCCATCACTGACTACTGACTACTACTACCACTACTATAATAATAATGTGGTTTACCTGTAAGACTGATAACCTCTTACACAAAAGGTAAAAAAATATGGTAAAGTATGGTAAGATGTTCACTCGCTGTTCTTGGAATTGAACACTGCAAGGCAGATAGGAGGGCTCAAACTGCCGTCAAATAACCACTGCTAATAACACATAATTTAAGAGCAAAACTACATCTGTACAGGTGGAAGCTGTGAAGAGTCTGCATATAACAGCGGGCTGCTGTTTCCAACAAGATAATCTCTAATTACAGTTGGTAGACTAAACGTATGACAAGGAAGAGATGAGCCGAGGTTGGGAATATGAACTGCCATAAGAGGATCATTAGCTGTGTCCAACAGGGCTCAGCTTCACTTTACAGCAAGGCATAATTTCATTTCACAGCAATCAATAAAGACAGGATCTTAAAACAGACAAGCAGCAAGCCAATACAAGAGCTGGTGCAGTTCAAATGAAATTAACCTTGAGAGAAAAGGCGAGCTCGACAGCTCCATGGGAGGCGAGGGAGCAATGGAACAAGGAAAAGATCATGTCTATATTGACCTCTATTGGCAGTGGTAGTGAGAGCGTATAGAGTGCAGCTGGCAACATGTCGAGACACTGCACATGCAGTGCAGACGG
Organism: Chelmon rostratus; assembly: GCF_017976325.1. NCBI lineage: Eukaryota > Metazoa > Chordata > Actinopteri > Chaetodontiformes > Chaetodontidae > Chelmon > Chelmon rostratus. Next base: position 8,272,393 of record NC_055677.1, read on the forward strand.
CCACGGACTGAAATGTTTCCTGTTGTTTCTGAATGCCAAACCTCAACCAGTCACTTTGAATAATAGTGTTAGGATGCAAAATTATAGAGAATGGAAGGGATTATAAGAGACGAATCATCTTACTCCAATTTTAACATGTAACAGGAAGGTGTAAGAGTACAGAATCACAGTGTGGTCAAACATGGTGATTCATGACCACAATTATCTGATCTCAACAAAGGGGGGGTCATTAACACCTGCCAGCAAAGAGTCAAGCCAACAGGGCGGCACAAAGCTGACTTCACTTTTCAGTAAATAAAGCTGGGACTCCATTCAAAACAATTATTGTGAGACAGTCTCATGGTATTCGGTGCAGTGCGCTATAAAAGCAGTCAATCACTCCACTCACTGGATTAAATCTTAACCTCACATAAAGAATATTCAGAGCAGTGTAGTCCTCGAGGGGAAGATGTTGGTGAAAAAATACTGAGACTAAGTCTAGTGCTAACATGCACACAATGAGAACACTTACATGCCAATGCTAAGCAGGTAAATGTTTAAAATGTTCACCATCTTACTTTAGCGTGTTAGCATGCTAGCGTTTACATGTTTGCATGAAACACAAAGATGAAAAAAAGGAGGGGTGGATTTTATCCAGTAGTTGCTGAGATTTGGGAAAATGAGTGTATCAAATAACAGACCAGCATTACCATCAATACATCCACTCTGCGATCATGACTAAAAATGCTCCTCTGATCATGAATTTCCTTCCTCTTCAGTCTTAAAGCTTACAAGTTACAAGCTTACTCTTGTGATTTAATTCACCTTCAGCACTTTAAGTGACCTAAATAAGACAAATGTATAACTGAAGGCCCCGGTGTGACCACTGCAACCATTTGTCAAAGATGTGAAGTGATCTGTTTCACACACAGTCCTGTACATATTAAAACAAGGACGTGATTAAATCCTGTTAACGTTTCCGACCAGACAGATTGTCTTTGACCTGAAATGTCTGCCCCTCAGCTGATGTTTCGCCTGAGTAATGAGGGGGAGGTTACCTTCACACACTAACAGACAGCAATGGAAAAAAAAATGAGTAAAAAATCCCATTATCTCACATTTAAAAATAAAAAATACAGAGAGATTGTGCTGAACAGAAATTCGGGATGTACAAAGAAGTTCTGCCTGGTGCCATTTTTTAATGTGGAACTAAAAGAAATCAGGCTTCGCCCCTCCGTAGCAAAGACCAGCAAAAAACAAAAAGTGAAAACAATCAATGAACTCTCAGTGAAGTACACACTTTACATTCCCACACATATTTCCATTCAGCAGCAGCAGGAAAGCTGTTGACTATGTGACTGTGTTTTTATGGGAAATGTGGCTCTAGCAGACAAACAGAAACCAAGTCGTGTTGCCTCGTCATTCGTCTTCATAATGGCTTTTTTCCTTCCCTGGCGCCTTGCGACAGTCTGTTAATTACAACTTATTGACAGCAAACAACATTTGCATTGCACTTTGAATGCAGCCCCTCTGCTTTCACGGTCTTACTCGAGCCGTGGCAATGTGCGACACCTGCTAATCTTCCTCCAGCCCGAATCCAGTGATTCACTGCTGAGTGGAGCCATCATAACAGCTGGGGCTTAATCTTAACGGCGTACGTGTAGGTGATGCTTCACTCAGCCCCTCCAATCTACGCAGTACGAGAGGGAAGATCCTGCAGAGCTCTGTGATGCGTTACTGTGCACAAAGCGGCCAACAAAGCGTTGACAAACGAGCGGCAGGAACCCAGACTGCATTAAACATCCCAGTCTTATGCATCAAACTTGCCAGATCCTTGTCCCTCCACAATGCTGCCACCTGTCAGTATTTTAGAGGCACTCTACCAAAATACCCACAACTTACAGGAAACCAGTTTGTTTTTTTATAGCTGGAATGTGTCATCAGTCATGCTATTCATCTGAAGATCCCTGCAGGCTACCAGACTTTATTTTTGAAAGCATACTTCATAACAACACTATAGCATTGGTGCAGGAAGTATTGAGATTACTCCCTTGAAAATTTAGCCCGTCCCCACTAGAGAAACAGCCATATCGGTTGTCTGTGCAAGTACTAAATCCCATATTTACGTCTATTAAAAATAATGCATCGAATGATGATGAAGTCTTTGGTCATTAGCCCTCAGAGGAAATCACTGGAATAAATACAGCTTGGTTACTAAGCATTTTGGTTGACAGGAGGAGAGGACAGGTTTTATTGTGGCAATCCAAAATGATCATCTGGTCTGATTTAACAGGCATTTTCTCCACAGTAAATGTAACCTTTAAACCTTCTTCACAAAACAGAAATCTGATACAGTCTCAGTGTTGTCTACTTTATCACGAAGAGTATGATTCTATTGCAGAGAAATAAACAGGAACACGACAACCTGTCTGATAGTCAAGTGCTGCAATGTATAAATCATAAGGGGGAAAACGACAGAATCCTTGACCATGACAGCCCTGTGTGTGTGTGTGTGTGTGTGTGTGTGTGTGTGTGTGTGTGTGTGTGTGTGAATAATGAGCTGACATCAGTACATGGATTCACGGAGCATTTGCTGTAATTGAGACAACTACATGTAGGACTGTTTCTATATGATCAACAATGCAAACATGAAACTAGAAACGCTGCCACAGTGTAGCAAAATGTCAAGGCGTATACAAACCATGTCCGTGGTTCAGGTTGACAGGTGACTGATGTCGGTTCACAGGTGCAGTGTTGAACTCATGTTTATCTTGTCCATCACATCAGTGGCATCAGACCTCCTGCTTTCTCAGGGCTGCAATGATTTAAAAAATGCTGTTTTCAAGTCGGATTTTAAAGTGTCTTTTGCATCAAAATCTGATGATGTCAAATCCAGAGTGATGGAAGTGCATCAGAGGGGCTGAGCAGAATCCACTGTGCTAATGGCAGAGCAATGACAACAGTCCGTGGATGAATACTGCAGTAAAATGATGGCACTTTGGGGGGAAGCTTCTGCACGGGCAAAGCTGGAATTTCTCATGTTTTTGTGTTGGAAAGCCACGTCTTCATAGTACATAATTACTGACGCCTACATCGTTAAAATAGCAACCCACACAGGTTGGTTTGTGATGTCTGGACACACAAATCCCACCTGATGGCACAGACTATTTCTCCATAAATTAGCATGTTCTCATGATGATTGTGTGGTGTGCCCCAGAGGTCAACTCTCGGTCCATCCCTGTTCTCCTGCTCCTCCTTGACAACAACATGTATTATGAGGCCTTATTGTTGATGAAGATAAACAATGCCATTTCTCTCTCTCTCTCTCTCTGCAACTTAATGACAGATTTTTTTCTTGGGCTATATGCTCGTTCTCACAATTAGCCAAAATGAATAATTTATATTGAACAAAATATAAAAACAGGGAAAAATATTAACTTTAAGTCTAAATTTCAAGCTGTTTCAGTTCAACTAAGAAACATTGCAAACATCAAGCCTCTTCTGCAGCTAAAACATGTTGACAATGACACAAACGCACTTGTCATTGTTATACTTTGCAATGTGGACCTGAATGCAGAACACAGGCAAGAAAACTGGTGAAGTTTTGAAGGCTTATTTTAGAGGATCAGAGAGAGGATGAGTGTTGATGGCTGGAGCAGGCAGAGGGTGGATGAAGATCAGTCGGAGAGCAGGGAGCAGGCAAACTTGTACTTATCCTAAGTACAAAGGAAAGACAGTTCTAGGAAGGCAGCATGAAGAGCAGATTACAAACCCTAGAGGCCTGAAGTGTGTCTCTACCACTGAAGCAGAAGCAATGATCCAGCGGCAAGTGGGAGTGGAGCCAGGGTTGATATACTGCCAGGCTGATGAGCTTATGGACAGCAGGTGGGGAGGTTCAGCAGGTGTGCCTCATCAGCAGGGATCCAGGAGCCAGCAAAGAGGGATTGCCAAGCCCACACCACAGACACACTGGAGACACAGGGAAGGGGGAAACGTAGATGGAAAAAAACTGGGACTGGGATATGATGCCTCTACCTCAACCAATCGAACAAAAGCCATAGACTCACTGCCTTCCTGTTAAATTTAAACATGCTACTTTTGACTGACATAGCATTTGCATGACGTGGTCAGGTGGCTCCTTGTGTCCTCAGAGGAGTTATTCTCCTCTCGTTGCTGGGAGAAGCCTCAACTCCTCAGATCAGGGGCTTCCAAGGCCACCACTGTAAAACTATATGTGAGTGTGTGATTGCTTTTACAACACTCTGAATCTGAAGCAGCCTTCCTCAAGGCTTAAGAGATGCTTCGTCAGCATATTTTCAAAATCCATCATAAAATGCCCTTTATGCCCCCTCCTTTTCATGCCTGATATATCAGTATAGGGAGATGACAGGAAGTCATGGAAGAAAGATGGAGAACAATATGCAACAAAGGTCCTGAGCCAGACTCATACAGACTCGATGCCATAATCCCAAACCTCTCAGCCACCAGGGCGCCGCATGTTCATATTTTTTGTTTTGTGTGTTTATCTACAATTTTACAAATTCTGCAGCCTCTATCTTCTCTTTTTGTTCCGCAAAAATAACTGCTCCATAATAACTGCTGTTCTAAAGTGGCTGGTTGGTGTCCTACCTTGATTGATTCAACGTAGATATCTGGGAATTGTATCATGTCATTTACAGCTTTTTGTTGCTGCAGCTAAGTATTAGATAGCTCTGTTTTTGGCACTGGCAATAGACTGCACTGCCCCTCACCCAGAACACAGTTTGGACAAAATATGTCAAAATGTCTCAGCACCATTAGATCTGTCTTTGCTCCACTGGTTTGGATGATTTGGGTGATGCACTCTTCTTAGTCTGGGAAAGTCTGAGGTGGGTAGTTCAGGATTTTTGGTAGGATGTTCCCTGTTGTGTGTGAAGTTCACTGGTAAAGGTTCAAGGAGTTCCTGACAGATTCTGGCGGAGACAGTGCTTCCTCTCCTCAATGCCCTTGATGTGCCCCACCAGGAGGAGCTTTTAACTTGTCAAAGTCAATATATCACTTTTCTTACTGGCTCATTTCAAGGGCACCGTTTACCCAGTTGAAACGTGGAGAGTCCTAATGTGAGGTTGAAATATTTCTAATTTTACATACAAAAAGATTTTGTATTTTTAAGACATGGTTACATATTCGCATTGTCTAACAAAATCATCAATCAATCATGCACATTTCAGTGCTCATTGTAAAAAAAGGCTATTTGAGCTTTTTAAGCTGTTCATGTGGTTATATGAGAACTCCAAACCACTTTCTCTATGATAAGGACATATATGAGGACACACATGAATCACCAAATTGTTTTGGAGTGTCCACTCTCTTCTTATTGTTTTGCCCTGTTTCCTATGTCACACAAAGTCCTCAGTCCTCTACAGGAAACAGATCAGCTAATACGTGTTGCTATTTCAACCTCATCCAGACAGTCACAAGTGTTGCCAGGCAATGACTAATATATGTGTCAAATTCTCTGTGTGTAATTTTATCTTGAGGGAAAAGACTATTTACCATTATAGAAATGCAGCAGAGAAAAGTAGACGCATTGTGATTTACTGTAATATCAAACTCGCATATCTACAGCCACTAGAGGCAGTAATAAGCTTTCATTTTGTAACCATGCAGAATACGAATTTGGGTGACGAGGCACAATAATATTTTTAAGAGCAGTTTAAGAGATGTAAGGTTAAGTTTGAAGATTTTAAGTTTGCTTTTTCTTTGCTTCCAACAAACAAAAGAAGAAGAAAGAAAAGAAGAAAGTGACACTGCTATTTTCTGTCTGGTATGTGATTTGACATTTACAGCCAAGCAAGGACAAGCTTACAAATGCATACAACTTCACAACTATTTTATCACTGAGTAAGATGCATTAAGAAAGGTTGAAGGTTTGCTCTCCATCGCCATTAGCAATGTTATTTCCAAGGAAAAACTGGCATTTTTCCTACACTGAAAGTGAAATGTTTACACACAGCCAAAACCTGAAAACAGAAGGCAAATAGATGAGAAATTTGGCTTCAACAGCAAAAAGTAATTTCAAGGAAGTAAATTAAACATCTGGTCTGCTGCTGAAGAATTAAACATCTATAACATCTCAACATAAAACATGTCTGTATATAAGACACACATTCATTAGTGTGAATTTTGAATGCTTTGTGTGTGTCATTGTGAGAGGCTTAAGGTAAAGATGACGCCTTGTACAACAAACTGTCTGATACAAGCATCCTATACTTTGTGCATAATTGATGGAAGTGCAGGGGGTTTGGGGAGGTCATGGTTAAGCAATGATACATCATTGTAAAATGCAAATTAAACTGCAGAATGCATAAGAAGACAAGCTCACACTGACACTTATATGACAGGGTAAATGTCATGAGAGTGGTGGCTGCATAACACATCTAGGAAATTGCATTTCTCCGTAAATTAATCAGAAGCTCAGGCACTGTAATTATTTCCAAGCAGAGAATAGTTAATTGGAATAAATAACTCTATGACTGATTGGTTGGGTAAAGGGAATCAGGAATATATTCGATCCCAAAGTGCGGCTATTTGTATTTAAGGATTAAAGGACTGCAGGGAGAATTGCACATCAAATTAAATTAGGTTAGAGATAGTTGGTCTTGCAGCTTTTGTTACTAATCTCTAGGAATAAAAAATGCAATAATCAAATATGCTAAGTCAGCAACATAAAAGACCGGGTTGGACAAAAAATGCTGAACTGTGGGGTTGGATTATCCATGATATATTCCCAATTTTACAGTTAAAATAAGACATTGGTTTCGTGAGAAGAGCTAATATGGTATTTCTGTGTTCTGTTTTCTTATTTCTGTTTAGCTCTTGGTCCTATGTTGAGTTATGGTCGAACTTGCGAAACTGAGAATAAGTTTGTGACCTGAATAAAGATATTCGACCATCAGTACTGGCTTTCCCATAATTTCGACTGGTAGCTACATACAGGCATGAGCCAGTCAGAGCTGCAGAAGTATTACTGTTTTTGTGTACAGAATGTATGAGATGCACTATGTAGAATTTCAAGAATAGCGTGGTTGGATTTTAAGAGGTTTCAGTCTTATGTACATATTTCTTAGAGGCATTGTAGGACTACAAGCCAGGAAGAAAACATAAAAGGTGTTTTCTCTCCTCTCCATTGTATTGTACAAGTGCCCGCGGCTTCCATTCTGCTCGTCTGTTGAGCATATGGTGTTTATTCCACCAATTTCAGTACAACAGATCAGTTGGTCTCAATTGAAAATATGTTTAGTTCTGACAGATCCGCCCTTATTTTAAAGGGGAAAGCAATCCAGAAACTCATCTTGTTTAATAAGATGCCCAATAAACAGACTATCCATGAGAAAATAACAAGGCATATGTACATAACAGATTTTCAAATAGAAAGGAAAAAAAATTGTCAAACAGCCTAATAGAAGAGTGATTGAATCAGAGACAGAGAAGACATTTTGACATGGCACAAAAAGCACAGGTGTAGGTGATACACTTCATTAAAGCTGGATTCTGTGCAGCTGCCTCAAATTTCATATTATCAGTAACACCTGTGCTTTTCCAACTATGACAAGTCAAAATGTCTAAAGTGGAAAAAAGTCCTGCATTATTGACCATATTTTATGCACACATGGGTTTTTGTATTTATCATTATACTCTATGGATGACCAGGAAGTGCAAAATAAGACTCAAAAGTCTATAGTGGTGGCTTTGTGAGACCGTATTTAGGCACAGCTAACATCCCTGTGCTAACACGTTCACAATGCAAAAATGCTCATGTAAGTGTGCATAATGTTTATCATCTTAATTTAGCGTATTAGCATGCTATCATTGTTATGCTTTTGGTTTAGTAATAAGCAAACATAATCATTCACTAATCAGCACTTAATGCAAAGTAGAGCTGAGGTTGATGTGAATGCCAATAGTTTTGCAAGTATTAAAACCAAAGTATTGGACAAAATTGATCAAAAGTAAGTTTTGTTCATTAATCCTCTGTACACAATGGATATGTACCATATTTCTTAGCAATCCATCCAATAGCTAACACAGCCACTAGCTGACTAATGCTAATTTGCTGCTAATACAACATTCTAGAAAACTACTAATATCCTGTTCTGTATTCTCTTTTAATTGTTACTCTTATGTGCTCTGTTTGTTTAAAACATTAATGACCGTGTCCTACCCCCTGTACAGACTGACAGTTTTCTTGTTACTGTCAAATTAGCATGCTAGTGCTAGCCCAAGCTGAAGCTAGTAAGCTATTAGGCTACTAGCTTATGCACTTCTACAATTCCTGTGGTTTGTCCAATCTCATCTTTCTGTTGTTTTCTGTATCACTGAAATTGTTGTCCAGGGCTGTTTTCACAGTTTCATAATTACCTTCAGTTAAGACTTCAAAGGCCAACTGCAGTCTTCAACCTTTATATGAAGTGAACATAATGCTAACCTACATCTGCACTCATAGTGAAGGCAAAGATACCTGTCCTTAATTGTTTTTTCTTTTTTGGCACTCATTCCAAAATTAATCTATAAAATTTCAGGACAAACATGCATATATGCCAGTCTGGATGATTGGCAGTTCTCTCTTTCCTCTTAATATATTTTAAGTTTTGAAAATTTGGTATTCAAACAACAATAGATGGCAAACTGAAGTAAAGCCAAGGCAATACACACAGCAAGAGGCCACAACATCATCAAAACAGAATGATCCTGGCCCCTGCTTGCATTTCATCAGGTGTTATGATGGAAGTGGTATTAAACTGCTTTATATCAAAGGCAGAAGTAATGAGATGGATGAAGATCCCGCAGGTCATGTGAAGAGATTGCAGCAATAAATTACGCAAAAGCATCTTTATTTGTGTTGCTTGTGTGTGTGTCTGCTGCTGCGTGCATGTGACTACCGTGGTACAGTAGGGTTTATCTGACTGTGCTCTCTGTGAAATTAGTCCTTCAGTGTGAAATGAAAAAAGTGATTACACTCACAAACAAAGCATCAATTACAGCTGAGACATAAATGTAAAGCCTGAGCGAGCAACCGAGAATGAATGGAGTGGGAATCCACTCCATAACAAAGTATTCATCATTGTCATCATAATTAGTCTCAATGGTCCCAACTACAAGCATATCCAAGGTGAGGTATGATAAAGGATGAAATACAATCAGTTTTTAGTGAACCAATAGCTGCTAGGAATATATAATTAAAACAAGAATTTTAATATCAGTAACAGCCAACAATGTAGAGGGGCAGTAAACATGCACATTGCCAATTATTCATTAAAGTCTTGTTTGTGTTTTTTTTTTCTTCATAAAAACCTAAGGCTTGCTGTAAAACAAGAGCACGGTCATCTTGCACGATCCTTTAGCGCCATCTAGTGATGCATCCATTTAGGACACTTTTTCATATATTTTTTTACATATTTATGAACACATCTGCAGGAAGGCGAGGTGCTCTCATAGAGAATTAATAGAATCCACAGATCTGTACAGTGAACCGAAGAAAGAGATTTTTTCTTGCAGGAGGGGAAAAAAATAAAGCAGAAGATGGATATAAACAATCAGGTGGAAGAAATGTGGCAAATCATTTTTGTATATGTGTTTGTGTGAGTGAGAAAGAGATACTGAATTCATCAAATAAGCATAGTTATAAGGAAGATTTCGGATATATTGAAGGAAAACTATATTGATAGTGAAACATATTAAAGGTTAACAGTCGATGGCTAAACTTGGCAGCAATGACAGTACCTGTCAGCATGTCTGATAGCCTCACTAAGGTTGAAACCCATGTTCTAACTTTCTACATAAGTCAAAAGCTTTTCCGAGTATCATCCCCTAAAATAGATGCCTCTTGTGGAGGGTTATAGAACTTGGTGTTCAGCACTGTAAAGCTCTAAATGTACAGACCATTCACTGAACACTACCAGGTGACGGTGAAAGTGCAAAATCAAGCTTTCATTCAAAATAACCGTAGAGAATCAAGTGTAACAGAGCAAAAAAAAAAAACAAAAAAAAAAAAACTCACAGGCGCACAGGATAGACTCTGTTTATAGTTCTACAGCCGTGACGTTGCGCCTTTACGTCTTACGTCACCGCCATGCGTCGGTGTAAAATGTAAACACTCTTCCTGCTCCAGCAGCAGCATCCTCAGTGTTAGTTAGCCAACTGTCGAGTTAGCTAACATGGTGTGCTAGCGTTTAATATTTCACCCGCTAAACGTTTCCAGTCGTTGCTGTATAAATCATTGCTGTTAATAATCCAAAAAGATATCAGATGATGTCCTAAAATCTTTTTCGGGGCTTTACAAGACAGCATCGAGTTACTGTCGTAAAGTTAGTGGTCCAGCTAATTTCAGTTAGCTAACTTTCAGACGACTAAAGTCTGCTTCTTCTGCAAAGACGCAGCTTTATTCTGGCTGCTTTATTTTGTATGCTAAGAGCTCACCGCGCTCTGTGCTAAAATGGTGCTTTCCTTGGTGAGCCTTTGCGCCAAGGAGGTGGTGAGTGACCACAGCTCGTCACCCTGCTGGCTGAGGTGGGTGCCCAGGGAGCTGTACAGACCGTTGCTGGAGGCCGCATTTAGCAGCTACAGACCGCTGGCCGTGGGCGAACTGGTGCAGAGATGGCCCGAACGCACCCTCCGTGTCGGCGGACGGAGGAAAAAGGGACAAACTTCGCCAAATCGACTCTGCATTCAGGCTCTGTTACTCGCAGTTGTCAGAGGACTGTCAGACCAAAGGTAAGTAGTTTCTAGCTAGTGGGCCTGTTCTTATCAGTATTCTTCCAGTGAGTAACATTGAAGACCAGTTCCTCTTTCCTAGGTGTGCCTTGCAAGTACTGGACCTCTGTGGACTGCAGGGAGATGAAGGAGGGCTGGGAGACCCCATGGGAGGCTGGTCCCTGACTGTAGCCCTTTGCACCATGGTTGTTCAGGCCAGAGCTGCAGCTCAGAGGGCACAGAGGAGAGAAGGAGAGCGAGAGAGAAAAAGGTTCTCAGCTCTGGAGAGAGAAAAGGATGTGAAAAGAGAGAGGGGACAGTGGAAGAGGGGAAAGGAACCATATGGGGATGAGGGAAGCACAGACAGAGTGGTGGAAGACAGAGAGAGGATGGGATCATATGGGGTTCTGGGTGAACAGGAGCTGATTAAAGGTGTCAGGAGGAGGATGGAGATGGAGAGGAAAAGAGAGACTGCAGTGACAGGTTCAGGAGGCAGCAGAAAGGAGACAGAAGAAAAAGATGTAAATAGTGATGTGTTGGTGCATGTGAGAGCTGATCTTTTTGTAAATGCTCGCTCTTCAGAGCGTGTTCGTGTGGCCTTGAGCACATTGGGACCCCTCAAGCTTCAGTGCAGATACCTGCGCATGGAAGAGATTTCGGTGTCTAGTATCAGGACCCTGCTAGACCTCCTGCCTTGCCGGGGTCTTCTGGGCATTGATATTCGCTACAGCAGCCTTGGGGTGGCTGGTCTGGCTGAGCTGCTGCCTCTGCTCTCCACCTTCCCTGCACTGAACTCTCTTCGCCTGCACTACTGTAACTTGGATTTTCGCAGAGACCACCCTGGCCAGGAAGAGGCCCTGCAGGACTTGTCTCTGGGTCTGTCAAACCTACAAGAGCTGCGACGCCTCAGCCTCACTGCACTGCGCCTGCCCGGACAGCTTCGTGTGCTGCTGAGGTATGGCCTGATCTAATGGGAATTTTTCACTATTTCTTGACATCTTATACAACCACAGTTCCAAAAAGGTTGGGGCGCTGTGAAAAACATTGATAAAATAGAATGTGATAATTTGCAAATCCTTTTTGACATGTGATGATTGCATTCTGTTTTTATTAATGTTACACACAGCATCCCAACTCTTTTGGAATTGGGGTTGTAAACATGTATTTATTTGCAAACAGTAATTCTGTTTAGAAATTAATCATAAAATTAACCTTTAATGAAAATAATTAGTCACAGCCTTAATCTCTAACTTCTTAATTTGAAGTTTCACCTTTCAGAAATTAGACATCTCTTTTAATCTTTAAAGCCAATCTGGCCAAACAGTCATATTTATGAGATTAAAGCCAGAACAAGGACGATTAAACCTCCATCATGGATATTTGAATTGAATAATAAATATTTAAATATTCTGTCCCTCCTCCTTTTGTCACAGCTCACTGCCTCAGCCTCTGCAGATACTGGAGCTGCCATATTTGAGCCTGAGCCCATCTGACCTCGCTTATCTGTCCTGCAGCCATCATGCTGCCACACTGCAGCAGCTGGATTTAAGTGAGAACCATCTGGATGAAAACACCCTGCCCTCCATCCGCCGCCTTCTCTCCCAGGCTTCCAGTACCCTGCAGCATCTCTCTTTAAGTGGCTGTGGTCTGACCGATGGCCTCCTGGGACTCTTGTTGCCCTCACTGGGAGGCTGCTGGGCCCTCAAGAGCTTGGCTTTGGCCCTGAACCCACTCTCCATGGCCGGTCTCATGGACCTGGTGAGGATGGCTGTGAGAATGCCCTCCCTCCGTCATTTGCTGTACCCCAACCCACTGGAGGACTACCAGCCGGGCCTTCCTGACCTGCCCTCCAGCGCTCAGCTCTTAGACTGGCCGCTGGACGAAGCCACAGATCTCAACATGACTAGCAGCCAGCTCAACAGAGTGCTGATAGAAAGCGGACGGTCTAACCTCTTTCTGACATGTGACCTGCTCAATTATGATAAAGACTTGGTGGACTAGAGCAGAGGTGAAGGGAAGGACACAGGTGCTTTTTAGTTTGCTCACCGACACATACCAGAGCAATGTAGACACACCTGACAATCCATTTGTCACCCTAACGATGGGCTAGTTTTCAGTTATTCTTTATCCTTTTATCATCATCTGTCTCATGTTAAGGCTGAAGTATTCATTAATGCTTTATATAGACACTCAGTACAATGCAGACCTCCATCAAGGCACAACAATCTCCTTTTTATGAATCTCCTTTAAGAATTGTTACAGTAGTTACATGACGGTAGTCGGACCTAAGCGTGATGGTGGGGTTAGAAAGAATTCATCGTGTTACCAAAGCAACAGGTTTGTTATTGTTGGGAGCATAGATGTGATTATCAGATGGATCCGAAGATGACACTTATATGGAGGAGACAGTAATAAGCCATGCTTCAATGAAATGGTGCTTTACTACTTTAATAAGTTCACTTGTTGACTGTATGAATTAAATTGTTGTCACTGCTGGTTTTATACCAAACACAAGTGCTTTGTAAAAAATAAACATCCCTCTGGTTGAAGATTACAGGCTGTCTGCGCTCGTGCCTTTACAGCTGTCACCAGTTCTTTCATTTTACAAGACGCTCATTCAGACACAGCATCTGATCAGCTAGTACATGTAATATTTGTCACAACCAAGTTTGACAAGTTTCCTTTTATAATGACTTTTTCTAAATATCTACATCCTTAAATAGAAAATGAATTTGTTTGAAAGTGTTTAGGTTCACTATAAAAGCATACCAATGAACTAAGCAGGGGGGGAAGTGTTCAAGTAAAAGATCTGACACATTCGGTTTTGCTAGCCCTTCAGATAAAGTTATTGAAAAATAATATAAAAATAATATAATAATAATTTTATATAAAAATAAAGAAGCCTTGCTCCAGTACCTCAGTGAAACGTCTCAGTTGGCACGGATGAAGTGCAGAGTGCAACCGTCAGTCAGTCTTGAAAAGTGGAAAAGACAAAGTAGAGCTAGAGGATCCGCCAGCATCGTTTCGGTCTGCTGTACAGGAGCTTTACAGATTTATTGTCACCAATGTCAACGCCAGAAAAAAGTGCCGGATAAAATTGACTGGGTGCAAGCACTGTGCAACCCGTGTGGCTTACGCTGGCAGCACTTCTTCCGATATGATGAAACATTTGCGAAGACATCACCCCAGTGTGTCTGTTTAAGGAACACTATCTGCACAGAGCCACAGCCCTGGATCCAAAGCTCATGTTCCTGCTTTTCCTGGAGGAAGCCTCTCATCAGAAATTATAGTTATCTCATCAAAGACTTTTTGGAAATTGAAAATAGTTTAATGATTTTTTTTAGAACTAAACTAAATGTAACTCTAACTAATCAATAGCATGTTCTCTTTGCACTATTCTCAATTTCCCCACTGCCCAATAGAGAATACTGACATGAAGGGTTTTTGTTGTTAATATTTTCAAAACTACAAATTACGCAACTTGTCGTTTAATTCTGCAGTGAATCCCAGGTGGCCAGTTCCTTCTCAGCAGACCAAGACATCAGAGACATCTTTACAACAGGAGAGCACCACCAAGCCTTTGTCCAGCATCATCCAAGAGGAAATCATCATTGCTTGCACTAATTTGAAAACCTTTTCTTTAACTCATGTTTTGACAATGAAGAAGTCTCTATTATGTCATGTATTTTATCTTTGTTCTAATTTCTATAGCTGCCATACTGTATTTTGTAATTTTTTGTACTGTGTATGTATTTTTAGTCAAACTAATGAACATATTTCAAGCTAAGGTATGTTCGTCATGACTCTTGGTGTTAATGGAGGCGTTACAGACTAAGCAGTATCATCTATAGTAGTCTACATATGACTGCTGTTGAATGAAGTAGCGGCGAGGTGAGGCCATCACCCAGTCTTCGTCTGAGTAGGTGTGAAAGGGGCGAAGGGTGACCCGAGGTAACGGCAAAGAGATGAAATTGGGAAAGTGTGTGAGGAATGGACGGCTTCTCAAGGGAGGCAAAATTAAACCTGTATGACAAGAAAGCAATGCATGTTATAAACCGTTAGATGTCTACATACACAGCTGCATGTATCACAAGTTTTTGCTAAAGTAAGGTGAAATCTTACCCGGTGGCCTCGATATCCTGGCCATGCTGTGAGTCTCTCCTAAACGAAGGATCGGTTGAGAACTACTACACAAACAGACGAGTGGGTTACATTAAAAAAATGTAATTGACTGCCTCTTGCAGAAGAATCTACCATATGTACATTATTTTACCTACCAGTCATATAGGGGTAAAACCACTGTGTTTTTACGACCAATAGGTGCAACACATCGGGCCATTCTGTACTCCTCTTTTTGGACAGAGCAGAAATAATTCAGCACATCCACCATGCTAAAGGTTGGCGGCTTCCACTTTGCTGTACTCCTGAGGTACAGATACCTGTCATGTCCCTGGTGGCATGAAAGAGAGACAGAAAGCAGTTAATCACTTGCAGGAGCAGGCCAAAACCAGCCAGGCCACGCCAGTCAACAACACTGTAACAAGCTCTCCTGCACTCCTATTTAGAGGAGTTAAGGTCACACTAAAGGACATCAGAAGGAGTGGAGAGGCGATTCACAGAAGGAGAGCCTCTCAGTTTTCAAACACCTGTTCTGTCCTTTTGTCACACTCAAAAATACTCTAATGGATAGTGATAATGAATGTATTCTCCATCATAAAACAAAAATTGCAGATAGATTAAGTTTTAAATGAAATGCGTCTTTGTTACTTTGTATCTGGAGATCCATAACTCCAGCCAACATTCTGCTCTGTCACGGAAGCTCTTCCAGATGTCAGACGGGTCCTGCAGTTCTGAGTCCCATCTTTCCAGCTCCGGCCACAACCACTGCTCAGCCTCATTTACCCCTAATGTAGTCAGCATGTGCAGCACTGTTTCACTATTGACAGGACAATAACATTATACAAACTTTCAGTCATTTCAGATGGTGAACACTGTTCACCTACTAAGATGATAGAGTAGATAAGCATGCAGCTGCTTATTCATACATCCGTCAATTACAGAGCGATATTATCATTCATTTGCAATCCCTTTTCTGTCTACCTGATGACCGTAACTCCAATATCCCTCTCTTTTAGCTCTGTTTTTGGTCTCCACCAACTCCTGAGGGAAGTATCTGTCATTTTAACTGCTAAATGCTCCAATATGTTGACCAGCTAGTCGCTAACTTTGTCTGTCTTCTGTTTAGTGCAGAGCAGGTAGTGCACAGTGTGCTGTTAGAGCTTTTTCACTGAAAACTCTGAGAGTGAACCAAAACAGCAAAATAATGAGCTGACACTTGTAGGTTCATCACTATAAGTGACCCCTTTCACATATTTTTTGTGATGTCATTTAATACGTTATCATAAAAATATTGGTTATAGACCCCATAAATATCAAGATGCTTGTGTTGCCATTAATTGGGATTTTAACATTCATGACTCACCGTAGACCCAGTGTTTTAAAAGCCAGAAGAGCGAGAAGCTTTTTCACGAGGTCATAGCCAGCAGGTTTAAGATCCTTCAACAGATTCAGCATTTCAACAAGGACAGCCCGCTCCACAAGTGACTGATGCACACACAGGAAAAACAATTAGACACATCTACCTCTTAAAATTCATGCTGACAACCTTGATCCCAGACATACAGTACCATGTGAGGTCTCACAAATCCAGGCACCAAGTCAATGAGGCCTTGGTAAAGCTCGTCTGCATTCTGTAAGAGTCCCTGGGCGTGCAGAGCCTGCAGCGCAGCGAGGATCTTAATCTTAGACGGAGCACTGCAGGTGTTTAGACAGCCCAGCAGCTGCAAGGAGAAGTCCTCTGGAGACAAGGAGCTCGGGATACACTGCAAGCAAGCATACATTCATCAAGATCTCAACTTGGACCAACTTCACCATTGTGCATGATTGGCTGCAGAATGGAATATATACAGCATGTGTTTGGCACAGGCTACCTTTTTATCAGGATACAGGTCTGTAAACCAGCCTGTATCTGCAAACTGTTTGAGGAACGACGGCGCCTCATGGGTGGGCGTGGGTTCCAGCTGTGGGAGTGGAGTTGGGGTCCTAGGATGGTGAGGAGGTGGCGTAGGAGTTTGGGGTTTGGTTTGCTCGGATGGAGAAATAATCTCTGGAGCCTACAGGGACAAGTGCAGATTTAGCCAAACAAATATGTGCTGCTCTTATATGCGTTCTGCTGTGAAATTAAGACAATAGAAGCTCTCACCTTTTCGTCCTTCTCCACTATGACGGGTTTTTTAGGTGTGGCAACAGGCAATGGCTTGACTTTCATCAGGGTCTTTGCTTTAGGGTATGTTACTGGAGCCTTTTTCTCCTGCATTTAGAGAATCAGATCGAAACTTTGCTTTCAGACATACATGCATATACTACGATACATTTCTGCAACTTAGGTCCACAACAACTGAGAATAAGATTTTGCTTTATCATCGTTTATCACCTTTTTTACCTCCTTTTTCTCCACATTCACAGGAATGTTAAATTTAGATTCATGGTTGGCGTCCTCTTTTAAGGTAGGAAGGTTACGGGGCTTGTGGTCATATGGTTCAGGATAAAATGAAAGTTTGTCTGGGTCAAAGGTGTCCTCCAAATCAATCTGAAAACATGGCATTATGCTATTAATAATATAGTTCTCTCAGCATAAAGAAAATGTACAAAATGCTAAAATAAAGCAGCTGATTTGTTAAAGCGGGAAGAAAAATACTATCACAATTACTTCATGCAGATGCTTCTTGAAGAAATATGGTGAGATTTTTTTTGAAGAGGCCTGTAGATCAATATAATGTGTCACCAGCATATCCAGAAATTAGTGTCATATTAAACCTTTAAGCTTATGCACATAGGAGCTAGCTTCAGGCTGGCACAGTGCATTAAAGGGAAGTTTACTGGAATATAAAGCTTATTTGCCAAAAGTCTGTGTTTTCTTGAAAGTATTGAAAAGAATCAAGTAAAGTGAGTAAAGGGAGATGGAGAAACCTTAATATTGGGGGGCAGCCTATATATTATCTTCATGTAGCGATCAAATGCCTCTTTCTTGGTTTCCTTTGTACTGGGAGGCTTCGCTTTGTTGCATTTTACTGAGTCTTGTAGCAGTGCAGCAAGGTCCTTATTTGATGTCACCAATTTCTCAAACTCCTGGAAAAAGACAGACAGAAAATATATTCACTACGGTATTTTAACACATATTTCAGAGTGCCATTGACATGTCATAAAATCTATAAATTCACACACACCTTCTGTCTCCACATGTCGTCGTTCACTAATAAATTGCTGGTGATTGCTGGAAATTCGTCTTCCTCATGTTTGTCTGCGCTTGCATTCCTGTTTGTACCAATATTGCTGACAGATTATTAAGTCAGTGTTTTGAAATATTCTTAATATGCAACATGAAAAATCTTACTTTCTTTTACTGCACTTTTCTGTATTCTCCATGATAGGCAAGTCGGGAACGGGCTCAGGGCAATAAGTGTAAAGGAGCTGTGAAAATACAACAGGATTAAAGAGACATTTTATCCCCCACATGCCCATCAGGCACACTGCAAGCTGAATAGTTACCATTTGTTGGTAGTTGTGTGGCAGGAACTTGGTGCAATTCATCCTGTATAGATCCCCTCTGAGGCCAAGAAACAGTTCCCCTCCAAACCCACCGTAAGCCAGACACTCAGGCACAGCATTCAGCTGTAGCGTCCTGGAGGGGTCGCATACACATTAGGATTAGCAAAGTAACATACATCATGAAATCACTGTCAGTAGCAGGTCATGAGCACCAACCTGATGAGGTCATTCTCCTCATTCCAGATACACACTGTCCCATCTAGACTGCTCGAGACAAACACCTCCAGATCAGGACACACACACAATCCTGCAACAAAACTGAGCCAGTCACTCACACACACAAAATAAATACAGCACCACCTATAACACAATTTTAAGAAAGCATGTGAAATTTTGTGTCCCTGATGAATCAATTTTTGTTTTGTGACCTGTGAAGTGGTCTAAATGTCCCTCCTTGGGTGGATAATTGGTCTGGCTCTGGTCAAGTAGGTGAAAGTGCAGTAGCTTGCAGGTGCCATTGTTGGGCTCTTGAAAGGTCAGGGCTAGCTTAGGCCCCAGTGCTGCCAGGTAGACTGGAGGCTGGCCACAGTGCAGACTCAGCTGCTGGCTGAGACACTCCTGGATAAAGGGGGATACTTTCCACACCACTACTGTCATGTCCTCACCTTAGGAAACAGAAAAAGTTGCTATATAAACACTGACAAACGTTCAAGGCAAATAAGGTTACATTGGGAAATACCTGTAGAGAGGAGATAGCCGTTCTCAGGATACACCTGCATTGTGGTAACTCTCTGGCCATCGTGTGCTGGTGTCCGGTACAAGACCTTCCCATCATCCATTTTCAGAACACTCACACAGCCTCCACTTTGGCCAAGAATGACAAAAAACCTGTGACCAGTTGCAAGAAAACACTTAAGATTAGGGCTAAGATTGCCCTCAAACTTTCATCACAGGATGCCTCACAAAACAATAAGTTTTATAAAATCACCACAAGGATTTCCCTAAAGAAATTTTCTAGGATTTTCTTTACGGAAACCCCTTTGATCTCAAAGTGTTTACTCTTAGTTATGCAGTATTATTATTATTATTATTCCCTTATGCATTGCTAGAAGGTCCTTATTTATTATTTAATTTATGATGATTGAAAAGGAGAAGATACCAGGAGGCATTTTCAGGACAGGGAAAACCCACTGAACACTATGAGTGATGCACAGCTCTTTAGAGAGTACTGATTTGACGTAGCTAGCCAGCCAAATGTGAACAAAACTCATTACTAAAGTTAGCTGTATTGTTTTATTGAAATTCACTGGTTTGTTCTGTTGACCCCTGTCGATTTTTGGCTTTCTTCTTTCTTGTTATCACAGTAATATTTTCTATATTTCTTCAATACTTTTCTTGATCTACAGTTCACTTTACAAGATTTCTTCTTTTGATTTTGTCAGTTAGTTTGGGCTCTGTTTGAGCATATTTGTTAAGGCTGAGTTAAATTTACAGTTGAATTAAGTGCTCAGCTTTCCATATTCTTTGAAGAGAACGACATTGTCATCTTCTGTCCAGTTTAGCTTTCTTTCCCTTTTTGTATTCTCTTTGTTGTCCATTTTAGAGAAGCTAGCTAACTCTGACAATAGAGCTGTCAAATAACTTTAAAGGATGATGTGAGTGAAGGGTCACCATGGTAACTGAAGTTCAAATGTGCAGTATTATGACAGTAACAACCGTGAAAGCCTTAGTCTAAACATTAAGGCAAGGAGACAGCATAAGAGGCTTTATGAAAAGTCTTAAATAAACCTTTTAGCTTAGGGAAATATTTTGCCCAAGAGACAAACTTATATTGTAAGGAACTAAAGGTAATTTATGCAACTGAGTACTTACTCAAGCACAGAACAATCAGATTTACTGAAATAAAGATATTTTCCCCATTGTATATTAGTAACGACAGAAAAATTGCTCACTTATTCTTGCCGTCATCAATAGCTGCCTTGTTTCTGTCACTGCATCCTCTTCTCTCCTGCAAACTCCTCCACCCTTCTAAAGCTCCCTGTGTGTCAGTCACATAACTGTAAAGAACCAGGCAGCAAGCCGGGCCAGGTATCGGTAGATTCTGGGCACCATTCTCAGTCATGTGGTCCCTGTGTTGCCAGGGCCCCCGGCCTCTCCTCTTCCACTCTTGCATCAAAGTGATTGGATTAGTGAGTGTGTTGGCTTGGAGCACCGTACCTGTCTCAGTCAGAGCCAACAGAATCTCTTTTTGCAGGCAGTAGTCAGCACACAAAACCCTCTGCTTTGCCTTGAAGGAAGTCAACACATCTCCTGTTTCTGCAGCAACAAGCATGATATCACTGTCCCCACTGACACAGAGGACTCGTGAAGGGTAAGGAGCAGGGAAGGGGGAAACTAGGATTTGTCTCAGTGGGCATCCTTTGTCCACTTTGAATTTGCAGTGGAGGGTGTACAAGGTTCTGATGGTCCAGAAGTCAACACCCTGGTGAGAAAAAGAGAAGAAAGTGTCTCCCTCTCTGTTGCCTCCTATGCACAGCAGAGGGTTTTTCTGCTCTGTTTGGACACACTCAACCACGTCGCCCTCTTCCACATTCCAGCAATGGATCGTAGAATCCACAGAGGCTGATAACAGCATGCTTGATGCAGGGCAGCAGAACAGTGAGTTCACCACACCTAGACACCGAGAAACAGAACATTTTGATCTTTTGTCTAATCATGAAGAGGGACAAAATGTGCATAGACGTTATGACTTTACCATAATGTCCTTCAAAGGCCACACGTAGTTCCCAATCTGGACCCCATATTCTAATGGAAAGCTCTTCAGATGCAATGATCAAACAGCCCAGTTGAGAGCAGTACACTATTGCAGTGATATCTCTGTAAAAAAACAACTTGTTAATCTTTTTGCTAACAAATTCAACCCACAACCAATCACATCACATGCTCCCATACACACCGTAAGCAGAGATCCCTCTTGTGCTCCAAAACCTTCCCGCAATCAAGGTCAACCACTGTCACGACCCACCCATGCACAACAAAGGCTCTGTGGGGCCTGCCAGACTGTGGAGGAGCCAGTGCCATTTGAGTGAACATGCTGTGCTGAAGTCCCTCCTGTATCTTCACCTTACACCTCATGAGCATCACCGACCACACACACACATTCCCTACGCCTGCAGTCACCAACTCTGTGGAGTGTTCTGCAGCTTGACAAACACAAATGTCCAGGGCATCAGCAGCAGCATCCAGGGGGTGTAACTCACTGTTCAGAAGTGTGAAGACAGGCCCTGGGCCCCAACCCACCAGACAGCCAGAGATCTTTGTGTTGGTCAGGCCCATGAAGGGGAGGCGTAACGAGGAAGTTTGCTTGTGGCCACCTGCTTTGTAAATGCAAACTGTGTTGTCTGAATGCAGGCTAATGAATCCTGCAGCAGCTTCAGAATACATCATGAAACGCACAGGGCTGTCACAGGGGAAGTGCTGCTGGCGATGGAGACCATGAGTGAGCACATGCTGTTTGCGCTGAGAGTTTTTTACCTAGAGAGTCAGACATAGAGAAAGCACACAAGGTGTGTAAGACCTCTGAAAGTGATCAAAGCAAGTGTGCATCATGTCAACATGGTCTACCTTGCCTGTAGCTTGCTTCACATGCTGCTTGAAAAAATTCTGCTTTCCCAGTGTCCTCCTGTTCTCTTGAGACAGAGCCCTTAAGTTGGGACTGGTGAAGGCTGCTGTTGTTGCTGTAGTCTCCTCGCCTGGGGCCGCCATTTCCAATACACAGGATTCTGCTGCATCCACCGACCTTTTGCACTTTTGCAACTAAATTCTCTTTTTTTGCTGATGGCTATGTGACATTTACTTGTCGGGGTGGAAGAGTGAAAAACACAGACAAAATGAAACTTTGTACAGTGTTGTAACATTATTTTCTTATAAGAAATAACAAAATGTAACAGTTACACACATTATCCTAAGTGCCTGTACCTGTTAAAACATCTGCAATTACTATTACCTTATTTTGAGTCACTCTTACATTTAAATAGTCATATAATTTTAAAGACAAGTTTCACTTAGATTCTAAAGATTTATTTAGACCGGGTCCTACTCATCATTCTTGAACTAGCAGCATTTCCTACTGTAAACATTATTTTCCACATTCAAGTGGGGGAAAGAATACCAGTTTTTGGTAAACATGGGGACCTTCTCTTTCCTCTTCTTCCTTTAAAATCTGTTCTGTTTTACACTATTTAAATTTCTGAAGGCCAGCATGTCACTTTTTGTCTGTTATCTGTTTAGAAATGTCTGGAGAGAAAAAACGTTATGCTATTTGGCAATTCAGTAAGAGATATAAGGCACACCAATTAGCTAGTGGACAAAACATGGTTTCAACACAAGTCATCATTAAAAGACAACCAGTCAACAAAAATAACTTACCTTTTAGCTAACGAGAACGTCACTCCTTGAGCTAAAGACTAGCTTAGCTAACTTCAGCTTTTTTAGGTCATCTATAAAATTGAAGATTTATAACGTTATGTATAATCCCAAAAGTTGGCTAAACTAAGTTAATATTCATGTTTACCTTCAAACAACAAGTACGTGTGTAGCCCGGATGCAGCAGTGCGTCTTTAATCAATACAATGTTATGTTTATTTACCTAAAAACAATGAACAAAGCTAGCGTTAAGTGCGCTAAAAGTTTGTTCCCTCGGTTCCCAGCCACAGCGTGAGGAGCTCAGTGTTGCCATGCAACGGGTTGCTCGGCTACATCCATGGCTGCAGGTCGGACTAGCTTGACTTGAAGCAGCAAAAATGGCTTCTCACATTTGGCTTCTTCAAATGAAATAAATTAAAAGTGGCCCTGTGGTTTAAAACACGACCAAAATAACTAACATTGAGGACAGTGAGGTCATGTATTAAAGTTCTTTGGGATGGTTGGATATCTGTTACTGGATATCTTATTTGATGTAAGGGTATATTACATTTGAATATCTTTAGGCTAATAAATAAATAAATAAATAAATAGATAGATAGATAGATAGATAGATAGATAGATAGATAGATAGATAGATAGATAGATAGATAGATAGATAGATAGATAGACCATCGGAATTGCATTCTTTGTATACAGTATGTCTAGTGAAAACCCAGTGTCTCCAAATTTGAAGATTTAGTTTATTTATGATTAACATTTCTAGTTAAATTAAATCTTACTTTATTATTAATTCTCTCTCTCTGAAAAACAAAACATAATAAAAACCTGTAAATTTACACATTTGAGATGAAAACATGCTTGCTTTATCTTAGATCATGAAGACTTGACATTTTGGAGAGATCTTAAAGTTGAGGAATAAAATTTGGAGATGATGATGATGTGTTAAGCAGGTGCATAAAAAACACAACTACAGATATGCTCAGTTTATTTAATAAAAATTAAACTAGTTGATACTGTACAAATATTTTACATTAATCAATATCAGTCAACAGTAGAAATATTTACATCAACAAACATTTACATTATTTAATTCTTATAATGTAATTATGGAGGATATTAAATGAATTGTGGCCTCTGTGGAGGATCTTTGGTATTCAGCCACATTCTATATGCTACAAGCTATAAACTATACAATGTGACCGTGACAAAAACAGACTTATAAATTGATCTTTATGCTCTTGTGGAGTTTAAAAATGCAGCAAATCTTCTGAAACACAAACACATCAATGCAGCCATATGAGATGCAGTTTTCAGAAGGCCTCAGTCATCATACTCTCCAACTTCTCCTCTTCAGCAGTAATGGGCGCAGTCAAATTTCTTGTGAAATACTGCATTTCTATTGTTCCTGACTCATGTGCCAGTGCTATTCCTGAATATACGTTTTGTTGTCCTGCGTCTCCAAACACAGCCATGGCAGTCACCCTGAGGAGACAGCAGAACACATGCACCACATATCAGTACAACAAATCAAACATTCCTCAGAAAAAGATCATCCCTCTTCTCTGTCTGATTCTACCTGTCAGAATTCATCCTTTCAGTGACCACAGGCTCTCTGTCATTTTCCAGCAGGTCCCATATGTGGAGGTTAGAGGCTGCATCCAGTACACAGAAGACTGCTGGTCTGGTTTGAGCCCACTGCAGTGAGACCACTGGTTCACCAGCTGCACTGTCCTTCCACTCTGCCACAGGCTGCTCATGGCTGACTGCATGCAGCCTGATGCTGCCATCCCCACAACCCACCTGGAACAAGTGGAAAAAAGGTTTCAATGTACATTATATAGTATATTATTATTTAAGCTTTTACATGGTACTGATAAATGAGAGCAGTTTTCTTGCTTTTGTTTACAGCATTAAATCCTTGCAGGCCACTGCTGCTGTACTTCAACATTTCTATGGAGGCAATGAAAATATGACTTTCTAATTCCAAAAAAATGCACTCTCACCAAGAACAAGTGCCGCATGAAGGGAGAAAAGTGGATTGAGCTGATGTCAACAGGTCGAACTCCCACCTCCTGAAACCTGTAAAACCTTGGCGGAGCCTTCAAACCGTGACTCGTTCCATGATTGACCAGACCCTAGACAGAAATTATATTAATACACCATCACAAAATGACCAAAACTGTTATTGAGGTGGAAATCATTTCTTAATATCTTCACATGGTTAATTTTAAAGGACATCAGTAGACAAGATTATGCTCACCATATTGGTGCCAATAAAGAAATGATTGGAGTCTGTTGGAAGGAATTTCAAATGAAGTGTCTGTAACGGCCCCATTTTCACTGCTTCTCGTGGTGATACCCTGAGAGCCAGACAGTCCAAGAGAGGGAGAAAAGTGCCAGAGCACAGGTGAAAGGTTACAACATTCCCAGCCAAAAACAAACCATGCAACAGTGGAACACAACGCTGCTGCACATTCACTCTGCACATACATGACCATAGATATGTTTCCATCAAACGTTGAGGTGACACAAACAACAGCCAGCAGCACATAACAAACAAGATCTTATGACCACGACTGAGCAGCTGCGTTCCACTGGGCAAAGACATTGTGGGGTATTTTGAGCCCAGTGGCTGGCAGTGACAGATGATCATCATAAGCTATTTATCAATCTCACCTCTCAGCAGTGAGGAGGGAGGAGCTGTGAAGTAACTTTACTTTGCCCCCAGGCCTGAGCCCTGCAAGAGAGAGCGAGAAAGCGGCTGAAGCTGGTACCACATGTGTGAGAAAGCTGAGTAAGTTTGTGGAAAGAGAGTGCGTGCCTTACCTAGATCTGTTGGTGAGCCGGCCTCGTTAGCTTTTGGGAGTTCCACTACCACCTAAAGGACACAGGGAGGAAGTCATGAAAGTCCATCATGGTATAACTTTGCTGTTTGTGTAGAGCAGCGGTTGTCAACACAGGGCGAATATCTGTATATGAATGGATACACGATAGACTAGAGTGCCATTCTGAGCCTTAGTAATATACATTTTTTTAATATTAATGGATTGTGTCACTCCTATTATGATACCTTGTCTTACTTATATTAAGATTGTAATTATGCACAAAGTGCACCACAAAGGATGGTGCAAACCGAATGTATAATGGTCCCATGGAGTCAGTGATTTAGCTGTGGGCTACAACTGTTGTTTTTTTTTGTGTGTATTTGTTGGAAATGTGGCATATTGGCAGCATTAACAGTATGTCGAATTGCCTATTAACAATTCCTCTTTACCAGAGACCCATGGATGCACAGACAACTATCACTGGATGTCTCTGACACTGAAAAAAACATAAAAACACAATGATTCTCAAGCAAGTTCTGAAATTATAAGGAGGCACCTTTTTTTCTATGATTTATGGTCACTTATTTGCAATGGACATAGGAGATAAGATATCCTTGGGAAGTCTAAGTCACACTGTGTTTGAAAATATGTGTATCATGTCTGTATGTTTGACAGAGTTATGACTCTGAGAAGGAGTGTGATTTTTTACACAAATTGTGGCAATCAGGTGTTAAAGGTTTTAAATGTACCTTAATTGCCTCCATGAGGTGTACAATAATAATTATTACAATAAATTACTTCCTGCTACTTTTAGACCACTGGCATGCACATGTCGCTTTCACCTCACATAGTATCTTCTCCTCACATTTCTCCCACTGCGTTCCTGCTTTAACTCTCCTGTGCCCCCACCCCCCCATGCATGCCTCAGTTTGAAAACCTCTGGAGTAAAGAGAAAGTATGTGCTATCTGTATTTGTACTGCTTTGTTGCACAACCTACCCAGAAATTTAAAACCCCACTTTCATCCAGAGAAGCCAGCTGGAATGACAATCCTGACGACTCTGGATTGTAAACAGAATAACAATTAAATATAAAACCAACTGCGAATGGCAGAAACATATAGTACATTCATACAATGATACACATGATCCTGATCATTGGATTTTCCATTCCTTACCTTCCTCAGATGCCAAAAGGGGAACCTCTGGCCTCAGCCCCCCCACTACAGTGGAGGGGACAACTTCTACAGAGGTCACAGATGAGAAATGACCTGCACTGGCCATCACGGCATCTGCGTTGACAAGGTGATAGAAGAGAGGATATCAGCACACACTAAATCAAAGGTTCTGTTACATAAGAAAACAGCCTCTGAACTTTAAGTGAGAGAAGGAGCAGGGGCCGTGCAGAATCACCATACACAGTAAATAAGGATGTTTGTCATCTATTGCCTTCTGACATTCATTTTCTTGGGATTGCAGAGCACAGAGTGAAATACAAACTACAAAGATGGCCGAGTGAAAGATCAAGGGGCTTTATATTCTTAAAATAAAGCAGACATTAAACAAGCTCTGGAAACACTCTGACGTTAAAAAACATTGATTTTGGTTTCCTCAGAAAAAAAAAAGATCTCGACATTACTTGTAAAATGCTTTTGTATGTGGTTTAAGGAAAAACTGGCTGGAAAATCCCCAGCGCCATTGACCTAAAATTCATATGCACACCATAAATGAATTTTAAAAATAGATGTTTTTTGATTGATTCATCCATCCATCCATCCATCCGGTCAGAAAGCCAGCCATTTTCTCCTGCCTGTCCAGGTCATGACTAATGATAAATTAATGGTATAATAAGGAATTATTGTTATATGCTGCTGGCAAATCATCAATAAATAAATGCACATGGAAAGTAACCCTAGGTCTTATCATTCGTTTTCATTGATATTTTTCATACTTTGGCTGATATGACTGTCAAACAGTTCTTAAATTACATTCTGTGTGGTGTTAAAAATATATGTCTTAAATTTCATTTGGTGAACCCCACAGAAACCCCTGGGGAAATCACCACCTTCTTTATATAATGACTACATTTGAGATAAAGTGGAACAGAGGAATAAAATGTACATCTGTGCTATTAACCTCTCAGCCAACCACATCATGCATTGAAAAAAAATTAACCATCATCTTTGACATACCAGTGGAGAAGGTGGGCTGTCGAAAAGTCCACTCATCCTCTCCTATCTTCAGGCGATAATGGTTACGAGCATGCTCCCTCAGGTCCCACAGCACCACAGAGCCAACTGACGTGCCTGCAAACACCAATGTGGCCTTTCCGGAGCTGAAGCAGCAACACTGCACCTGCAGTGAGCATTAAAGTTACTGGTGCATCTTGATCTAAGACAGGTAGACCAAATGGCTGAAGCTGTCTCCTTCTCCTATCACATAAAATGTCAATCTCAAGTTTTTAAGTCTCTAGAATGCCCTGAAAGTAAGTTTGCATATTTATGGTTGTTTTACTACCATTGCTATAATTGAAAAAGGAACCTGAAAATGTCACCTCAGATTCATAGACAAGGACTTTTTGGGGTCTGGATGGCTCCCAAATGTTCCAGATGCAGATGATGGTGCAGCTGTCCAGACGCACAGCACTGGGCTTCGTTGTAGGGCTGTGGACTGACATCATGGTGTGCCTCTGCACCTGAGAGAAGTGCACCACGCTGATGCTGCGACCTGCAATTGATCAAAAATAGTGCGATCCATTGGAAGAGCTACCTGAGTAGTATAATCACAAGTGCCATGAGCCACATGCTACAAAAAGCAGCTGCTAAAACACGTGCATACCATAAAGAAAAGGCAGCTTGGTGTTGAGCTGTAAACTTCCATCGCTGAAAGACAGCGTGTCTGTTTGAGACCTCAGCTTCCTCTGGGATTTTCTCTCAGCTCGATCCTCTTCCAGCAGGACCACCATGACCTTGATTCAGTCACAACACACAAAGAAAACAGGCCTTCGCTACAGCCATAGCAACCTTCATGTAGGATGTAAACAACTGCTACATTTTTTGAACTGTGTACAAACAAAAAGACAACCTGTGAGGCTGAGCGCATAAATGCTGTCAGACGCTGTGAATCGAAGTTGGCTTCACTTATGGATCTGTCTCGTGCTTCATGAGCAAGGTTCAGATCTGTCACAACAAAATCCTTGTTATTAAACATGCAAACTCTGAGGTCATGGGAGAACAATCTTGGTTGTTCCTTACCACCACAGGCCCCGCTGTGCTCTGGAGGATGCTGCGTCCACTTCTCACACATCTCTATCTCCTCTGTCTGGATGTCTCTGTCTGCATTGTCCTCATTACACTGAACATAAGCCTGACAAGGACCAAGTTTTCACACGTTATTTAGAAATGGACATTATCCTTTTCTCTTTTATATTTGGCTGCAGGCATCTGTGTAAACCAAATGAGGCAACAGAAACACATACTGACCTGCTTCGTGTTTGCAGTTCCAAAGCTTCTGATATACATGTCATATTCATTAACAGGTGGGAGATCCAAAAGGGAGAATGTCATCGAGAAATCCAGATCGATTAAGCGAAGGAGCTCCGTGCTGCGTTTTCTGTGGCCAGAAAAAATACATATTGAAGATACAGTTCTAGAGCTCATAAAATGTGCTAAAATAATCATGAAATGTGCTAAAAAAACACAAGTTATTCAACCATATTCCAATTATCCATTTAACATGAATGTATTTATTGCAAGTTAACCTACTTCTGTTTTGTGGCAACTTTCTTGCTGACTTCACGCTGCTTTGCGGCCACAAAGTCGATAAACTTTCCACGTTGGGAGGCTCTGCTCTGGGTCTTTTCGGATCCTATTCACAGAGCAGCAAAGATGCATTATATCTTGTGCAATTCTGCACAAAATATGCTTTAACTCAGACAGGAACAAACAAATCTGGGTACGCTGTCACATGTAATAACACCAAGTGCATATATTTTGGGTAGAAACAACTTTACCCCTGGACCATTTAGGCCCATCTTCCTCCTCTCTGCTTGTAATTTGTCTGGACTGAGCTGTTCCGACTCTCTCGTTCTCTTCATCCATGGCTCTCTGAATTGCTTCAATTTCCTTCCTCCTTTGTGCTGTGAGTTCCTCCCTCTCTTCTCCCACCTCTGGATGCTGTGGCTCCTTCTCGTCTTCACCTTCATTTGCACTCTCATCCATCTCCTCAAAATCCTCCTCATAATCCTTTGAGCCGAGAAATGTATTAGGAGCTATGACTGGGGATTTATTTCTTGCTTATTACATTTAATATGTTTAATGCAAATAAATATGAATGAGCACAAACTTTACATCTTCTAAAAACTACAACTGGCTGCACTTATAAAAAGCTATGAATACTCACCAGTTTCTTAGAACATAAATCGATTACAGCATGCAAAAGTAACACAAAGACAAGTAAACGTTAAAAAACAAAAATGTAATCACAATGAGAAACCTAAGAAAACTAACCCCCCCCCCCTAAAAATCCTAAAAACATGGTTCTATAGTAAGTGACCTAGAAGGCTATATTATTACCTCAAAGTCATCCTCATATTCCTGGTCAGCCAAATCTTCATCATTGACAATCTGCAGCTGTGACATGAAAGCATGAAGTAGAAAATATGTTACATACTTAAATAAGTGTTCAAAGACTCTTCGGGATGGTGCTGCATAACAGTGAAACTGAAGCTGAATAAGAGTGCAGTGCATGCAGTGCAGACAGCAGATGGCTCACAAGACCAAGTTCATCAGTTCAAGCTTATTTCTTCCAGTTTCAGCTCATAACATCATATAACAAGCTGTGCTGTGAGCTGAAATACTGTTTGCTTTCATGCAAGAAAAGGAAATGTAGCCGTGAGGTCATACTGGTATTATAATATCAATGTTCAGCCAGTTAACAATGGGAATAAGAAACCGCCAGACTTAAAACAAAAAGAAATCCGGAAATGCACAGCAAAGTAACAAAGCATCTTACAGGCTCCTCTCTGTCTGCTACACCTGCCACACTAGCTGCGCAGTGGTCAGATACCTTTGCTGCATCCTGGATCGCAAAAATGATACATGGGGAAAAAAAGGCACACACTTAAGTTGGGAACTATAAACAAAATAAAATAAAAGGATCTACATATTACAGTGTACAGGCATCTTGTGTGCATACAAACCTCAGTTTTAGTCTCATGCCTGTGACTTTTGTCAGATGCTGATTTGTTGGAGCTGGTTCTGTCTCTGTGATGATTTCTTTGCAGGTCTTCCCCCTCTCTGTGCCTTCTCTCCCTGTGTGTGTCCCGTTCCGCTCGCTCTCTGTCACCACGGTGATGCCTGACCTCTTCACTTGACCCCTTTAAGTCTCGATGCACCCTGGATTCACTGTCACGCTTCCACTGTTCATCCTGGAGAGCAGCAAAATCCAAAAAACAAGATGCAATCAAAGGATTTTTGACACTACTACAATTAAAGCCACTAGTCACAACTCTGAAGTGAAATGCTCTAGAGGTGTGGGATATAGACAGATAAGTGTTAATCAATTATTCAAAATTAAAAACAGTGATGGACAATAATATAACTGCAGATTCTTACATGATTTCCTCTCTCTTTGTGTCTCCTCTCTCTCTCCTCTTTATGTCGTCTATGTTCGTCTTTGTGCTCTGAAATCACAGTTGTCGACCCCACATATAAATAATAATCCTGTGAACATGGCAAGCTAAGTGAACGCTCTGCTGTGGCATTACCTCTTTCCTCCCTCAGCTCCGAATTCTTTCTGTCTCCGTGTCTCTCTCGTCGCTCTTTGTCATTCCTCTTGTCTTCATAATCATCTTTGTGTCTCTCTCTCTCTCCATGCCGATCTCTCCTCTCTTTATCATGCTTTTCTATCTGATCTCTCTCTCCCTCTCTGCTTTCCTTATGTCTCCTTCTCTCCCTCTCAGACCTGTGCTCTCTGTCTCGTTGTTCTCTCCTTCTTTCCTTGTCTTTCTCTTCTCTCCTTTTGTCCCTGTCCTCCTCATTGTGCCTCTCTCTATATCTTTCCCTCTCTTTCTCCTTGTCTCTGTGACTTTCCTTGTCCCTCTCCTTTTCATACCTTTCCTCTCTATCTCGCCTTCTCTCTCTGTGCTCTCTGTAGTCATCACCATACCTCTTTTCGTCTACCATCTTGTCTCTTTCCCTTCTCTTCTCCCTGTCCTTCTCATCTCTTCTATCCCTTTCCTTATCACCTCTCCTATCTCGTGAGCCCTCTTTCCGTCGATCTGCATATCTGTTTTTTTCATCTTCATCTCTTCTCTCTCTTGTAGTCTCCCTTTCCCTGTGCTTCTCTCTCTCTCGTCTAGACTCCTTCTCTAGGTCTCTGCGGCGTCTCTCTAGGGATTCCCCACCACGGTGCTTTCTCTCGTCACCATGTCCTTCTTCCTAAGAAAAAGACAAAATAAAACCATTTACATTATTTGGATGAAATTTAGTCTATTGATTTAAATACAGCTTGAATCACTGTTACATGCAGTGCTTTCCCACGCTCTCTAAAACTTACCCTGATGTGTCTTCTCAGGTCAGATGGTCTCCATGTGTCTTCCTTGGTGATTTTCTAAATAAATAGATTCTTTGTATTCACTAAATGATCAAATCAAAGCTCATTCAAAGACAATATAAACATATGTTTACATCAGACCAAATATATTCCATTCAATCAAACAAAAACACGTTCATTTCTAAAGATAACTAACATTTGGTAACTACCACGGCGGACATGACGTTATTTATTGAACATATATTCCCCAGCTTTAGTCCGCATACGGTAAGGTCAAAGACAAAGCAATTACCTTGTCGCTTTGCATGTTCTCATTTGTCCATTTATTTCTGAAGTCACTCAATCGCCGAAAATTAGCTCATAGTTTTGTAATGACGCCGCCATGATGGTGAATTCCAAGTGCGCAAGCGCAGTTATTTGAAACCAAGGAGACGCGTCACTTCAACTTGACAACAGGCTTATTAATCACTAACAGAGCAATCCCTGGAATCAACAACCAGTCGCCCTGGCAACGGCTAACGACTTCGCTATAAAATCTGTATTTTTTAACAAAACGAATAAAAATGTTTGAAGTTTGCTTAAACGATTATGACGTTCGACACCAGTTCCCCTGGTTGCTGCTAAGTGAGTTTTGGTTCATTTTGAGGTTCGCTGTAAAACACGTCTGTTGATCGATTTCTCTGTGCTCGTCATTCTACACACGTTCTTATTTTAACGGCTCTGGCATTTTATAGCCAGCTAGCTAGGCAGTAAGATACGTATTTGTTTGAAATATCCACACTTACATATAATGGTTCTTCCGTTTACTTTAAGAATGGCTATTTTTCCGTGTTCTTGACGTTACCGGGGTATTAACACATCTGATACTTAGAGGCTGTGTTTACCGCGAGTGAGAACCAGATGGCAGTATTTTTCATTTTTAGCTAGGCTACAGGCACCACAGGGAGCGCACGGTGCATGATCCCTGTGCGTTTTAGGAAACTGTCATTTCAAACCTGTGAGGAGCAAGGACGAGTAGAGCTGTGGATTGGACCGGCTCAGCTGGCCATTATAATCAAGAAATGCGCTCAGAAGCTTTTTATCGTTCGTTCTAAAGTGGTCAATGCCAACGATTCCTCCGAGGGCAATGGGCTGGTGTGCAGTTGAGCCGACGTGAGAACAGGGTCCCCAAAGGAACCGCTTCGGTCCGCCCGCACATGGGAACCGTGTCTCCCCACTTGACCCGCATTTTAACATTTTGAAGACGGACATGTCTAGAGACAACATGACAGATGTACGAGGAGCCCATTCCCACAATGCGAGCCCCGCTTCAATTAAGGAGAACGGACACGCCGTGCCGAGCCCCGCTCAACCCAACTTTCCGCATCCCTCAGCGGGGAACATACCCGACGACACCCCGGTGTCCTCCACTAGCGAGCTGACCCAGACCTGGGTTCACCTTGCAAAAACGTTTGTTCTCATTTTCCCCATTTACGCACTGGGCTATTTTGAGTTCAGTTTCAGCTGGCTGTTGATCGGACTTGTAATTTTTTTCTGGTGGAGGAGAAACACGGGAGGGAAGCACAGCCGACTGAGTCGAGCTCTTGCTTTCTTTGAGCAGGAGGAGAGAAGTGTCAAGCAGAGTCTGACGACCTCTGATTTACCGCCATGGGTAAGACACTCTGAAATACAGTAGATGAAATAATGTTCACGGTCGTTTATCCGAGCTGAGCCGGTTCCCCGAAGACCGTGTGGTATTTTTGTGCTAAATCTTTTTGAGTTTCCAGGAAAAACAATCAGCTGACAAAGAGCATGAGGAGCAGAGTTGAGCTGTAAAGCTGTGATGGAGCAGCTGTTCCCCCAGCAGTGACATTAGACTGAGTCCCAGTCTAAATACAGCAGCGTACAATGGTAAACCAGACACCACGCTGGAAAGGAAACATGCTCACAGGGTCCCTGTTATTTTGGGATTCAGGCTGCTATCTCTCTTGCAGTTAAGTCACTCTATTACTGCAACACTTGCGAGATAAAATTGGAGTTCTTGACTTTTCCATTCAGGGTTAACAGTTCAGTGTTCAGGGTTTTTGTTCAGGGGGTCTACTGGGTCACACTGGGTCTACTGAGTGTAAGACACTCAGTAGACCCAGTATGTAAATTGATGAGATAACATAGGTCCAATGTAATCAAGTGGTACCCAATACAGTTCGGATAAAAACATAATAACATAATTATATGTTATATATAATATATATGTGTATATATATCTAAAATAGTCATAAATATTTTTCCCTAAAAATGCCACGTTATGTGACTTTACTCCAGCACTAGTGACTTTGAAAGAGGCTTGTAAAACACCATGTAATCCATGTTGTTAACTGGTGTCTGGAGGGAGCTGCATAATAGCATTCAGGGGAAGCATCTCAAAGTAAATGCCCTGTCATCTTTTAGGGGGTTCTAATAATTGATATATAATATAAATGCACTTAGTGTCCCTGATGAAGGTAATACAGTCTTTCTGTGTCAGAATTTTAAATTCTATATTCTCTTCTGTATTGACTATAATGGAAGTCCAGTGGACAGTGAGAAACTGTAGGAGCCCCCTCATATTTATTAGTGCCTTGTGTATAATCTGGAGAGGAAATTGGATTGAAATTTAGAGACCTCTTTTCACGACTGTCACGATGATGTTTTTTAGGATACCAGATGGTCCCAGGAGTCCAGTTTGGAAATCACTAATTCGATTGCATTTAACCAAGTGCTATCCACGCACATAATACTGCTCAAATGAACCGCAAATTAAAGTGAGCCTCTTCTCCTTAACCTATCTAACTTATCTGTTAGCCCAACTAATCTACAAACCCAACCTTTTCCGTATCAGACTCATCCAAGATGCACAGCTCAGCTGGTCAGTGACGTGAAGTGCAGCCTCATGTTTGGAGAACAGTAAAAAGCTTATTCCGCTGACACATGGCTGAGGAGGCATTGAGGCCATTAAATGGGCATGTAGAAGCTAGATGGGGTAGAGCAGCAGCATCCCACTTAAAGGGAAAAAGTATTATTGAATGGCCTCAGCACCCCAATGCCTTAAATCTGCGGTTGATAGAAACTGCAAGTCGAGCACTACATGTAACTCTTGTCATACCTGGTGTGGCTGTCCATGACGGTTGCAAGAAATCACATTACACCTTCAGGGGCTTTACAGTGATTGATTAGCCTGTCTCAGACTGACAAACTGAGCACGTACCACTGTGCCGATACTGTGCTGTCATCAGGGGTCTGGATTTTCACCAGTTACAGCTTCCAAATCTTGGCTACGGCAAGTTTCTCCCCACTACGCTAAAGTGAGCCTTAATAGACATGTCACTGCTGTCACAAAAGCTTTTTAAGCAGGAGTGCACCATTCCCAAACTTCTATTCCTGCAGTGCACTCCACCTTGTTCCAGTTTATACCCTCAGATGTTTTCATCTGGGATGAGTCATTGTATGGGTGGGGTAGCAGCTACTTACAGTGAACGTATCAGTATGGGTCTGAGCTTAGTATCACATGGGAATTTAAATGAAAAAAAATCTCACACTGTCTCACTAACTGCTATATTTATTCACTTATATATGAGCAAGCATCACAACAGACTCAGGCATTAGTTCAATTGGGGAGAAACCTTCAGGAAACACACACACACACACACACACACACACACACACACACTGCCATCTAGGTAGAAGGCTTTTCTCTTCTTTAAACCATCATATACTATAACCCTGATTCCAAAAAAGTTGGGATGCTGCATGTAACATGCATCATAACAGAATGCAGTCATTTACAAATTGACTGTGTTTAAAACAGTTTTACGAAATGTTCCTGAGCTCGTGTAGTAACATTCTTTATTCAATCATGTGATCACAAAGTGGTGAACCTCGCTGCATCCCCGCTTGTGAACGACTGAGCCTTTCCAGGGTGCTCCTTTCATACCCAATCATGATACTATCACCTGTCACCAATCAACCTGTTTACCTGTGGAATGTTCCAGACAGGTGTTTTTGGAGCGTTCCACAAATTTGCTGTCTATCTTTCCCAGTTTTTGGGGAGTTGTATAAAAAGATTCGCTAAGGATTTGAAAGTAGCTGCAAAAGTGACAGTATTCATCTTTAATCGTCCAATGTAATTATACATAAAACATTACACTGTAGATTTTTGGATGTCACTTGGGACACAAACAGTAGTAAAGAAGGAGGCCAAAATGCTGCTTGAGTTCAGTTTTCTGATATGTGTGTTGTTAAGACGATTCACATTGTGTGCATTGGAGCAGAAACACATAGTTGCATTTATGTCAGTGTGACATATGAGATGTACCGTAAGTTTGAAAGGTAAGCATTACAGTGTGTGTCTGAAATCAGTAGGAGTGATGTCTGCTGTATCTCTCAATGTGATACTTTTGCATTTTTTGAAGATATAAGTCTGATGCTTCATTAGCTATATAATGTTTAATTAATAACAAGTTTATATTTTGAGTTCTGTCCTGATAACATTACTTGCTTAGTTTAGGCAGTCTGAACGAAGGGAGAATAGTTTGAAAAGTGTTAATTACACTCTCAAGACCTAAACCACAACAACACAGCAACGAGCTAAATAATTGAGACGCTCTGCACCCACTCTGCTGCACAGCTCAGTTTTCTCAGCCAGCACTTAAATGCATCCTTTTGAGTATAACATCCATTACTTCACCTGCATTTTCTGAACAAGGTCACTGTGTCAGCTGTGATAATGAAGCCATGCCAGCGTCCCTTCCAGAAGATTATATTGTTTACACCTCACAATGTACAAACTATAGGCCTGAATCTGTCATATTAAGTAGAACTTTCTGTTCCCCCTCCTCCTGCTCTTTTCTCTGCTTTATCCACACTTTGACATAAATGCTGGATAAGCACTTTTGCTGCCTCCATGAGGAATAGTGCTGCCCCTTGTAGCTGTCGCACCACATCTCATATCTCACCAGCACCCCGGCCAGATCCGTCACTTTGTCTTACGGTTGAGATTAGGGAATAAACGACTTCAAATCAATGTGATAGAGAAGTAGGGTTGTATATGTGTTATTTATTAACATGGTGTGTGGATGGCTGCGCACCTTTGTGCACGGTATTGACTTCATTCTCTGCATTTCCTTTACCTCGTGTTAAATCAATGCCTGATTTACTTTGACCGTTCGAGAAGATTAGTCAAACTGGAACTCAGTCTCACAGCACAGTTGTAGTATGCACATCTGTGGAGTGCTAGAATGAGACTGATATTAAATATTGGTATTGGATTTATTTAGAAATGTAGCAACATTTTAAAAGCACAGTCTTAAGGTAATCTTTATTTTCTAATTTATCTGTAAATTCAACAGTCTTGAGCAAATAACATATAAGATGGCATGAATGCAACATTCAAAATGTTGACAGGAAAGCAGTGGTCATATGATCAATGCATTCTTCATGTAGAATATAGAGTTGAGAAACTTTTTTCATCTTCCTCTTTCCTTCATCTTCTTTCTATTATATATTCTTATATTTAACATGTTGAATGACTAAGAGATGTGTCTTCTTCAAGCTTTTCCTTTTCTGTTTAGCAGAATTAGAACCCAAAAGCTTTTGAAAAATAGAACTTGACCTTGGGGTTTGGAAAGGTAATTAACTTTACAAATTTCCACTGCACACAACAGCTGTTTGAAACAGTTTGGAATGCTTGCAAAGAACAACATTCAGTGCAGCGTCTTTGTTCCAGACTGAAGTATCTAAGCTACTATTGAACGGATTGCCATGAAATTTGGAGCAGATTTTTATGTTGCCCAGAAGATGATTCCTACTAACTTTGGCGATTACCTGACTTTTCATCTAGAATCACCATCAGGTTGACATTTGTAGTTTTAAGTGTCTCAACTACTGGATGGATGGCCATAAGATTTAATACAAACATTCATGTCCCCTTCACGATGAATTGTAGAAACTTTGGTGACCCATTAAGTTTTCATCTAGCAGGTCAAATTTTCTTTCTTTTACCTAAAAGCCTCAGCTGTGCTTTGTGTTTAGTGCAAATTGGTAAATATTAGCATGTTTGTAGGCTAAACTACAATGTGAACATGATGAACATTTCACCTGCTTACACGTAAGCTTGTTAGCATTGTAACTGTTGTTGTGACATTAGGATTTAGCGCAAAGCACAGCTTGTGCCAAATTACAGCCTCAGGGAGATGCTAGTGAGGCTGTAGACTCTGCCTTGTTGTAATGATGGTGAAATAAAGGTTGAATAAAACAGAATGCAGTCATTTTCAAAGTAACTGTGTTTGCTGACAATGGTTTTACAAAGTGTTCCCGAGCCTGTGTACTAATATCCTTTATACAGTTGTGTGTTTTACAAAGTGGTGAACCTCGCCCCATCCTTGTTCGTGAACAACTGAGCCTTTCGAGATGAAACATTAATTGTATTGTCGTTCGATTGATTACAAAAAGGATTAGCATCTTATCACATTCTGTTAAAAGATGCTAAATCCAAACCATTTTTCGAATTGGGATTGAACTTTGAAACCGTTTAAAATGGAAGAAAAGAACGCTCTGCACACTTTTGTTTTTCATCAGAGTGAGTCTGCACCTGTTATCTGCTATGACTGCAGTGATTTTCTCCAAAGTGGTTGCTTTTTAAACTGAAAAACAAAGAATTTCACAAATATGAATGAAAGTCCAGTTAATAAAAATTGACATTTGAATACAAGCTTTTAGTTTAAATGATCACACAAGAATTTTTAATGTATTTAAAGTCAGATTGCCTGTGGAACTAATCTCTCCACATAGATTGAATGTGGAACCTTAATGAAACCCACATGAACTGGAGATTATCTGCTCTGTTTTCTCCATTGTAGGTCCACTTCCCTGACGTGGAGCGAGTGGAGTGGCTAAACAAGGTAAAGAATTGAGCGGCTGTCTCTTGAATTTGTTTGCTTGAGTGAAGCCCTCCTACTTGCTTTTTATACACAGGAGTAAATGGGATGTCTGTCGCTCCTCTTCCCACTGGGGCTGTGAGTGTTGCCACACTGCAGCACATCAGACTTAACATGCAGCCCTGTTTTTCGCAGCACAGTGAAATGCATTAACCCCTGTGAATCCCCACGGCAACAACCTGGATGTACATTTTAAAGCACTCATGAGTAAACATTAAAATGATCTAGACACTGACATCAAAATTTAATATGTTGGTCCCTGCTTGATGCTTGTGAGTTACTTAAATAGAACAGAATTTTGAATTTTTTAAAGTTATATCATTCACAGTGTGAAAGATGTACCTGTAGAGGTAGCAAGAATAGCCTAAAAAGGGGTCTTACAGCACATACATTTAGATGCATTTTAGAATAATTTATATGATGGAAAAGAAACATTTTTAGTCAGTCCCTTCATGACTCTACTACAGTTTGTCTTTAAAGTTCAGTCCTTTCTTTCTGTATCCCCTCAGACAGTGAAACAAATGTGGCCCTACATATGCCAGTTTGTGGAAAAACTGTTCCACGAGACGATCGAGCCGGCGGTGAAGGAATCCAACTCCCACCTCAGCACCTTCTGCTTCAGCAAGATCGATCTAGGAGACAAAGTGAGCACCTCCTAGTGTTCCTGCATGGTTCTTAGACCGATCATGTGTTGTTTCAGCAGTCACAAAACAGACTACTGGCAGCAGGTGTCGTTGGGACAGCTGGGGAGGGTGTGTGGGAGCTTCAGCGGGAACATACATGCACGTCGCTGACATATGTGCTTGTTTCATAAATAGTTTCCATGTGGGGTCAGGAGAGGGGTCGACTTTGTGCTAACCACGTGGGAGTTTGTGAGCGGTGGTGGTGCTGGTGTGTTGAAAGACTGCAGTGGTGCAGTGGTCATAATGTTTCCCTGTGTTGCGGTGTAGCCCCTGAGGGTCAACGGGGTCAAGGTTTATACAGAAAATGTGGATAAGCGGCAGATTATCATGGACCTGCAGATCAGGTGAGCTACCAGATCCCTGTTTAAATCACTCCTGTTTTACCTCTGCAGCTTCTTTCTGATTGTGGTTTAAAATGGTTTCCACAGACCCTGAAAGAGCACTCGGCTGATTTAACATTGCACTCCTATAACACTGTCAGACTTATGATGGACAGTTTTAAAAAAAAATTATGCGACAAAACCAGAGATATAGTCTTTTGGTATTTCACTCATTCCTTTTCTTTGTCAAAACCTGACAACAGTTCAGTTGGGGGTAAAGTCAGGGTGGGCAATTTAATGCAATTTGTCAGATTTTGCGAAGCCACGAAAGCCTTTAAATGACTGTTTTCACATATGCAGTGGTACTCCCTAATAAGTGACAGACTTTGATGAGTAAAATTAGAGGCGTAGCCCTTTTAAGGGATTGTTGATCTGAAATAATGGAGTTAAAGTTTTAATCCTTAAGAGTTTAGTCCTGGTTGATTTGGTGACACCCATGGTTAATGCTAATAACAGTAAGTACAGCTCTAATACAGTGTTTGGAAACTGAGCAATAAACAGTGAGGGTGATAATGAGATGAAATTAAAAACAGTAATGCAGGATCACATATGGCAGTCTGGAAAACAAGATGATTCAAAAATGTTGAATATGACTCACTGAGCACAGTAACTACAGTCGTATCATATCCGGAGGAAAATCCTACATGTTTGTGTTTGTGAGTGTTAAAACAAACACAGGAAAGGAAATGAATAAAACATGGTGTCTAAACCAATGCAATGCCTTATCCGACCGAACCAGACCTTGAAAGTCTTTTTAAAATTGATTTTTATATGACATGCTTTGTGTTTTTGCCACTCAGCTTTGTCGGAAACACTGAGATTGATGTAGATATCAAACGCTACTACTGCAAAGCTGGCATTAAGAGCATCCAGGTAAGGAAATTTCTTTTTGTTTCACATCCTCACTGAGGTACATTCCTTTGACATGAGTCTTGGCCTCTACAATGGTTGTCAGAAAAGGAGCATGAAGTGTTAGATAGAAAGTGACACAGTCACCTCAGGTAAAGGTTGTCCTGTCGGCTCTAAGTTGAGGGGATTTTTCCTGTATTGGATGAATCGCAGCTTTGATTTTTGTGCAACATTTATCAGATGCTGAAGGTTTTTGCACAGGAGGTTTTCTCCTTTCACTAGAGCACCATTTCTTATTATTTCTGTGCCGTGACATCTATTAAATGTCTGCAGGTACAAAGCTTTTAGCATGAGTATATAATTTCATCACCACTGGTATGAAAGTACAAATTACTTGTGTGTATTGTGTACTCATAGTGATGAGGCTGTACTAATAACAATAAATTCTCTACAGCAATGTTTCCCAACCCTTTTTAACAATGCCTACTTGCAACCCTTTGTCACAAATTGCATATGTCTAAATATTGTGAACAGTTCAACCAAAGACTAATTTTCTGAGATTGTTTACTTTGAATTTTATTTAGAGGCCTTGGAAGGTAAAACTCCATGGTCTAATAAAAAATAATCATAGTTTTGTACTGCAGAAATGTTTTCTTTCTTCGTTCCTATCCCATTTATTGTCTTGTAACCCCTTAAGGGTCCGAAGTTGGGAACTACTTCTCTGCAGAGCTATAAAGGTAATCCAATAC
Source organism: Chelmon rostratus (assembly GCF_017976325.1). Taxonomy (NCBI): domain Eukaryota; kingdom Metazoa; phylum Chordata; class Actinopteri; order Chaetodontiformes; family Chaetodontidae; genus Chelmon; species Chelmon rostratus. The sequence goes on from NC_055677.1 coordinate 8,314,125, forward strand.
AACAGAGTGGTTGAAGAGAAAACAAAATAAAACTGAATCATAATGCACAATAGAGCGTAAAAACATAATTATAGCAAGGTTATGGTGTACAATTTAACTTTGAATCACTGTAAAAGATTATAATTTTCTCAGACTGAGCCCCTCCTCTATTAAATATATGTAATTCACATCAACATATAAACTTTGAAAATTATTATGTGTGTATGTGTGTGTGTGTGTGTGTGTGTGTGTATTGGTGTCCTTGACCCCTTTGTGTGTTGCTGCAGTGGAATAGAGCAAGCAGAAAAAAACAATCAGCGTGCCTCCTTGGAGACCGAGTGCTGTTCGGTCTGTCCCTGGGGGAGATCTGTTGCTCGCTGCCCTCATTATGTAACTCAGGCAGACCTACATATCTCTCCAGCTCATTATTAACCACTAATACATTAGTCCCCATCACTCCTTGAGCTGGTTTACACAGAGCAGGTGCGTTTGACTCCATGACACCGCTGAGATTAGTGATGGCTTTGTGAGGAGTGGGGTTAAACACTGGCTGATATTGGTCTATTATTTATTTTGTGTGGTCCCACTACCAAGATGGAGGTCCACTCCTCACCACAACTACTTTACATTAAAAGCCTGTTAAACGTTTAAATTACGACATTTTTCTTTTCATAAATAAACCCATTATGTAAGATCTATTCATCATTAGTGTGTGTCGGTGTCCCTGCCTTTAAGACCTGGTCGTTAAGATAGACAAATCTAAATGGGGGTTTGAATTCTTGCTCATACCTCTGATAAATTCAAGGATATATACTTCACTTTGGTTTGCCAGCTACTGTCTGTGTCATTTTCTGAGGAGCTGATTTAAGGAAATAATGTCTCATATTGAACTTGGCCAAGAAATAACATGAAGCCTTTAAATGAATGAGATGACATTTACTTTGAAGAGCTGCATGCAAATTTAAAAGAGCTCAAATAGTGTTGATCCCAAGAGTGTTATTGGTATTGGTTGGACAAGATTTTCTGACTATCCACCCTGAAAATATAAATATAGCCTCAAAACAAATATATTGGTGCTAGAATTTAAGCATCCTTTGTTCCCTGGTGTGGATTAGAGCAGCTGTGTGGCATCCACATGACGCATGTAAGGCACTTCCAGCACCATAATCCCTGTAATTGTCATAATATGTTATTGAGAAGGTGGAGGATGACACGGGGCAGGTGTGAAATAAGGCCGTGATCGAGTTTCCAAACTGTCATGTGCTACAGCTAACAGCTCCACTACTGAGGAATGTCAAGAGCCAGCAAGGTGTGAGTTCCCGTTAACTCTCCCTTTCTGTATGAGTGTGTGTCAATGCGTTGCTCTTGTGTTTCCATAGATCCACGGCGTGTTGAGAGTGGTGATGGAGCCGTTGCTGGGTGATATGCCTCTTGTTGGAGCTCTGTCTGTGTTCTTCCTCAAGAAGCCAGTAAGTCCAGGCGCTGATAATATGACACTAGTTAATTCAATTAAAGCTGGTTGATAGAGAAGCAGTGGAAATTAAAATGATACAGCAGTCTGAATAAATGTAGTGTGATTAGAGTGGAGGCTATTAAACTGGGATTTGTATGTTGAAATAGAAAACCAGCACCTGAAATGATGCAGCAATATGACACATTCAGTCTTAGACTGTTATTTTACATGGCGTTTGAAAATTGTGAACTTATTTTTGAATTATCTGCTTTCTTTCTGTTCTTTGTACTCAATAGTTTTTCCAAGGTTGGCTGCATTTCTGTGAATATCACAAAATGTCAAGAATATTATGAGAAGAATTTATACCCCATTTTGGTTCTTTGGGCATTTCATATTCTCACTAAGTTTTATGATATTGTACAACATAAAACAAATTGCTCCTTAGTTTTCTGCTTTGCTAATCTTTTTACCTTTTTCAGGCAGAAATAATAATGATAAACGGAACTTGGATGTTAAATGTTAATTTCATAATTCAAATAACTGCTGAATCGTATTACAGTGTGTTTCTTCATTTATCTTCATTTTACAGCCCTAACTTTCAGTTTAATTTCACTTTTTTCTCCATCTGTTCATCAGAAATACATTTTTAGATGTTTTTTTCTGTGAAAAAACTCCATTCAGGCTTACATTGGCTTTGCTGGAACTCTACACCTTTGCCTCCATGCGCAGATCTAAGTCCACCCACCCCTCCTCTCGTCTGCAGCTGACAGTCTCAAACTGTCTTTAGTAACGTTTGCAGTAACTTTCTGCATCAACACCCCTAAGCCGTATAAAGTGTCCTGTCAGCATTTGACATGACTCATCATGTAACTTGGCAAACTAACCTTGGCTAACATTATCTAGCACACTGCAAATCTGTTGGACACAGTCAACAGATAAAACACATCAAAAATAATCTTACCAACATGTTGGTTTGTACTCGCTGTGTCCCCAGGATAAATGGATGGAACAGCGTCGGGCTTCAGTATCAGTTTTGTGTCTGGAAAAAGGCTACTGCAGGCTGCGGTTTGGCTCTCAGATTTTCAGATTACCATTTCTCCTTTTCCATCTTTGCAGCTGAAAACAGAACAAGTCTCTGCCATCATTTTGAAAATAGTGAAACTATTGAAAATTTGAAATCAGCAATGGTGTTGACTGCTTATTTCGCTTGTGATATGTCTTGTAGCATATAAAAAAACTCCATATGGACATGTTAACATGCTGAAACTTGATTTGAATTGGAGGTGGGCTTTAATCTGCATAATTTTATGTGATTTGCACTTCACATTTCCAGTCGCTTGGATTTTCCAGACCACATTCTATCAATCCCTGTGCAGAACCACTGCTGCATAGCTTAAAAATGTTTGACCGATTTACACTAAATGGGAGGACCCAGTGGAACTATAGCAGAGCTTTAAATAGCCACAGATCAAGCCAGTCCTACTTTGGCAGATTTCTCTACCCAAGACACTCAGCTAAAGCTCAACGTGGAGATATTACTGTAGGCGGCTGAAGGAAGAAGGTAGAAGTCAGTAAATCACGGTGCAGTCCCACATGCATACACACACACTTATGCATCTCAATCTTCTGCCTGCCTCCAGTTGAGGAACATTGCATTGGTACAGTGGAGGCGAGAGAATAAATTGCAAAAGCAGCTTCTTAAAAAAAAGAAAAAAAAGAATCATGACATTGTGTATCCTGGAAACCAAATAACTCATCGTCTGTCTTTCAGCGTGCCATACAAGGTCTGATCCTCAGCGCCAAATGAAATAGAAACATTCCAGACCATAAGAGGTCTTGACCATGGCCGGTCTGTGTGATCGCACTAATGTGACTCAGTGCAGTGTAAATAAAGAGATGCAACACATTCTGCTGTGAGATTTCATCGCTCAGGTTCAGTTTCTACAGTCCTTCACGTTAGATAAGGACTTATGATAAAAGACATCTACTCCACATTGTGAACATAGGATTATTTACATTATTATCTAATTTATGGATTAATTAATAGATTGAGTGCTTTGTTACGTTTTTTTTTATTAATCAATTAATCTTTAGGCTGCAGAATAGTCCACAATATTGTCAAAATCTATGTCTTAAAGGAAAAGTTTGAGATTTGGGAAACAAGAGTAACTGAGTCATTCAATCAAGTGAAAAATAACTAATGAATACATTAATATTAATCAATCCTAGATTACATCTTCCCAATTTGATAGTACTCTGCTTTTTTCTCTTTGATGTCAGTGCAAATGTAATATATGTGGGTTGTGTAACAGATAATTAAATTTAAAGTTGTTGTTTTTTTTCAGATAGAGACGGTTTCAAGTGGTGTTTCTGTTGCAGCGCTGTGACAGAATGTTAAAATGAAGTCAATGAGGGACCCAAACTATTATTGTAACGACTGCCTTGAAGATCATTTCACAAACCATTCGGAGCTGTGCTAAAAGAGTGCATAAGAGATTCTTGCTGATAGTTAGATCACATAATAGTTGCCACTCTCGTATCTGTACACTAAATATGAAGCTCCAGCCAGGAGATAGTTAGCTTAGCTCAAGACTGAAGACTGGAATCAGGGGGAAGCAGCTATGAAGGTGCTGGCAGGATTTTGCTATCTCTAGACAGACCCAGGTTAGCTTTTTCCCTGTGTTTCCAGTTGTTATGCTGACATAAGATAAGAAGATAACTAGCTTTTTGCTGTAGCAGAGACATGAGAGTGGCATCAATCTTTTCATGTAACTCTCAGCAAGAAAACAAGCAAGGTTATTTCACAAAATCTCAAACTGTTCCTTTAAAGTTGCTGATTATGTCTTACCAGTCCAGAGTCCAAAGGTGTTAAATTCATGAAAACAAACAGAGAAAATCAACAAATCTTGACAACTGAGAAACTGGTATCTGTAAATGCTGAGTATTTCTCAGAATAAATTAATTATTATCTTCTGTTATACACTAGGTTTATAGTTGGAAGATAGTGCTGTTGTTTTTCACTACATCCTTGTTACCCAACTATGCAAGTCGAGTCTTTTGCGCGCTCTGCAGGAGTGATTTGCAGGCAGTTGTGTGTCCCTTCGCGCCACGCTCCCACAACACTCAGACCTCCCCATCACATCATTCAGAGCCCTGCAGTGCTCCCCTCTCCCCTGCGGCGCTCACTTCATCTGCTGCAGTGAAAGCAACTTGGCCAGGAAAGAAGAGTGGGAAGGACTCATTAAGAAAACACAGCTACTTCAGCATGGAGGCAGAAACAGATCAAAGCTCACTGAGAGGGAGGATCTGCCTGCATTTCAGGTCTCAGCTGATGCTGATGATCCACACTCTCTTTGATTTGCTTTCTTTTTCCTGTCTTCTCTTTTGAAAATGAGAAAACCTGCTGCCAGTTTAACCCAGATAGTGAATGGAAATTGATTTGCACTACTCTTACTCCAGATGTACTCTGGAATACTTTGTAAAAACTAGTACTTTTGACGCTGGAAATCTAAATTGTTCCTGACCTCATTATGCAATGAAAACTAATGAGACCCCAGAGGGCTGCTGCTACTTTTATAAATATTTCAGTAAGCAGGTGTTTTTGTATTCATTTCCATACAAGGATCTGTGATTTCTGTCTAACAGTGCACACAGCATCCACTTAAACACTTACAAGGTAAAACAAACTTAGATGAAAAAACAAAGAAGGTAAAAAAATATGCTTAAGCTTACACAAGGCCAGAAAAGGTTGTTGTTTTAATATTTTATTTACATTCCATTGCCAACCATTTCTCTTAAATAACTGATACACCTAAAATATAGTAGGTGAGGCAGTTCTTTGTTTTCAAAGTCGACCAAAACAGCAGCAACTTGTTTTTTGACACTTTTGATTCATATTATTTTGCTCCAACCTGTATAGGACTCTTTGTCTCTGCTGTTATTATTCAGCAGGGTGTGTTGGCCAGAAATTAGAAGTGATGAGGTAAATGTAGCACAGGGGCCAGGAAGCAATAAACTGAAGTGTTTGAATCAATTTGATTCACACTCTGTTCACTTGCACCCTGACCAACTGGTATGATCCCTTTTCCTATTTTCTCTTCTTTTAGCTTCTGGACATTAACTGGACCGGCCTCACCAATATACTTGACATTCCTGGACTCAAGTAAGTCAGCTCAAACTTACTTTTCTTGCTTATTAAGAAATGTCTTTGTTGGTGCTTGTGAGGGAAATTGAAGTGCAACCCAGATGGTCAAGTTTTTAGAAGAGCAATAATTCATTATTGTTTTCATTCACCTGACACTTTATCTGCAACTAACTAGGAAATACTTTCACTGCTGCGTGTATGTTCACGACAGCCTGTTCTGTCCAATTTCTAAGGAGATAAATTCCACCTAATGCACTGAAATTATTTTCTGCTAAAGGTTTTATTTGAGTGCTGAATGCCTGAGGTGTCCTTGTCCATATTACTGTTGTGATTAAGAGCTTGACCTGACTTAGCTGATGTGGGTCGTCTTTTTGCAAGCAGGCACTGAGATCAAGTACGATGTTTGCAGTATGTTTACATGCACGCATCATAGTGAATAAAGATTAAGATAATTATCAAGTGGGCAAAAACAGTTAAGATCAGAAGATGTGCTTTCTTTCTTATTTTGTCTTATTTATTTTAAGTGTCTTTTCCCCTTGGGCAGATGTGTGGGCTGAGCAGAGAGTAAATGAACGTCAATTAAGAGTTGCTAACAGCCAAACACAATTACTCGCTGCTGTCTTGAGTGGTTCATACATTATTTACACCCCAAAGAAAGTGAGACATGCGTGAATGCTGCTGCATGTGGTATTCTGGGATTATGGCTGGTTGTCATATACGCTGCTGATGTGGGCAGACATGTTGGCACAGGCAGCACTTAGTGGCCGGTCTCTGTCAGCTCTTCTGTTGAGTCCTCCGTGGGTTGAAATGGATCCATGTAGCTTGTGCAATGCAATTTGTGTGTGTGTGTGTGTGTGTGTGCGTGTGCATGCACGTGTGCCCGTGTGTTGGTTGTGGAGGAAGGAGGGCACGTGTAGAGGAGAGGGAATAGCTGGTGGAGCGGAGGCGCAGATGGTGAAATCGTAGCTGCTGCGAGAGTGTTCTTTGAATGCAGCGGCAGACAGGCAGACAGCATCAGCTGCCTACTTGAAGGCTCGCCCAGTGTGTCTCTTTTAAACCTTGTTTTTATTGTGTTATGTGTACATGTTGTGATATGTCATTGCTGTTGAGTTGGTTTTAGAATCAGAAGCAAAACAAGAGTCTACAGGCACGCTAGCAGCTCTGTTAGGCTGTACTCAGCAAAATACTAAAGCAGGCATGCTCAGAATGACAACATGCTGATGTTCAGCAGGTATAATGTTTACAATGGTCAGCAGCTTAGGTTAGCAGGTTAGCATGGTAGCATTTGATATTTAGCACTAAACACAAAGTACAGCTGTGGCTGACGGGAATATTATGAGCTTTTCTGGCATTTGGCCATCAACAGAAGTATTGCAAAGTTATTACAATTCATCCTGAGGGGAACATGATTGTTTCACCCAGAATTTCACGTCAGTAGTGGTTGAGATATTTCGCTCAAAACCACAGTTGTCATGGTGGCGTAAGAGGAAAAGTCAGGGGATTGCCAAAGTCATTAGGATTCATCCTCTGGGAACCATGACATTTGTAGAAACTTTTGTGCCAATCTTTTCAGTTGCAGCTGAGATTTTTTAATGGATAAGTAAAACTAGAATCATGACTGTCTGCTCATAATTTCATGGAAATCCATCCAATAGTTGACAAACTGACAGACCTACACTACCAGCCCTACAGCCATCCCGCTAGCATGGCTAAATGCATTACCGTCTGTCAAAAGATGATGGACATTTTTCAATGAAATGGCTCAAGAGAGTGAAACACACAGCACCACACTGTACATTCTATATGATATAAAGTGTGCATGTCTGCAGTCAGCACTGTTCTAAAATGAATAAACGGTCTTCCTGTTATTACTGTGCGTGCACACACACAGGCAGGTATGTGGGGGTGTCCTAATGTTTATACCAGGGGGGCCACAAAAATGCAGCAATAAGCACTGATGCAGCAGGAATCCCTTTACACCCTCAGATCTCAGCTGGAGAAAAGCTCCGGCTCTGATCGGTCCCCCTCCAGAGAATCATAAAGTCTCTAATCGGCTCACAGGGAAGAGCTGCAGCCTGCCGTTTCAAGAAAAGCTCAGGATTGATCAAATGAATGTTTCTCCTGACTCCAGACACAAACACAATTGAGTTGATTTCATTTCCTTCAGAGCGGATGGTGTGCTGTTTTTGTGTTGTTTTAGAATAGGAAAGGAAGTTTCTGCTTTTAAAGGAATTTTAAATGCTCTTGCTGTATGTCTGTGATAAATTGCAAGGTTGGAATTAACTGCAGGCATTTATGAAAAATTAATTCTAAATTTCCTGGTTTTGGAACTCATTCACAACCTTGGCTATATTAACTTGCACAACACCTACAATAAATCCCAATAAACTCAGAACTACTCTTTGCTCTGAAATGTCAAATAGCTGCTGGCTAATTGTAAATTGCTAACATCTGAATGGTTTGACATTTAGAAATCTTTATATAATTCAACCAACAGTTTGCTTATGGATTTTTGTCTCTGAGCTGCAGAATGAAGTAGTTTCAACTTGACTGATCCGTTTCTGTTTGCTATTGTATGTTAGGCAGGGCTGCAGTGAATGACTATTATGAGGTCGATCATCTATTAGTGAATAAGTAATAATCGACTATTCGGTTTGTGAGTCACACAATTATGCAATGGCTCTTATTTAGCTATCAGCTTTTAAATTGTGTTCTCTAAACCTGCGCACTTGGCAGCAACACATTCTGCAGCTGTAAACGTCAACATGAACGATGCAACGGAGCTGACAGCAGAGAAGAAATTAGTCTATGTTGTAGAGTGGTCGTAAGCCTTAAAGTTATAGGAATACATTTCTGCACAGCATTATAAAAGCAAAGAGCAAAAACTAGAGAAACAGTGAGATTAAGGAAAAGGGGTTTGAAGACTCTTAGCCAGCTGTCTGCCAACAGATCAAAAAGTCTGGATTTAATTTAACCTTCATCAAAAATATAGTTTTGACTTTGCAGTACAGGTGATCTAATCAGTGTAAGTGGCCGTTCTTGGTTTGTGCAGCGACTCTGGAACATCCTGGGCCTAATTCAACAAGACATCTTGGAGAGAAGTTTCCTTAATTTATAACACCAATTACACACAGCCTGTCATCTAGCTACTGTAAGTTGCTACACTGGCGGACAATTAGAAGGGCTTGTGGTTGGTACATCAGGTCCTGTGTATTAGTAAATGTCCCATTTATTTGGCTACTTGTCAACAGACCATGTTGTTGTATCTCACATGGCAGCACATAAGTGTTTCCTCCAGGCCATTTTGTACATTTAGTTGGTGTATTCAGGGTCCTGGGATCACTCTGGAGACAATTTGAGGATCACTTCCAGTTGGTTACTCAGACAGTTTACAAACGCCTCTCATTAAGACATCCACATCATGATATATGGACGGCTGTGCTGTAATCACAACTGTTTTTCTCCGAGGGACAGGCGCAGCAATGACACCAGATGATGAATTTTCATTCTAATTCCATTTTTTTCTTGCTGTGATTGCAATTTTACAGCTGTGCCACAGCTAAATAAATAAAGGCGCTCTTGGTGGTAATGTCATTCTCTACCCTCACTGTCATTGTTGTTTTCACGGTGTTCAATCATTTGTGGAGCAGATAGACGTTCAGAGGTTTGATGGCCCACAGCACCAACATGCTTGAACTGACTCCAATTTTCCTACTATCTTCTCACATGTGTAGCAGAAATGTACTGTACTAAACTGAGATTAAAGGAGAATATTTATAACCCACGGGCACCCTTACTTGAATAATTCATTGCTTCGTTCTGTTTATCTTGCTTTCCTCCTTTCTTGCTTCCCTCCCTACTGTCCTTACAGTGGCTTCTCTGACAGTCTGATTCAAGACATCATCTACAGTTATCTGGTTTTACCAAATCGTATCACCATCCCACTGGTCGGGGACGTGGAACTGGCCAAGCTACGCTTCCCCATGCCGAAGGTACTAATACAGTGTGAAAATGAAATTAAACATGAGGTGGTTTAATATGCCTCTTCTGACTGTTTGGGTTAGGACATCGGCTGACTGCTTCATAGTCTGTGCGATGTGTGTTTTATTATTCTTTCTGTAATAAAAGAAAGTAGATGTCAGGGTTTTGTCAGCAACTCACAGCATTAAAACAGAATGAAACAAAGCAGCAAAAAACATTTCAAGGCTTTGTCCCTTGTACCTGTATCCATGGCAACAAGATAAACACTTAAGTATACTTCAGTGCAAGCTGCGTCCTCTTTGAGGATATACTATTTTGTGATGTTTAAGGTGTTTTTGGCTATGATTATGATGATAATGATGTCAGATTTTCAAATGCGAGGGTTTGCTACTTTTCTCTCTTTCATGTCACTACTTGAATTAGAAAAAAAATACATTTAGTGACTCTTTAGTCTTAGACTTGGTCGCACAAAAAAATATTTAAAAATTTGACCTTGTGATGGACAATTTGGATAATTTCTGACATTTCATAGACTAAACCATCAATTACTAATGTAAATAAAAATGGAAGTCTTACAGTTCATGGCAGAAAAGGTAAAAAAAGTCCTCAATTTGAGGTTTGCATGCAAACAGTTATAATAGCTAGTGTTACTACCTAACATTAGCTATAAGCCACAGTTTTCTCTTGCATTGCCTCATGATACCCAGTAGGTAAAGTCACATCTTATCAACTCTGACTCTGCTGTGGCCTTGAAGTGTCAGAGGCTGCTATTTCAGAGTCGCTCCCCTTAACGCTGTGCTCTGCACGTCTCCACAGGGAGTTCTGAGGATTCACTTCCTGGAGGCTCAGGATCTGGAAGGGAAGGATAAATTTCTGGGAGGGCTGATAAAGGGCAAGTCTGACCCGTATGGGGTCCTGCAGATCGGCAACCAGCTGTTCCAGAGCAAAACGGTCAAGGAGAGCCTCCATCCCAAATGGAACGAAGTTTACGAGGTGACAAGCGAGGGGTGTCTCTCGGAGTAGGGGGTGAACGTTTATAACGGCAGTCTGAGTAATAGTATCATTTGTCAACACATGAAACGAGTGTATTCTCCCAACCTGCATGAGGTAATCTGTCTATTGATTGCACATGCCTGCTTGAACAAGCATCAATATGTGCTTCTCTTCATCAGGCGCTGGTGTACGAGCACTCAGGTCAACACCTTGAGATTGAGCTGTTTGATGAGGATCCGGACAAAGATGATTTCCTGGGAAGGTGTGTTTCTTTCATTTCCTGCCCTGCTCTGATCGTAGCCCATGTTCTCCATAAGAAACAAGGTCCACAGAAATATGACTGACACGTAAGAACAAGCATCGTTGTATATTGACTAGCTTTATATAGATAAGCTAAGGATCTGGTGTGGCATTGCATATCATGTCCTAAACACAGTGTGGACACCTGAGGGGATGGTGTGGTGAAAGTATCTCGGCCAGTAGACATCAGTTATAGGACAGAGGAAGTGGCGTTATCCCACAGTTCCAAGCTCAAGGGCAAAGTCAATTGATTCTGACCCAAGGCTGTAATGCTACACCCAGCGCCCACAACGCAAAGCAACCAATCAATAACTGGACCCCCTCTGCTCAGATTAATTGGTGGACTTCTCTGCTTTCTGTTTGCCATCTGTATTTGATTAATTATTTGTCATTATTTACAGCCTGATGATCGATATGACTGAGCTGCACAAAGAGCAAAAGGTTGATGAGGTAAAACCATGTCTGTGTCAGATTATAGTACTCTTGTAATTAGAACATGCTTAGGGGTAATACATTATACACCTTGAAGGAATTGTTTGACATTTTAGGAAAGATACTTATTTCCTTTCTTGCTGAGAGTTAAATGAGGGGATTGATACCACTCTCATGACTGCATGGTAAACATAAAGCTACCGAAAGCAGCTGGTTAGCTTATCTTAGCAGAAAAACTGGAAACAAGCGAAAATAGCTGGCCTCACAATGCAACCTCACAGTGACAGTCACAAGACTTATCGTACAGATATGAGAGGGGTTTGAATCTTCACAACTAACTCTCAAGAAGTAAACAAATAAGTGTATTTTCCAAATTGTCAGACTAGTCCTTTATAAAATCATAGCTCCTAAATGTTTTCAAGATATTTTTTAGCCAGTTACACAAATCAATACTTTGTTCCCTTCACTGACTAAACTCATTGATTTAACTATGATGTTTTGTAACGCTGTTGCAGTGGTTTAACCTGGAAGAAACTTCTACTGGGAAACTCCACTTAAAACTGGAGTGGCTGTCACTGCTCTCCTCTCCTGAGAAGTTGGACCAGGTATGACACTGAATAAAAACAAACTGTCTTGCCTTAACAGAGTAAATATTGTGTCACTGTTTCTATATTTGCTACTGATATTGGAGGGTTTATACATAACAGCCATCTTTCTCTGTGGTGACTGCATTTTCTGTCTTTCCTGCCCAATTAGGTGCTGCGAAGTGTGCGTGCAGACAGAAGCCTGGCCAATGATGGGTTATCGTCAGCACTGCTTGTGGTCTATTTGGACTCAGCAAAGAACCTGCCAGTAAGATACTGCAATGTTACTTTATTTTGATGCTGGCAATGCTGTTGTAAAGCTTGTGCTAAAATATTTCACTAGGCTACTGCAAGCTTCTTGTTCTCTACCCAAAACATAGACACCACATTTAGCAACACTCTGAACCAGTTTAGTAAGAAATACCAGTGTGGCAGCAATGCTCCTCTTCCTTGTTACCGTAAAGTTTCATGCTTTGTGGTGCTTGAATGACCTCCAGGTAAACCTGGAGGCAGGTTCATTATTTTGCTCATTTTCTTAGCTACTCCAAACCTGGCCATAAAAACAACAACTGGTTATTATGGATGGGGCTTGCAGCTCCAAACGGGTCAATATGTTTTATAATCAAATCATTTCAGCTCAGGGATTCTGTCTTATATCAAGAATTGTATAGCAGTTGTCAAATTAGAACCTTGAACTTGCAGAACCTAAAGTTTTCAGGAGCACCAAATGTGGTAAAACGTACCTATAACCTGAAAATAACCCGGAGTCAAAAGACCTAAAAGGCTTTTCACCATAAATTACAAAGTAACACCTTTTTAGTCATTTCAGAACTCATGACTCCACCTTTTTCTTTTTACTCTTCCCTCTTCACCCAAGAGCGTCTTCACAGGCAGCTTAGGCTGTGGAAACTTAAGCGAGAGGAGAGCATCTGGTCTAGTCTTTTGTGAGAGCAATACCTCAGAGTATAGGACAATATGTGTGAGTCCCGCAGCAATTTTGCATCCTGATAGTGTTAGCATTGGCCGTGTGCGATGGTGTGGGTTAAACAGTAACAGGACCTGTGTCTCAAAGCATGTGTCAGCTGCACGGTTTTATTGTTATGTCTGAGGAAAATCACCCCGAGTGCCAAGTAACCATTAACATGAGGTAGGCACTTCAAAACACAGGACTCAGCGATGCCTATTTGTCATTCAGACGCGTATTGTGCTAAATAAGGTTCTTTGTGCAAGTGTGAAATAATCAAATGTCTACAGAATGAAGAGCTCGAAACTGTATTAGTGGGCCAATTAATGTGTAGTTGTAAAGATACAGAAAGCCTGTAGCTGGCTTAAAAGTCACACATTGTTAGCAGTGCCTTCATATCTTCCCAGAAGGAAATAACCTCATTATTCTGACCTGTGTTTTCATTGTTAGCTTGCTGCAGTGTCGACAATATCAGACCTCATGCTGCTTTTTACTATGTATTACCCATACCATTCGTGTTTCAGTACATACATCAACATAGTTTAGTGGGCTTTTCCCGTGCCTCTTAACCATTCCCAGTCACTCCCGTCCTATTAACTGTGGGTGTGATTTTCTTCCCCAAATCTCCTTGTGGCTTAAAGAGCAACCTGTCAGATTTCACCTATGACGGGTTGAAGCAAGTCTCAGTCTTTAAGGCCCTGAAGGTAATGTGGGAAAAATGGATTGCATGTACAGATCACACCCTGTGTCTCATCTGTTGCTCTTCGTCTGTGTCCTCAAGTGCACCGTCCAGTGTCATGTGATTTTGATGATAATCAAAAAAGCAGAGTGAATTTACTTGTGCATGAAGATGAATGATTGCATTGTCTGTTTTATGATGTTTTTTATGCTTTGCACGCTTCTTCTTATTTGTAACAGCACATGATTTTCCACATTTCCTAACTCGAGTGATCTTGCATGCAAAAGTCTATTGCACTGAAATATTTCTAAAGGAAAAAAAATGTCTTTAATCTTTATGGTTGATTGAAACACTGGCCACTTTTTGTAGCATCCATATTAAAAGAGAAACTATGATTTGCCTATCTAAGGTTCCCTACTTGTGCAGGTTTTTATGGCATTGGAAATAAATGGGGCCAAAGGTTTTCTCCAGCAAACCTGCCAAGCAGCTTGTTAGTTAATCAAGAAGCTGATCATGTCCACCTCAAGTTGGAACTCATGGTATGGAACAAGAACTGATGATTGTCAGGCCGGCATTCCTGCATTTCTCATCACGTTGGACAACCAAATGTCCTGCAACAGTATACACTCAATGTGGCATTATAGTGGAAAAACATTACACTACGTTTAGAAAGAGGCAGGCAGAAGTAGAAAAAGTGAATGTCCCTTGTTAGGTCAACATCAACAGGTGATATACTGTGTTACAACACATGTAGCTGTTCATATCCAAACACAGTTTTAGGTTATGCAAACTCCTAGTTCCAGTTAACATAATGTGCTTCTTGCCTTTGATATTTCCAGGAAGTTTTAAGCCTCCCATGCAATGGCACTCCCTCAGTGCAAGATCAGTCCATGGTGAAAGTCACCGCAGCATTGTGTGCCAGTTTCATTTGGCATTACAGGGTAACTGGAGTACAAATACTTCCAGTTTGCACCCAATATTCCCCTCTGCATCTCTTTTTCTTGCCTTTCCATCACATAATATAAACGAGCTGAGCTGGTGTGTAGCACTCCTTCATTTTCTTGGGAAGTTGTTTTGATTTCTGAAGTGCATCAGTTGACATCAGAATAGAGAGAACACAGATTTCCTGGATGTAGACATGTCTTTAACTTTGATTGTGCAGACTCAATGAGGAGCACACCACATTTTCAGTGAGCTTGCCTTAAACAACCTGATGCAGGCAGGATATTTAAAAATGTGACTGACTCATTAAAGATGTGTCACCATGACACATACTTAGAAATAAGATTGAAAATCAGGGTTTTGTAAAAAATATGAGTTTTCGTTAATTGTGAGATAAACTGTTTACTGAATATATTTCTGTCCAAAAGCACAAAATGCCAAGACACCCACCTACCCACACCTACTGATAACCCCAGTTGCAGATGTGAAGTTAAGCCAATTTTATTTATGTAACCGAATTACGTAGCAAAATTGCAGATTTGTCTGAGAGGGCAAAATACCCTCAATTCAGATAAGAAAAAACTCCACAAAGAAAAACTTCAACAGAGTAAAGAAAGGGAAGTAATGCAATAAGTCGTGTTTCCAATTACATGTACAATTGTAAACACAATGTACAATTACAATGTAGAGAAATAGAATGACATTTTTAGGCAAATTAAGTGCATAAACCTTAATAATGTGAAATGCTATACAATTTTTTTTGCTCAGTGCCAACTGAATTCAAGTTCGAGCATATTAAAAAGGGTGGGGTTGTGTTAATCAGCCTGCATGTACAATGTGGAGCTTAATTCTAATGCTGGTGAGAAATAGATGTCAAAGTTAAGCTCCTTCCTCAAGAGAAAGGATGGGTTAACACGTAAGTTAAGACTTTCCCCATGGCTTGTAGACATGTACAGTATTATTATTCTGTAAGGAGTCCTGAATAATACTTAGCTGTCAGAATCCAGCATGCTAAATTTAGAAAGCAGAGGAGACAAAGCTTGGCAGTCTCCCTGGTAGCCTCTCTGCCTGCAGCCCTGCTTGTCAAAACGTATGGTAATGTTCCATCCCCTTTGGACTGCAGACTCTTCCACCATTGTGTGCTTGATACAGAGTCGCAAGAAGCTGCTGTTTGAGTTTGGGTGTAATTATGTTGTCCGTTACTGACTTTGTGCATTGTGTGTCACAGTGAGGAGAATCGGCTAACCCCCCTCTCTCTGATTCTCTAATAGTCTGCAAAGAAGAGCAGCAGCGAACCCAGTCCTTATGTGCAGTTGACTGTTGGGCACAAAACACTTGAGAGCAAGGTGAGTCATATGAGCACCCATTAGTATTGTTATAATGTCTGATTTCAATCTGTATGAGATGTAAAAAAGACCCTCTGCAGATTTTGGATTTTGGTGAGTGTGGAATTAAAAGAGAAATAAAATTGCTGTACAAAGAAGTGAAATGTAGTATTACAAGTGTTACTGCCTCCAACATACCATTATGTGTTGGCTAAAGAGCCATTACCCTGACATTTAGTGTGTTTACCAGTTATTTCTCATAGAGTTCAAAAGGGAAATTAGTCCGGGGGAGGACCAAGATATTATTGATGCTGAAGGTTTACTACAAGCATCCAATGGATTAAGGGAGATATGTTTTATTAGATTCCTTTTGTAGCAGAGTTAAAGCGTTAAATAGTTACAAAGACTTTGTTTGTGAGAAATCCAAAAGTTTAGGATGGTGAACAGCTCAAAATACTACAATCCTCATGAGACTCATCGCTATAAAGAAGAAGCCAGTGAATCAGAGTTGATGCAAACACTAAAAGTTTTGTTGTTGCAGCAACAAAACAGGGCACCATTATTGCTGAATTCAACTAAAGCTGCAGATTGTATCATTAATTTTCTTCAAGCATACAGGTCCGTGTGCTTGTATGTTCGACTTAGCAGATATTTTCTAACGCAGTTGTGCTAAGGATTCGAACAGGAGAATTTTATACACATCTAAACCTCTTTACAACTATATGCACGAGGGTGAGTGATGTCAATAAAGTTCCAGTGTGTGCATGCCAACGTGGTCCTCAGAAGAGGTCTAATCAGGCAAAATAAGTGAAATCACCTGTGCTGACTGGCTGAAGATCAGCACCCAAAGACATGTCTGTCAGGCCTGTACTGCTGCCATCTTCTTGCTCGTTTCTGTGGCCTTTTGCCTTCAGGCAAAAAGTGAGAAACATAGTGAGAAACATATTATGTGGGACTGAGGTGACTGACTTGGTCACTTAGGAATGCTTGGCTATAAAAACTCCTCGTCTCACTTGCCAACAGTATACTATGTTTAGGATTGTTGTATTGTCCTAAAACTGTGCAAAACACCCTTAAATCTAAAATCACTTTGAACTTATGGTCGTTGTTCCATTTAAAATCCTAAAATCCTAATCCTAATTGCTTAAGCAAAGAGCCAAAAATATGAAAAGCCTCTTGCTGTCCTAATTCTTTATTCATGGAGACCAGTCTAGTGGGGAAACTTTCTGACACATCAAAGAGTCAATTAAGAAAATCAACAAAGGTTTAGAGGTTTTAAACAACATTGTTGTGTTGAGTAGAACTTAAAATTGTACCTGCAATATAGAATATATGAAGTAATATATACACACACACACACAGTATTAATATGTCATTGCTGATATTATGAGGCTGTATTCAAGTTCAACACTTTCTAACGTCTGACAGATTTCTCCAGATGAATTGTGGTTTTAATCAGCTGCTCTCGTGTCTTTTAATTAACAACTAACAAATTACTAACTGTCTGCCTGTAAAGATCCGGTACAAGACCAAAGAGCCTCTGTGGGAAGATTGTTTCTCATTCCTCGTTCACAACCCCAGGAGGCAGGAGCTCGAGGTGGAGGTAACGCTGCGCAAATGACAACATGTATGTTTCGTAAGATCACCCACCAAATTGCGGAAGAAGCTGACTCTTCATTTGTCTTAATGCACAGGTAAAAGATGACAAGCACAAATGCACTCTGGGTAATTTGACGGTGCCTCTGAGTAGCCTGTTAGTGGAGGAAGACATGACGCTGACTCAGTGCTTTCCTCTGAAGAACTCCGGACCCAGCTCCACCATCAAACTTAAGATGGCCCTGAGGGTAAAAAATGGACCTGCATGCATTAGTGATTTAGGGTTATTCATTTCAGGAGAGCAGAACAGATGCTCAAGATCTGCTGATTCAGACAGAACCGATTGTGAGAAGGCTGTGCAATGAGTCGCAGAGTGCATCTGAGCTACTGTCTGAACCGAAGAGTTTATCACTTGTAGCCAGCTAGCTAAGTAAGCTAATATTAGCTTCAAGAGTTGGTTGCATGTGATGGCTACATGTGTGCTGTGATGTCAAAAGACTGAGGCAGGGGAAAAGTCTCACCATAGCTGGGGTGTTGTATTATTGTGTTTTGGGTAGTGGTGAAAAGTAAGTAAGTAAGTAAGTTTGCTTAAGTAGTATGCTGAAGTACAATTTTCAATTCCATGTGTATCTTATGCCACTATATACTTCTACTTCACAGCATTTCAGGGAAATATTGTACTTTTTGTCCCACTGCATTTATTTGATAACTCTAGTCACCAGTCACTTTACAGATTCTAATTATTAATGCAAAATATACTCAACAAATGAACGATGTGCTATTATATATAGAGGTAAGTATTGTTTGCCGGGAAGAAACTCACAAATTAACCAGCAGTATATAAAGTAATTAAGATTTCATAGCCCCTATGAAAGCTTTCAGCACTTCTGTCTGTGGAAACCATCCCACTCATACCTGAACTCCTGACCACATTGTACAAGCACCCCTCCTCCTTCACAAATTCCAACATGCTTTGCTATTTGAAATATTGACTTTGTGTTTCAGACTAGAATAATTCTAATACTGTCTAAAAACACAGGATACCAGAGGAAGTAAATTGCATTGGCCTTCTTGAAACAAGGTGCATTCTCTGTTATTGAATCATCACAGCTGATCAAATAAAAGAATGATTGCAGCCATGTCACAATATTGACCTGCACTGAAATAGCTTTTCTATACTGGATCACAACCAGCTCAAGATTCATGATAGATATTCACAAAGAGAAGTGGCTTTACAGGGTTATTGACAGTTTTGCACAGCAGCACCATAAAGACAGATTACGCCAACAGCCACACGAAAATACCTGAATTTTTTCACCAGTGGTAGTACCATTTTACAAGAAAGGATGAGTCATTCTGACTATGCAGGTTTTTTTTTTAAATAAATCTGAGGATTGTAGTGACTCTAAGGTTTTATGTAAACCCACCAATCTAACCAAATCCCCTTTTAAAAAATGTAATTTTTGTGGAGTTAAGATTTGGAAGGTATTTACTTGAGTTAGAGTATTTTCACAAGAAATAACATGAATAAAATGTTCAGAAATGTATTCCAGTACTGAGCTGTGGTTCTTATTCATTGTTTCCTGGATTGTCCTCCTGTCTTTTTGTAGATCCTCTCCCTGGAGAAGCAGGTTTCCTCAGACCAACCTTCCTCCGTCCAGGTCAGGAAGTCCAGCGTGCCGCAGCCAAGCACAGCCCCCGCCCAGAGACGATCTGCCTCAGATTCCCCGCTGCCTCCACCTACGCCTCCGCCACCTATAGACGTTTCCACCCTCACCCTCCAGCAAAGGGACGGCGAGCCATACTCAGCCAGCCCACGCCGCAGTACCTCCAACCTGAGCACCTGCATGTCCAGCTCCCAGAAACACCTGCCTCATAAGGAGTCCACACCCAGCCTGGCCTCCGATATCTCCCTGCCCTTCGCCACCTTGGAGCTTCAGCAAAGGCTTCGTCAGCTGCAGAAGTAAATGGCACATATGATACATCGTTTCCCGCCTACTGTTCCTGTCTTTCTCTACATTTTGTTCCCCATTTCTAAATCCTTTTCAGCTTTTACTTTTTTCTCCTCCTCATTTCATCATATTGTTTTTCGATTAACTCAGATATTTACGCATACATTTCAATTCTGCACTTGCCTCTGATATAATAGCATTTTTGTTGAATATGTACTTTAGTGAATATTTTATCAGACGAGTCAAGCTATCCATCTGTCCCTGTTTTATCCGTGCTGTATAAATTCACTTGCAGCCTCTGGTAGTGACACTGACTTCCTCTGGTGTCTTTCTAGTGGCTCGGCACCCAGCCAGTATCCCCTGGGTGAGGTCCAGCTGACTGTTCGACACAGCTCCCAGAGGAACAAACTCATTGTGGTGGTGCACGCTTGCCGGTGAGGTCCACAACTGCCAACGTACTCTGCATCCCCATTTGTTGTTTGAAAGATATATGGTAGACTTGATTTCATTTTATTTCCCCCACACATTTGTCCTTGTTTGTTTCGGCCAAGTCTCGGCCATTTATTGTAATTTATGGGTTGTAATTCTTCAGTATCCAGTTTCCCCTTGCCTCTTGTGGAGCTACCAGCATTTAAGAATGAAAAGGAACTATAATCTAAGCAACGTGTGCTTAGCAACATGTGAGTGAAACCCGTTTGTCCTGTGTGTCCTCAGTAACTTGATAGCCTTCACCAAAGACAGTTCAGATCCCTTCATCCGCCTCTATTTGCTGCCCGACAAGAGCCGGACGGGGAGGAGGAAGACCGGCACAATGAAGAGGACCCTTAACCCAGTTTATGATCAAACGTGAGTTTAGGTATTATCACTATCTCACGCTTAAAATAAGCAATGCATGATATTGGATTTTTGCCGATCTATCTGATAGTGACGATATTTTCAAGCTCATACTCCTTTCATGACCAATGCTGAGTAATCATTGCAAATAAGCAACTTTGCCGTCCATTTCTGCAAAAAACCCCACACCACAGACATACTCACGCCATTTTAAAGCGTCATTTTATCGGTCTGTCATATCGGCAGAAATGCTCATTTCGCGCCAAATACCAGTATTTTATTTTAAAGCCCTTTTCCGCCAATACCCATGACATGCCGATAAAATCGTGTGTCGTGTATTATCGTGTAGGCTTATTAGTGCCATGTTTGTGATCTAAAAAGTGTTTTTCAGATGTGTGCTGTAGCCGTTGTGCCTTTCACATGTGCCCTCTTTCCTGAAGGTTTACAGATTTAGAGATGCTCAGTGTCATAACTAATGACTAAGTGCTTATTTGGTATCATAAAATCAGTCTGAAATGTGTGTGTTTGTAGGTTTGAGTTTAGTGTATCTATGGTGGAGCTCCACAGGAGAACTCTGGATGTAGCAGTGAAGAACGGAGGGAGCATCCTGTCCAAACACAAAGGGCTTTTGGGAAAGGTAACTCCTGCAGGTTTCTGTTTCTGGCTGTTATTATAAGTATTCTCCAGCAGCAGAGCCAACCCTAAGTCCTCCCTAGAGTCCAAAAACATAATATCCTTTTGCTTTTTGCAGGTGCTGGTAGATTTAAGTGGGGAGGATATATCAAAGGGATGGACTCAATGGTAAACTTCTATTTTACCCTGTGCAGCTTCGAGTGATTCCTTTAGGAAATAAACACTTTTGTGCTTAAATATATTTCTTTTTATCGTTTTCTCCTGCAGGTATGATCTGAGTGAAGATGGTTTGTCGTCTCAAGGCATAAGAAGTATTCAAGACCCCCTCCTCACATAGTCAAACCGCCTCCCTGCTGTAATATAGTGATCTTGTTCATATAAGGGCACATCATTTATTGTATTCATGTACATTTTTCATATAGTTTACAGCATTTATTTCCGCATGCAAGAAGTTTTTTAAACTTTTCCAGTCATTTCATTCATGATCATGATTGGAAGATATTGTAACATATTGTACTGCTATTGTACACACTAACTGCCTTGTCTCTGTTTTCAGTGTTCTATGTAAATATCAGTTTGTTAATATGTACTTACAAGAATTAGCAGGAGTTGTCATGGCATTTTATTTCTTTAAGGGAAATGATATTGAAATGTGTCAGAATTGTTACTGCTTTCTGTCCAGTTTGTTCAAATGTGACAAATTCTGTTTTGTCGTCTGAGAAAACTCTTACCAAAGGAACAGAAACAATCACAAATGTAGGCCTAAGTAGCAGTCTTGACTCTGATATGTTTTTGTCATGCAGTGTTATTTGATTTTTTATTGTTCTTTATGCTTGATTACAAACATGGAATGAATACATGCAAAGAATGAAATGATTGCTCTGTGTACTGTGTGCAATATTGGTTGTTCTGAAAGTTGTCTCAGATACTGACGACCTGAGGGCATTTTAGGGCTATGAACAAGTGCTGTGTTTTATGAACAATATAGAGGATACTTGAATAAGGTTTTGACTGTTGTTCAAACCAGTCGAGTCCAACAAACAAAATAATGTGAGCAGAGACAACAGTTATTGCATTTTATGAGCAGGGCTGCCAGAATTAGTTGTTAGGATGACAGCTATGTCATAGACTTGTACATGTTTTCCCATGCTGTTGGGGCGTTATAGACTTTTCTTGTTATCTATCCTGTGCCTTAAAAAAACGCAATGTAATTTTTGCCTTCTTAATGTTATTATTTTGAATGATGCCTCATTGGTTTTGAAAAATAAATGGTTTCTCTTGTGAAAATGATGGCTGATATTTTTTGTAACTGGTCCTTCTGTCCAGCAACATGGACTATGAATTATTCCTACTTGAGATGTAAAAATATGTGTGGATTGGAGTATATGGTGCTGGACTTGAGCAAATTGTTGGATTCAACCTTGCAGCATAATTTCCCTTGAGAAATTGGCTCTAATCGATAAAGGAGATTTCTGAACAGAATAAATAAAATCAGGTGCAAATACAGTACAACGCCGTCGTCAAAGCCAATGTGGTCTAGTAAAAACATCACACGCTGTAAGATACACACAACATATGTAGTATTTTGTCGCCATCAAGTGGTAGATGAAGCGAATGACAATTATACGTCAGCGTCAAAGTTGGACGCGACGTCATGACGCACGGGGTCGACTTCATCCAAATTTGCGCGGGTTTGCTGTTATGGTTGCTTGTCATCCGTCTGTTGTGGAGTGGCAAAATTACAAATAAAACGGTAAAAGTCGGACCTTTTTTTGGTTTATGTTTTATACCTTTACGATTAGAAGTCACAATACTGCCATTACCGACGGACAGAATAGGAGTAACGGTTGCAAACAACACTTTTAACGCAAACCGACAAACGGACTGCCATGTTTGTTTAGATTGCGTTATAGTAACGTTAACAGTCTTTTCTTCGCAGGTTTACTGGGAATCTTAACGTCGTTTCTCGTCGCTTGGAAAACCGAAAACATGTCCAAGCGAGAGGCGTTTTTAGAGGCCGCCTGTAAGGAAAATGTGGAGGACTTCCTTCGCTTTATCCAGCTTCATGTAAGTAGCTTTTAACGTTAATATCAAAGCAGGAAGCCTTCAGAGCCACCAGAAAGCTCCTGGACGTGTCTCGGCTTCATGAATTCCTTCTATCGTAGGTGCTCTTGCGTTAGAACTGGAGAAATAAACAAAATATTTCCCACACATCCTAGTATGACACTGTACACTGTGCTGTGTCCAAAACAACCATTAGGCTGAATCAAAACTGTTGTTTTAACAAAAACTGAGCATTATAATCTTCATGAAGGAAGGTTGTTGTGTTTTTTTTGCAACTGTTGTGAACTGCAGCTAGAAACTGAAGTGTAATTCAGATGCAGGTCTGAAACTCTATGATTGTAATAGAATTTGGAAAATTAGTCTTAAATTTCATTGCATCTGACAGTTTCTGCACATATGGTTGCTCTGGTCATTGTTTATTTCAATTTTTTTTAATCTAGTTTATACAATGTTGATTAAGTGTTAGATTTTCCGATTGACCAACACAAAACAAATGGCTCAATCAAGCACAAAGGAACTTCTACACTGCTACTAAGCTACCAAGCAGCTATTTGCATTTGTTTTTTTAAGCACAAATTTAAAGATTTGTAGCTGTCAGCATGTCTATCCTGTATATCTCAAGTTGTTTCTCTCACCGCTCCTTTTTTTGTATTTTTGAGCAGAAGGACAAAACGGAGCCTTTCGATGTGGAGGAGGTGGTGCAGGAGATGCCCAGAGACCAGAGACAGACTCTGTGGGGAAACCTGGCTTCACTCCTCCAGGAAGTCCTGCAGGAGTTACCGCCGGAGCGCTGGGAGGAGGGCAGGGCGGAGGGTATGGAAGTGGAGATGGCTGCAGACCCTGTGAGTTCACCAGTCAGTGGATGCACTGTTGCAGTTTTGCTTCCATGTGGACTGTAACTGCATGCATTGTTAAAATCTACCTGTATTCACCTTTCCTTCAGAAACATGTCATGGCTGTTGTGGACGGTGTGACACTAGTGGCTGTGGTATCCTCAAAGGTCCTGCAAGACGGCGACACCTACAGTGCCCTTCTGGAAATTGCCCACAGGCTTCATGGTCAGTGTCCCTACGAATTTTTCTCTCCACTAAATTGATGCGTCTGTGTATTTTTTTCTTTGTGAGATGAGTCTCCCGTTTGTGTCTTTCGGCCAGATGTTCTGGTGTCGCTGCCTGTCTCAGAGGCACCTCTGCAGCCCCATATCCACACGCTGTGTGAGGCCTGGTGGAAGAAGGGCCTGAAAGAGAAAGAAAAGTTTGGTCGCACTGCTCTCCTCATATCTCTGCAGAAGAGCTTCATTTTGAAGAAACCGGTCAGTATGTGACCTCAGCTATATGTCAGGTCCATCAATATTGGGCCTTTTGCTTTTGCCTTAAGGTTATGTTTTCATCATTCATTTGTCTTGTCAGGGTGTTGAGATCCTAAGAGTCTGGAGTCTGCACGATGTGCTTTTGAGCCTGGACTACACGTCAGAAGACAACAAGCAGATTATCGACTTGTTGCTTCAGTGCTTTCACAGCCCTGCTTACATTAGAAACGATGACGTGAGTAGATTGATACTTAGCCGCGGTGCGCGTTTCAGTCACTGTCATTTTTTCTTTGTCATTTTTGTGGCTTCGTCTGTGAGCTGTCAGCCTGATGATGTGCGTATTGTCACAGGGAAAGCGATTCCTGGTATTTCTTTTCAGCTGGAACGTCAGCTTCATCTGGGTTATTCATGGAACCATCAAAAACCAGCTGGAGTTTTATAGCAAGTAAGATGCTTGCTTTATTCAGTTTGACAGTTGTCGCTTTTCTCTTCATGTTATTTATTGCTAAATTGCTTTGTTCAGGGCCATGACGACTCATATTATGGAGATCTACTTCAGAGCATGGAAGAAGGCTAGCGGGGACTTCCAGGAGCAGATCGAGAGCTCGTGCATTCAGGATTTTATGCAGAATGCCATCTTCCTTCACAGAACATCTCCTGTCCATGCCAAAGTCCGACAGGTAGACGTCTTACCTTATTTCATGACATTCATACTGTACCGTGTGTGTTTATTCTCTGATCTCCCTGTTCTCATACGCAGATTGTGAGCTATTTCCATGCAAGGAAGGGCTGTCACAAGGTGGACAAGATGCTCTACAATCTATACAAGCCCATTCTCTGGAAAGCTTTAAGTGTACGGAGACTAATTTCTAGTTCATTCATTCCAGTATTTCATTGTTTTATTCTCACCTAATGTTTATTTTTTGTTTGATTCCTTCAGGCTCCAAACTTTGAGGTGCGCGCAAACGCCACTTTCCTTTTCACTGAGGCCTTCCCAGTCCATGACCCGGATCAGAACAACAAAAATGTGGATGAGGCCATTCAGAAGCAGCTGGACACAGCAGTGGTAAGAACCTTTAAAGCTATTCATCTACTTTTTGAGCTTACACAGAAGAAAAATACAATCATAATCAAAATTACAAACCACCTGTCTGCGATCCCCAGGGCCTCCTCAATGACCCTCATCCCACGGTGCGTTCAAATGCCACGCTGGGAGTCTGTAAGATCCTGGCTAAGTGCTGGGAGCTCCTTCCTCCTACAGTCATCGCAGACTTCTTGAAGAAGCTGGTGTCGGAGCTGGCGGCTGATAGCAGCTCCCCTGATGTCCGGTGCTCAGTCTTCAAGGTAGGAGATGATGTTTCTGTCTGTCCTGACGTACACTGTGCTGGAAAAGACGTGGAGAGTTAGATTGCTATTATGAAATCTAGCCCGAGTAAATGGACTCTATTTATATTGCGCTTTTCTAGTCTTACCGACCACTCAAAGCACTTTACGACACGAGCCGGCATTCACATACATTTACATACTGGTGGCAAGGTGGAACCTGCTCACAACGAGCACCACACACACACACACACACACACACACACACACACACACACACACCTCGACATTAAGACTGCATCGCATCCAAAGGTTTTGCGATGGCAAACTCTCAGCATGATTGTGACTGCAGACAGATTTAGCACAACCGTTTTTATTGGCTGTAGACAGGATGTTTAATGGCCAGTGGATTGTTTTTTCCCCAGTGTCTGACTATTGTATTGGACAACGCGCTCAGCCATCCGCTGTTGGAAAAACTCCTGCCTACTCTCAAATACAGCCTTCACGACACCTCGGAGAAAGTCCGCATTGCTTTCCTTGACATGCTTATCAAGGTGAAGGCTGTGCGTGCTGCCAAGGTACTGTTTCTTTTTGTATATTGTTGGGGGGAAAAAATCAACAGACTCAGACTCATTCTGATTTTGTCTTGTGTAATTTTTGCATTATTGTGTTTCTCTTGACTTATTTGAATTATAATTAATGGTCAATGCTGAAGATTAAGTGCTGGGTGCAAATTGAGTTCTAATCCAGCCAAATTACCCTAAGACAAAATCCACTCACACAATGCACGTTAATGACAGCCTTGTTTTCGACTCTTTAGTTTTGGGATGTGTGCAGCATGGACCACCTGCTGGCCCGCCTGGCTATCGATTCCCATTCGGTGTCCAAGCGCATCGTCGATCTGCTCTTCAAATCCTTCTTCCCTGTCAACGATTCTGAGAGGGAGTGGTGCTGTCGGTGCATCACCCTCATCCAGATGAACCCCATGGCTGCCAGGAAGTTCTACCTGTATGCCCATAAACACACAGCCCCCACTAACATAAGTAAGTGCTTGTAACCCTTATAGAAGTCTAGCCAAAGAGGAAACCATTTAGCATGTTGTGTTTGTAGTATGTCAAGTTCTTCCAGTGTCCAGTAGCCATTTATTCTTTTGTCTTCCAGTAAAGCTGATGTTGGCCATTCGCCGTGTTCTGAACAGCTGTATCCAGACTGACCTGTCTGAGCTGAATGACAGCAACAAGGAGAACAGCGCAGTAAGACACACCTATGCTAACAGAGCTGACAGAACAAGTGGATAGAGTGTTTCTTCTTTCTTTGAGAAACACTCAGATCCTCCCAAAATCAGAGTGAAATGTCTGTATTTGATGTTAGTTTGTGTACACATGCTCAGTGGCCACCTGTAAAATCTAATGTAATCCAATACAAGAACTCAGCCATCAACTCTACTTTTACAAATATAATGTTCAGTTTTGATTGACACAGTCAGAGAGGTATTCATTTAACATGATTGTTATTGAGTTTGTAGTGTTGTTCTGGATCCATTCTCCTCAACGTGCTCTTTTTGATTTAAAAATATGAATGGAATATTTGCAGAGTCAGTTCTTTCAGCTCAAATGTCTTGCTTTATAACATGCAGATCGAAATGATGGTAGTTTTTAAGATTTCGAGGTTGTAGCTGTTAGTTGTCGATCTTGACCTATATTTTCTCTAAACTTTATCTAAATAAGATGTAAGAGCACGTTGATTTCAAACAGTGTATGTGCTTTGTCTGAGTCTATGGAGATCCAAATTAGAGTTTGATCCTAGCAGGCTGAACCTCTGCTGGGGAAAGACATGTCCGTCATGTCCCGTCTGCTGGAGGTCGTGGTCATCCTGTGGAGAAGTGTCGAGAAGGCCCTGAAACAACATGAAGAGGCCCAGAAGTACACTTATGCCAAGTTTGGAAATGTCATGGCCAAGTATTTCCAGACCTTTGAGGTACTTCAACCTGCACGTGTTGTCTTGTTTGCATTTCTCAGTAATTCTTCCATCAGCAAACGACACTGTAAAACTTCCTTGATTTGTTTTTCAGGATGAACAATGCACCGTTCCTCTCATACAGCTGGCCTCCTTCATGCCCTCTGCTGCAGTTCCAACGTTCAGGTGTCTCCATCTCATTTGGCCTTCTACTTTTTTCTTTTCTCTTTGTCTGGCTCTTACCTGTCTAACATGCCTTCCTCCCCCCGCCCTGTTGTCCTCAGCTGTGGCGTTCTGTCCAGACTGAGGAGGATGGACCCAGGAGCAGCGCCAGCACAGTACAGCCAGCTGTTAGACTGCATGTGCAGCTGGGGCCACGCCGCCGACATCCTCGAACTTGTCACCGACTGGCTCGCCGAGGCTCTGCCCAAGCCAGGGGTCAGTCAATATAACATTCGCTTTGACATGAAGGGCTGAAGCTAATGTTGGCTTTCTCAGATTTTTATGAAAAATGAGAGGTATTCTCCACACACACACACACACACGTTGCTCAGTGTCTTCCTCCTTTCAACTTCAGGACAAGGGGAACACCAACCGAAAGGTGCGTATCCAGGAGACGGTGGAGGCCAAACCTGACCTGGCTCTGGCCTACCTGGAGCACCTGTTCAGCCGCGCTTCAACACGAGAGAAAGTCCTGGCTCTCGGTGAGAGGCCACTGAAGCAGCTCCATACAGTTCTAGGAAACTGGAGGGTATGTTGGAAACCATTCATAAGTGTTTCATAATACAGTTTACCTTGTTAGACTGTGAATCTCTGTTTAGATCATCATTTCTTCTGTTTCCTCTATGACATGTGAACCAGTGTGATATTTGTCTCAACAGTCAGTGCTGTACACTCACCTCAGCGCCACCACAAAAGACCCTAAAAGTCCCGGTGTGGAGACGGCCCTGAAAGTCTTCATGTACCACGGTCGTCTCGGTGCACATCTGCAACATAATGTGAGTTTCTCATTCTGCACACACTGTTCTTCTTCCTTCTCATCCCGCTGTTCACTTTTAATTATCCTGTGGCCAGACAGGGTTACAGGAAGTTTAGTAGTTCCTGTCTTTGGTTCCAGCTTCTCAGTTGGCAGGATGTGCTTCTCTTTGACATAAACTGAACGCCTCTTGATTTTAGACTTACTGTCAGCCAAAATTTAAAGACGCCTCTTTGGGCTCTGCACAGGTGCGATCGGCATTTTTTGACATTTCGTAGATCAAATGATCGAAAACATAATCAGCAGATTAAAGGATAATGGAAACAATCGTTAGGTGCTGCAGGAGGTGTCAAGGCAGGGAAGAGAGCTAATAACTTGCCCACATTTGACTCAGGTTTGTGAACAGTTGCTTTCTGGTCAAAGCCTAAGTGGTACATTTTATACATGTCCAACATATAAATTATTTTCCTTGTTAAACTACAGAAGTGAAGAAAATAAAAACGTTTGCTTCTGTCCTAGGCCTCGGAGGGTCGAGACTACCTGCTCTCTCTGGAGCATGTGGCAGCATGGATAGCTGAGAGGGTGTTACCCTTCCTGACTAAACATCCCAGTGATGGTGATGATGATGATGAGGAGGAGAGGGATCTGGAGAGGTCTCAGCCACTGGCTGCACAGATAACCGAGGTGAGCTCCACTCTTACCTCTAAAAACATACATTTAATTAAACTGGTATGTTTTCACTAGAGGACTTTAGACTGGAAAACTTCCACTAATAATTAATTGACCCAAACAAATATGTGTTAGGCATATTCTAAGTGTCTGTTGTGCCTTTACGGACTACAATTAGTGAAGCTAAATGACTTGCTGAATATGCAAGGCTGCAGGAAACACCAGCATTTAATTTGGCCAAATAGGGAAATTGTGTGTGGTCTCCATTAAGGGAGATGGGACACTCTTTTCCACTGCAGCACAAATGTGTGATTCAGGCAAATGAGGTGGGTACATTTCCATGGGCATTACCTGCAGCAGCTGCCCATGGAAATGCCTTTTATTTTGTGATGATGGAAATTATTGTTTGATCATTACATCTTTCACCACAGTTTGGTGAACACCTCAAATAATTACCCCAAAGCTCTCAGCATGGGACATTTTTCTGACGCCTGTTGATACCAAATGTGATCATGCATCTACTCTGAGGCAAGGTCTGTTATGATGGATGCAGATCATATGGATGGATGGTTTGCGAGAGCCATGCTGGAGTCTGTATCTCGTCAGAATATTTTTGCAGTCAGGTCATCTATGTGAATTGTAAAATCAGATTTCTCTGCAGGAAAACTGTACCCCCTCGTTCATAAATAGCCAGTTTAGCTTCTTGTCTGACTCATTTCCAGCCTAATACACCGCCCGTACTAAGGCTGTAGATGAAAATACACAGTTATGTTGTTATTCAGAACATTAAGTTTTGTGGAGCCTTTTTGCCTCCTGCCTCCAGGACTTTCAGTTCTGCTCGGTAAATTTAGACTCCTCGTAGATTGTTCTGCTCCACTCCACACACACTCTGCGTACATGCCTCCTCCTGCTCGTCCTGCGATACTGAAATAGGCTTATTTTCTTTATTTGTGCCATTATTCCTCAGCCTGTCACCACATGGCTGCTGCGATCAGATATGGAAAATAACCCTGTGCCAGTGCACTTCTTATTCATGTAGCGGTGGGAGATCGTAGGCAGCCACCAGCAGAAATGATCATTTAGCTGAAGTGTCATTTCCCAAAGACTCATTTCTATTTGTTGATTTTAATAAGTGGTCTCTTTTTTTGACTGTGAAATGTTTTCTTCACCGTGACAATCATGTATTTCGCCAGAGTTTCCTGACAGTGTGCCGAGACGTTTTGCTCGTGGGTTTGGGCGACGAGACGCTCAAGGGTCAAATCCTCCGCCTGTGCTCCCTCACCCTCCTCTCAGGTGAGTGTTTCAAATGTCTGTTTAAGTGAATGATACAGCATCGGCACTGGAACGCTGCGCTGAAGGAAGAGTCTAAAATAGGTTAAAAAAAGCTTTATTTCCCTTTCAACCCGCCCTGTTGCATCACATTTATTTACCTGAATGAACATCTTTACATGTTGTGTTTGCAGAGGCGGGCTACCTGTGCATTCCTGCAGTGCTGCTGATTTTGAAGGAGGTGGCAGACAGCTACGTACCGGAGGACAACAACCAGGCTCAGGAAAACCAGGAAGACCCCACAACTGTCATTCTGAGTGTGGTGGCCAACATCTTCCAGAAGATTATAGAGCTCTTGGCCCGCCGTGTTAGGAAGGACCCAGAGGAGGGAAAACAGGTAGACATTTTAAACCTCAGTGTGCTGATTTATTTACTTTATTTGCCCTATTTTTGTGTTTATTTAGTGTACCACTACCTGCACTTTGTTGTTCTTCTGTTGTTGTGTTAATATTATCTCCATAATTGTGCCCCAACTAAGCTGTGCCAGGCTGCCGTTCCCAGCCTGACAGACTTCCTCCAAGCGGCTCAGACCTGGGACACGGCACCTCTCAGCGGGGTCTTCTCTACTCTTTTTGCCGTCATCGTCGTGGAGAAGAGACATTTGCTTCAGAAGGTACGAGCTACAGCAAAGACGAGGCAGCACGTTTGTCTTTTACCAATATCCCACATGTCCTGAGCATGATAAGGGACTTGACGGATTACATTCTTGAGCAATTCAATTAAGGGAGTGATAAATGCTGGTGTGGTCTCATTTTTAAAGATTACCCATCCTGAGGAGGTGATCCCTTCAGAGTCACTGGAGGACATGCCTCCTCTGTCCAACACCCTACTGTCTGTCATCCTCAAATCACCCTCTGTTACCAGGTAAATATCCTCTGTCCACTTTCTCTTACTCACAGCTAATATTTTAACCCGCTGCGCCAGACGGTGTCTTGCACAGAACCATCTGGGGAGAAACAAATACTTGTCAGGTGATTGGGTGAGCCATCTGTCCATCACCGTCTGTTACTGGATAACTTCAGACACTCACATCAACAAAGCACATGATGTTGTAGTCACATTCTTGCCAAAGCCAGTTAGGAGAAGAGCAAAAACATATTTTCAATGGAGGAAAAACCCCTCAGTGCTGTTCTTTGCTCTTCTTTCAATGAAATAATACCCCCCAGCTGTGATACAACTGATGCTATAGCAGCATCTACGCTAGCCTCTTTAGGAGCTCGCATGAAAACAACGCCTGCTTGTAGCTGCCAATAGCTCCTCATAGGACGATGTTTGATCCGAACCGTTGTGGTTTGGCCACAAACGCATAACTTGAAGCCTGGCGTGATGGATTCTCAGCTCGCAGGGTCTCGTCTGATCTTGCGATCTCGCAAATCCAGCTGCTGCACAAGGTAACTAAAACCTACCACAGCCAACTGAACATGCCCTCAGCTTAGTCTGCCATCTCTTCTGCTCTTTTAGAAAGGTAAACCTTATTCTTCTGCCTATTTCAATGCATTTACTCAACCTAATATGATTAATATACAGTGTAAAAGCTGTATTTTTTCTTTCAGGGCCTTTTTGTCAGAGGTTGTCTCATCGTTGGACTCGGAGGCCATCTGCAGTCTGCATGAGCTGGCCGCCGTCCTGCACGTCTTAGCGGTCATCAAACACGGTGAGTTCACGTGAGCAGAATTTGAGTTTTCCTGTTATTATAAACCGGGATCAGATGTTTTTCTTTTTGCCGGTAAAGATAAATCACACTTTTTAAAAATATTCTTCAGCGGGTCAGTCTAAAGCGGGCTTGAAGAGCGCAGCCACATCTGTCCAGCTGCAGCTTCACAAACATGCAGTCACATCTGTAGACAGCACAGACATCCAGAGGTAAGGAAATATGATATGTATTTCAAATAATCTGTGATTAAATGCATTCATTGATTTCTGGTTTATGAGCTGTAATGACTTACCTTTTTTAATCCCTTTCTGCCGCAGGGTTATATATGAATCTTCTGTGAAGGCCTTGAATGAAATTCTGGATTTCTAAGTTGACCTGTTTGATATGTATATCTGCTTCACATTGTATTTTTATGCAGCCAAGGAGAACAGTATAATATCTGCTTTTCTACTCGCATTACAGACTTTTGTTTGGCAGAAAACAATGGAAAAAATGAATATTTCGGCTACACTGACCAGGCTTTTAAAACATATGATTTGGATTGAAATCTAAAGCTGAGGACAAGTGCCTGTCTGTTACCATGTTTTTCCAGATTGGCTCCACTTCTCTGTGTTTATTTATTTCTTGATGGCACCCATTGCTCAAGTCTCGTCTCTCAGGCTTTGTGCATTCATAATGTTCAGAAATATTGATTGTGTACTCCAGACTGCAGACGTATGGTTTCTTCCTGGCATTCTTCTTTAAAGCTTTCTCTCCAGAGCTCTTGCTCCACTTATTTTTTGACCAGTTTCATTTCATGTTTCACTCTGTGTGTTTATATATCTGTCGGTCTGTCAGTGTGTAAGCTATAGTGTGCTGCCTATGAGAATAAAACAAACGATATCAATCAGCATTTGTCTTGCCTGTAAAGCAGTTTGCCAACTAATAACACTGTACAAACAAGCCATAAATCATCCATTTTCATCTTCAAGGGGAATGGTCCCCATTTTAAGTGTATGCATACTGTTTAGATTTAGTCAATGTTTGTGACTGTGCACCCAGGAGACACAAATTCAAAGGTTTTATCTGATTTCAGTAAAACAAAAGAAAAAGGTTATTCAGATTTCTCTTTTCGGAAAAAAGTAGAGCAAGTAAACATTTCATTGTCTTGGGGCGCATTTGTTATATTTTAATTCTTCAGTCCTCTTTGAAACTTTTTTTTTAAAGATTGACTCGTATTCTCCTTTCAAGAGCTGCACGTCCTCAAACACAGTACTGAAGAACATTTTCAAGGTACGTGTACTTGAGCAGCATCTCAGAGGCAAATACTGTCATTTTACTGCACTGCATTATTTGATAACTGAAGTTACCAGTTACTTGCAGATTGAGAATTTACATAATCAGTTTATAAAACCTATTGTGGTCACAGATTGAACTATTTTGCAGTATATGAAGTAAACATCAACTCCTTCAGCAGTAACATGCTGCAGTAACAAAACCATTAACAAACCACTGACATGATCTCATCATATTACACTAACATTTTGCATAGCATGTACTTCTACTGCTGAGACTTGAGGAGTATTTTGATAATTCTGTACTTAAGTGAGTGCAGGACTTTTACTTGTAGTTAAGTAAATTCACATTGTAGTATTGCTACTTTTAGGTAAAGGATCTGCATACTTATGTGCCACCAGGTGATATGTTGTCGGCCTTCTTGTTTTATTATCCTTGTGTCTGTCAATTCATCACTTTGGATGCACCTGTACTCTAAATTTAATTTACACATACATATGTGTGGGTATATGTATGTATGCATATATACGTATTTG
Source organism: Chelmon rostratus (assembly GCF_017976325.1). Taxonomy (NCBI): domain Eukaryota; kingdom Metazoa; phylum Chordata; class Actinopteri; order Chaetodontiformes; family Chaetodontidae; genus Chelmon; species Chelmon rostratus. The sequence continues at coordinate 8,348,007 of NC_055677.1, forward strand.
TATGTATATATGCGTTACATATGTAACTGTATATGTTGCCTTTGTTTCGTTACATTGCAAATTAGTTTCACCACCTTTGGTCACTTTATTAAGGAATATGTGGGCCCTTATGTTTTTAGCCTTGACTCCACTTGTGCTCCAAAAATCACTAAAATAAAAATAATAAATCACCACAGTAGTTTAAAAGCACTATAAAAACGCTTGGTTTTATTGAAATCTATAGTGAAATGTCATGTGTTACTATAGCTTTCCTGCAATGGCATTTCTGCTGCGATATGCTTCCCATTAATCACAGTTCAGATCAGTATATTCATTTTTCCGGCGGAGCTATTAGGATCGTGCTGCCTCTACAGCCTCCGGGCAGTAATCATTCAGTAGCTACTCCTGTCTCCTCATCCATCCATCCATCCATCCATCCACCCATCCACCCTGCATCCATCCGTTCAGGGCGCTGTTGCATGCTGCACGCATCATCCCTCCTCACCATGTGTGTTTGACGTCAGAAACTTAGGAGGGGCTCTCCGTGAGGCTGGTTGCTGTTTGTGGTGCTGAAACAACGCCTGTATTGTGTTGCCATTTAGCGATTTCTTTTTTTCTAATTCAGTGCGTTTCTCCCTCAAACATGCCTCTTTAGTCCGAGTCTCGTCCGAGCAGCTCGCACCTGAGTCGGCGTTGAACATGCAGTTTTAGCGGAAGGTGTGCGATGGATTAGTGGTAGTGTTCAGGCAGGAGCGGTATGGATTCAGTGAGCTGTCCCATCCTCTTCGCTGCATTGGCTGTCAGCCTCTGCTCCTCACCTGCCCTCGCTGACGGGAAATTTGGTAAGCAGTTGTCTCTCAGCTTGTTTGACTATGATTTTCCCCCACACGCCCTCACGTCTCATCCGTCTGTCCGCGGTGCTGCATCCACCTGACCGTCTCGGTGTGTCTGGGTCATCCACACGAACAGTCGCTCTCTTTGCAAAACTTACCTGCTGTATTAGTTCATCCCAGCATTTGCAAGTGCGTGCCGCCTATGTGCATTTTCCAAAACTTGTGTTTCTGCTCTGCTGTAGCTGCTGGGATGAAGATCCAACAGGGAAAAAGTTACATAATCCATCAGGCCTAATGGATGAAATGTTTGCTGTGATGGACACTGTTAACTACTAGCTTCATCAAGAAATGCACAACTGTGCTTTGCACTGTAAAAACAAGAAGAAAAACTTTTTTTTACAGCCAGGTTGACCCACGCAGTGAAAATAATGCACTAAATTTCATATGGGTTCAATGGCTCTCCTTGCCCGTAAGAATTACTCACAACATGCCCATAAGGAGCATGCAATTTTAAATCCAGTTGAATATTTAATAAAATCCTATGCCTCCTCAGGAAAAGGGTATCTTTTATACAGCTCTGTTTCATTTTCAGACTTGGCCCAGCTGTATTTTCATTACCCTTGATTTGTTCTTCCAGCCCTGCCTCAGACACGCTGTAATTTAAAAAAAAATGTGGCACATGTCCAAAGTATGGCATATTAGAGAAGCCACTGTGGTAACTGTGTCCTCTTGCTAAGACAGAAAGAGATTAGAGGATCTCAGAATTGTCTTACGGCTTCAGGTGTGGGTGTGTTTTTCCTTACCTTCCTCCAATTTACACCTCTAATCACACTTACTTGTCTAGGATCAGCAGCCGGAGCACATGACAGGATAAACTTTATTATGAGCAAGAGGCAAATACAGGTCTCAGGCTGGCACTCTGCTCTCTGATGATTCATACAGGCATCGAGCTGCATCATTTTCTTTATATTTGGAGCACAAGGGTGTCCGTCGTTTTTTTTTTTTTTTTCACCTTTTCCATTTTTTAAAAATGCGTATAATCTGTGCTGTTGTTGGCTATTAGGTTAACAAGCACACTATAGAAAGCTCAGAACTTGTCATTTAATAACCTGGGGGATTTTCTCCCTGCGAGTTGGCCAATTTATGCTTAGAATACTTGTGAATGAGTCAGTGCTTATTCCCCGAGTGCATTTCCCTCATTGAATTCTCAGTCTGTTTTTCTCCGTGTGTGTGTGTGGAAGAGGTCTCCATCGTCGGAGTGTGGCTTGGAGTTAGAGATGGTTATTGTTTTTAATGAGTCCCACTGCACATTACGCACTGTCATTTGAAAGCTTTAGATCTAAGTGTGCTGGCGTAATTCATGTACATATACAGTATGTGTGTGTCTCTGTGTATATATGCACTGTATGTGTTTTTTGTGCACATATACGTGTGTGTGTGTATGTGTGTTTGTGCGGGAGAGCGACAGCGACAGCGTGCTGTGTGTAGGTGTGTATGTCCTGCTTGTCTGGGAGCACATGGAAGCCAGACGGAGAGAAAAAAGTCTGCAGCTGAACGCTCTGAGTATGAAATTAAGTGCTGTAAAATTAAAACAGCGTTGTGAATCCGGTCCTGTGCACAAGACTGAAAAACTGCACAACTTTTCACTGCCTGAAAACTAATGTTGTCTCTTTAGATTTTCTGAAGCACTTTAAACATCAGCCAGATATGGAGGTCACAGGATTTGACTTTTTAATGCACAAGTTCAAATGTAAATCAGCACTAATATGCATACAGACAGCAAAATGGGGTATGAATACATTAAAAGCAGTTCAAACTCTGTTATACTGCCTTACAAAGACAAAACACTGTAAACCATATTGGATCAAATTGAGTTTAGACATGAATCAGACTTCATCAGGCATCATATTTACCAAATTAACAAAAATATGCAATAGAAATGTATACATTTTTGTCAAAACATCATGTAAAACTGTCAGAGAGACAGACAACTGGACAGCTAATGCTAAAGCACAGCAGCTCATGGGGCAGATAGCTGTGGCTAGTAGCTAAAGCTAAATGTTAGCTCAATGATTTTCTCTAGCTGTAGCCTGATCTGTTGTTGAAAAATATCCATTTTGATTTGTCTTTTTAAAATTCAGTCTGTTATTCTGCGTAGCTAATGATGCAACAATGCTAAATCCAACCATGGGAGACATAAAAACAGCTAAACTCCTGCTAACTGTAGCTTAGCTTAGCTTCCGACTCGAATGGCATTTTCATGACCTGTTTGGTTAAGCCACCTTTAAATCACATATTTAAGTCTATTACATTTTGAATGGATTTAATAAAAGATTTTAGCTGCAGAGATAGAAACAGAGATATATTTAACCCCTCTGGACTGTAAATAATCAAAACATTTTATTGGTCGATAATGCATTTTACATTTTGTGAAAATTATAGCCTAAGGCAGAGGGCACTTTCTGCATTTTTTTTTTAGGTGTAGGTGTAGGTTTTTGGTTAAATAATCAGCCACAAATGGCATAAAAAGGTGTTATGTGGTTTGCCAGCCTGCAAACTTCAAACTTACATAAATCCAATTGTGATGGAGATAAAAACCCAGCTAAGCTCTTGGTAATGGAGGCTAAGCAAAGTAACAGTGTCTGTCACCTCCAGTCTGCTGGGATTTATGTGATCTGTGTTGTCAACCTACCTTTAAATCACACATTAATCACCTAAACAGACATAAAATGAAGACGTTCCAACGTTTCGAACCTTGTCAGCCGAGTGAAGGTCACAGCTGCCTCACGTGGTTTCGGTTCACGCGCCGGGCGACATGAACGGCAGTAAAACACTAAGTCATGCTGTTTGGCCACCTTGATCCGATCATGACATCTCTTCCAGGAGGACGCGCTGGTCTTCCAGTGAACTGGAGAGGTCACGGAGGGGTTAATGTGTTGTACTTTTCCTGTGCTTTTCCTGCTGGAGTGACTCACTAACCAGCCACGAGTCCAGCGCCTTCAAACGAGGCATAATTCAAACGAACGCTTGAGAATTAGCCAAAGGCTGGTATTTGTACCAGTGGGAGGCGTTTGACAAACATAACGAAACTGTTACACATTAATTATGTCATGAAGCACATCCTGGAAGCCGGTACATTGCTTTTCTTCTGAGGGGAAAAAAGTAGATGGAATTAAATTTAGGATTGGCATCTGTTCCACTCGGCTTTATTTTAAGAGTGCAGGAAGGTTAATGCCCTGTTTACACTAAGTTAGGAAGAATAGAATTTGAATAATGAATTCACTGACTACTGAAGAGAGTCCTGCCAATGGAAAATTTGCAGAAATTGATTTTCGAGTGCATTAACGCTCAAGCGCCTTGAAATCAGTGTTGCTATCAGGCCTGTTGTTAAAATTCTGCTCAGCGTCTCTCGTCTGTTTGCAGAGGTTTGCAAGTGTTCTGAATCCCAAAAACAACCAGTGAAAATCCCAGAGTCTGTTAACTGGACAGGCAATTCTCCAGCTGCGAGGTCATGTTTTGTTAGCAAGATAAATGTGCTTTCGCCAAGTTTGTTGACTAGGACTAACGAACGGACTAAAATGGGAGAAATATGAATTTAATAAGACCTAAGTTCTGAATAGCTTTTGGGATTTAATGAAAATGGAAATATCAATCCGACTCCCACCAGCTCCACTCTAATAACACATTCACAGATCTGGCGGGAACACAGAGATCAGACTTCTTTCTCCAAAGTGAGATTGCAGGAAAAAAAACTTCAGGCCTTAATCACACCGTATTGATTGAGTTGATTACCAAAGCCTGCTGCAGCATTTGCAACAGGCTTTAAAGGATTCTGTCTCGGCTCACAGAAACCCACTTTATGGAAACAACCGCCTTTTACACTCAGATTAAGGACTGTTACACTAGTATTGATGGATAGAGATATGTGGCAGGGTCGGTTATCTCCAATATGTACATGGAGACGCTGTCCTTTAAAGCTGCGCTGCTGGGTCTTTTCATTACGGCCTGCTATCAGCAGCTATCGCCTAATATACTCAGACAAGTTAGATTTGATTCATAGGCTGCTGAGCTCTATCTATTTTGCCACGGGCCTCTGTCATCCCATAGATATCAGGACTGAGTGGAGATATCAGTTATCTCACAGTGGTTATAAATCATCTGAGAGGATTGAAATGTGCTGTGATATGAGGATAGATATTTCACAACGGTGTGGCTTATGAACACGGTGCCGTACAGTACAGTGAGGTTTGGCATTTTGCTTCACTGGAAGTGGTTTGTTTTCATCCCATATGTTGTGTGGTTTGTGTCGTCTTATTATTTCCCGAGTTGCTAGGACACTCCCAGTCTGTCCCAGTGGACCAGTTACTTCGATGTAGTTTATCCTGGGAGCAAACTTGCTGCAGTTCACATAAGACAATATTACAGTGAGCGAATTTATGTGAAAGGAGGGAAATGCAATAGATAACTACAACCGTACTTCAAATCCAATTCATATGTCCAACATAAAGACTAAACATGAATAAGCCTCACATTTAGTTTTTTGGTGTGTGCTATAATAAGAGCATACAGAGAATGAGAGTGGAAATGACAGTCTGCAACCATGCTAGCAGCTCTGCTAGGCTGCACTCATGCACAGCAGTGCTTTTTTTTTCAGTTAAATGTTCACTTCAGCATGCTAGCATGCTCACGGAGACAATGCCAAAATGCTAATCTTAGCAGGTGTAGTGTTTGTTCACTATCTTACTTTATACTTGCTAAATGCTAATTTGCAGATACATTTGCAAATTAGCATTAAACACAGAGTACGGCTGAGGATGATGGGAATGGAATTATAGTTTTGTAGGTATTATATCACCAACCAGAGTTTATGGACAAATACTCACCTTGACCTGATGAGGGCGCTAGAGGAAATGTCAAGCAACTTCAAAGTTATTACAATTCAGCCTGAGGTTGTTGGGGCATTTCACTTAAAACCACCAATGTTAGCCTCATGGTGGCGCCAGAGGATAAGTCATACGCTCACCAAAGTCAGTAGGATTCATCCTCTGAGGACCATGAATATCTGGACCTGATTTAGAGATACTTAAATAAATAGAATAGAATAAACCGTCCCATCCCTGGAGCCCCAGCATAGCCGACAACCTTCAATCATCTGTCTCAACTGTCCATTCAGGCCCCAAATCAAAAATGTTTTCTCCACCAACACAAGCAACACATTCCTCACAATGTCTCACACTGTGTATTAGCCTTTAAAAGCGCAGACATTTCTGGATAATGAAAACGCCATTTTTGAAAGTCTGCTTGAATGTCCTCTGATATCAAATCATAATTAAAGTAAAAACTGATCCAAGGATAAAAGCTAACAGGACTGCCAAAACTAATATAACTCTGCTGTGGTGTCTCTCATGCTCTCAGTAAAGGTCGCAGTGCGTTTTTCTTATCTCTTAGGACGCCTGAGTCATCTTGACAGAACTGGTGAAGGGTCAGCTTGAAGCAGCTAGCGCCGCCCCTCAGTTCAGACTTTATTGACACTTCGGATGTGGAGCTTTTCTAGAATCCGCTAAAGGCTTTGACTCATCCAGTAAATGGCAGACCATTTATTGGATGAGGCTTTATTTTGAAATACAGCCCCTCTTTGTGCACAGAGCTGCGCAGGACGGTTAAATGAGCATTTGGTGTTATTTGCAAAGCCTGTTTTTCTAAATTAATAATCTCAACAGCTGCAGCTGAGTGTAATTGGCTTAACATCAAGATTTTCTGCCATCATCTGTTGTTGAATGTAATATATGCCTATTGAATCAAACTGATAAAGCGTTAAAAGCGACTTCTTCTCAGCTGCACTGAACCAACATACAGCTGCTACAGCCTTGTTTTCGGGGTTCAGTTTGCCATGAATTGTAAACTGATAAGCTATTCATGAAGCGTTGCTGTATTTCATGGGGAATGTGAGATTTTTAAGTTAATTTGGAAGTTGCAGCCTTTAAAGTGGAAGCGCTGAGTTTCAGAAGGAAACGACACAAAGCAGGCTGTATATTCCTGGCTTGGGATGCTGCCATGGCTGGTGTGATAACAGACGACGTGCGATGTTTCTTTGTGACTCAACAGATGCTCGGAGGAGTGTGTTGGCTTTGAGTAGTTATTGAGACGAGGGGGTGGGAGCGAAGCGGCTGGCTGCGCTTCGGCGTCTTTCCCGACAAATGTCAGCGGCTCTTGAGAGGAAGTAAGTCAGAACTGTGTCAAACAGACGTGTCGAGGCGATCCATCTCGTTATTCTCTCCCCCTGCTTCGGTTCAAGGTGAACCTGGAAGACATTCTGGGTCAAGGAGGAAGGGTGCCAGGAGAGAGGGAAGGAAGGTTATATTTCTTTTTTTTTTGTGGGGGGCTGCTCTTCTTTTACACTCTAATCTAAAATTAAATTACATTTCAGTGGAGGTTTATCACTCCCCGAAGACTTGTCAGGTGTAAAAATACGATGCATTTATACTACTATGTTGGTAAAACTGTTTTCCCACTTGCGCATCTTGCACATAAAAGTGCAAAGAATGTGCTCCTCGTGCTTTCTCACCTCGCAACGTACCTGAGCTGCGCAGGGAGTGTGAAAACATCCTCAGGCATTAAAAGGAAGGTTGGACGGCTCTGTTGTGCCTTTTCACGACTGTTTCATCCAGTTCAAATTAAATGGTGCTGATAAAGGGGTCAGTGTGAAGGTCACCTCTGTGTTGCAGTGCCAAGATTTATAATGAGGACAATAACACAGTAATGAGGGTCCTGAATGCCGCGAGTTGAGCACAAGAATTAATCTATACTATCTCAGCTGTGATTAAAGCAGTAATGTGTCTGCTTCGTATTAGGCTGATGTTGATTAATACTCCAGACCATCTCTCGGTGCAGCAGGGAAACAAAATGACTGTCATTGGGGAGGCAAGGCGAGGGAGAGTTGCTGAAAACCTAATGGGGGAGGTATTTTCCTATTTCTGTGACTAATTGATATGATTGCTGTAGTCCGTGAAGTACATTAGTGACATTTTCCCCCACAAATCCGGCTCAGATCCACCACAATTTATTTGGTGTGCAGCTCTCCACACCCAGCTGTAATGAAACAAGCTGTTTGTAGCATTACAAAACTGCCAATGTGATTAGCTAGCAGCAATGCTGCGCCCTGCCGAACCTTCAAGCTGCACTTATCAATATTTTTATTAACGATGGATCGGCTGACTACGTGTAATGTGAAAGGGGTCGCTCATAGTGACGAACTCACAGAGAATTATCACCGACTCTGCAGTTCAACTCAGCTCTGTGGGGCTTTAAAGCATCTTTCAGCTCATTGTTTTGGTTCAGTCTAATTGCTGGTATCGGTGCAGTGATTTAGCATTTAGCTCCTAAAGAGACAGATATTTCCCTCAAAAGTTTGTGGAAACCAAAACAGAGCTAAAAGAGACTGGATTTAAATTCACCAGGTGACCACAAATGTGACAAATTAATTCTAATGTCTGTGTTAATAAGCAACTGTTTGCTAACACGTTTGAAATAATAACTTTATAGGGCATCACGTCAATATTGTGCTGAAAGTTTGTTGCACTGCCCCCAAGTGGCCCAACATTTCCCTAACGCCACCTGTTTAAGATACATTAGGTACAGTAACTAGGTTGGAGTATAAGCAGCTTGCCATTGGGTGATTATAATATGTTAGAAGAACAGTGTCAGGTGATGTTCACAATAGCAAGAAAAGCCAATTTCCACACATAGGGGTAAGAAAAATCAGTAATCAGCTGAAGCCAAGCTCTTCATAAATACACCTCTGGACGATGCTGTTGGTAAGAATCCAGTTAAGTCAGCACAAACTCTCTTTTAATTGTACTGAAAATATGTGAGAGACAAAACTGATTGGTCTGTTTGATTTTTGGAAATATCTGTGGATTCTGCTCGAGCCACAGGAAGTGCTTTCCCCTACTGATGAGAAGCTGTCTGAGCGGACAGGAGTGGGGAAACAAGCTAAAGTGGGTACCCAAATGGCCCTTGAGCTGCATTAACACAGCCAAAGGTGCTTCACTCCACAGGTGATGCAGCTGAGCAGTTTCATTTATGCTATGAAATTACCAAACAGGCACAAGAATGACTCGAGCGCCACAAAAATGTCAAGCCACCTTCATTTGCATGTCCACTTTTCATCTACAGGAAGGCAGCGCCCAAACGCTGTTGGGAGTGTGATGACCTGTGCTTTAAATGAGGTTCAACTGGCATGCGTAAGAGTTAAATGTTTGACTTTATCCGGGGGGGGCTGGAGATTTCCCTCGGGGCCAGGTTGTGTTGGTTCACTTCAAGCTCCTCAGCACATGCGGAGGGTGCTTCGCCGTTTGACTCGCTCTGGCTCTGCACTTCAACACCCAATCACACCTCAGAAGAGGGGAGAAAATCAAATGTCTGAATCATTCATTGCGGGTCAGAGAAAAGGTCACGCCGACCTATTTCTGGGCCCTCCGTTGCCGCAGTGACGCTGCCATCTTTAATTCATGGCGGTTGTCTGGGCTGTAGCCTGGAGCTGGCAGCTGAGTGACTGAGAGTGACCTGCCTGCCTGGGAATTCTGAGACAAATTCTCTGGAAAGTCGGTGAGAAATGTGTTTAGTTACGCTCCTCTGGACGTCAGGTGGTTTCACATCAGGTTCCCTCTTCAATCAAAGTGACCTCAAAGCCCCCTGGCTCCCTGCTTCTAGCTCCTACTAATTATTCATGTTGTTAAGTAACTGTAGATTTATTCTCCGATGCATTACATTTGCCTTAAAGGAAAAGTTTGACATTTCAGGTAATAAACCTATTTGCTTTCTTGCCAAGAGTCTGACGTGCTCGTATGCTAAATATAAACTTACAGCCAGCTAACTTAGCTTAGCACATGGACTGGAAACGGCTAGCCTGGCTCTGTTAAAGGTAATAAAATTAGCTTCTTAGCACCTTTAACACTCAATAATTAACACATTATATCTCATTTGTTTCATCTGTACAAAGGTAGAAGTGTAAAAACAATAAACGGTCATTTTACGGAGAATTATGTGCAGGACTATTTCTGTCGCCATCAGTAACTTCCTGGTGTCTTGGCTGGTTGCTTGGCAACTGTTTTAATGAGCTTAAGTGGTGGGCAGATTTTGTTACCTTTGGAGTGAGCTAGGCGAGGTCTTTCCCCCTGCTTCCTGTCTTTGTGCTAAGCTTAGCTAACTACCTACTGGTGGTAGCTTAATAGTCCACAGACATGAAAGTGTTATTAATTTTTTCTTACTCTGCTAAAAAAACTGTATTTCCCAAAATGTCTATCGTCCATGCGCATAATGGACATTTATCTGTAAAATAATATCAATTAGAGGCCTCAACAGCAACGTAGCAGCATGTTAGCAGTGTGAAAATGAATTGTCAACATTGTGATTCACCCCAGAAACATGAAATGTAGTTGCACAGAATGTCACAGCTTTATTTAAACAACTTTTGTACCAAATTCTGTCATGTTTAAATGAAAAATGCATGAGAAAATGAAAATACTGAGGATAGCGGTAAAGTCACCACGGCTGATTTGCTGACTTGTAACGTGCAGCTTTTGACAAGACCAGACCTGCTGGAGCAGAGAAAAGCTTGGAGCCATCTTTAATTTTAGCATGAGAGCGCCTTAATGACACAAGCTGTTTAAATCTGCGGACATGGTGTCAAGCTGATGCTAATTTGCTTGCAGGTGATGTTCTTCTTTGCCGTCCCTGCTCGAGCCACGCTCCCTTTTCAATTCACTTGCACTTTTATTGCCGTTGTCACCAGCTGCACTTTTCTAAAATGGCTTTTTTGGCTGACAGTACAGGTGTGTGTGTGAGTAGAAATGAGTCAGGTGTCCTTGGTCGCATAATTATAATAAAAGATATGTCGGTGGCCCTAGAGAGTGAATGAAATATGTCCTAAACTGCAGCAGGCTCTGGGAGTGGCTGTCCTCGCTGCCAGACTCCCAGCATCCTCCTTGGCCCCTCAGACATCACAGATGGTACCCCGGCACCGGCCAACCACCTGTGAGGGGAAAGTGAACGATCGAGTCTCTGACTTCTTGTTCAGCCTTGGGTTTAGCCTCCTCGGGACATGTTTAATGTTCCAGGCAAGGTCAGCCAATCGCGGCCAAATGTTTGAGACAGTCTCAAGCAGCTCGTGCAGACTGAGGTCTGCTCTGAGATGTGACAGGGGTGGACTGATAGAGTACACGTAAAGATTATCTAAGATATTAATATGGCTGTAACGTTTTCTAGTTCTCTAAAGCGAAACTCTCAGTCATAATTGCTTTTTCTAAAATGACCTTAAATGAGCTTTTCCCTTTAAATGTGCTGCTCTCTGATTTCAAGCCCCCCTGAGGGTAGACACGCGTTCTGTTGTGTCGCGAAGCTGAGATTTAGCTGGAGGAAAATGGTTTTGCTGTGTGTGTGTGTGTGTGTGTGTGTGTGTGTGTACTGTATCTGTTTACAAAACGCCCGTCCTGATAATTTAAATCATTACATTTTGGGCTCAAGACTTGGATTAAGGTTAGGGTAAGTGTGTGTGTGTGTGTGCGCATGTGTGTGTGTGTTCGTTGATCCTTGCTTACTTATAGAAAAGATACCCTTGCTGCCCTTAATGGCAGTTAGTTGTAATAAGGCAGGCAGGGGGTGTCGTGGGAAAGCGTCTGTCTGCTACACAGCTGTGGATGGAGGCTTTGGAGAGGTTCAGGCTACACTTAATTGATCTGGGTTCCCTTTTCTGCATGCATTTCTTGAAGGGCTTTTATGCAAAACCTCCATAGCATATGGCATGCAATTTACAAAGACACACTGAAACAAAACACTGTGAGCTGCAGTCCTATCTACCATCTCTTATTTCACAGTCTTCTGAGAATACAGGCCACTAACTACCAGCATATCATGTTAAAAAACTGACTTGCTGCATCCATTGACCTTCTGGATTCTCCCTGCATACTGTAGTTGTAAATTAGGTCACATGCTGCCTATTTTGGGAGGTGAAGCTGCTGCACATTTACAGAACCTGTAGGTAGCTCTCATCCAGTGCTGCTGCTCGCGATTATGTTCATTATTGATCGCTCTGACAGTTATTTGAATGATTAATTGATGAAGTGAATAAAATGTCCAAACTATAAAGATGTTTAGTTTGCAGTGATAACAAAGCAGTGAATCCATGCATGTGAGAACCTCAATATTTGTGGCATTTTCTACATAATAAATAATCCATACAAATCATCAGTTACGTAGATCTGCAACAATCAGCAAATCAATCAGCAAGAATTTTGATGATTCTAGTAGAGAAAATAATTGTTCTTTAAAACTCCATAACTAATGACTAATCGGCTAATTGATCATTTTACTGTACCACTACTGACATCAGATATATTTCGCTGAAGGGTGATTGACTACTTTTGCATATATACTAAACATTTCTCATGACATATTGGGACACCATATAAAAAGTAAAGATTACACACTGAAAGGTTGAGGTTTAAGTAGTAAAAATCAGATGAAAAGCGCTTGCAGATCACCTCTCTTGATCCACTAAGTCCCACTGAGGCTTTACATGCTCGACTGTCAGTGTTTCCCTTTGACGAGATTTCTGTGATTGATCTGTGATGAGGTTGACATGGCAACAGAGCATCATCACTCAACAGCGAGTGCAGCACTTTTGTGCAAAGGTCATTTTGCTTGTGAAATTATCTTGTATGCCCAGAATTACACGAGACAATGTGGCTATTCTTTGTGAGGAGGCTTCATTGAGATATAGCCTGGAAACCCTTTCTTTTCTACCAGCTTTCTTCCTCAAACACAACCAGTCTAGCATCCTTTTTTTTTCCGCCTGAGGTAATCAGCAGCATCCACTATGATTGCATTTTAATTAAAAGCTGCCATTTTAATCATCTCTGGCATGGTGCTGGAGAAAGAGGATGTGGCGTTATCAATCCTATGTCCCTGCCCATCACACATGCATGCGCGTATAGTCACACACACAAACACACACACACACAATGTCTGACTAACTATGCTTGGCTGGATGCTTCATTAAATGGAAGGTCGTAATTAATATTGAGAGCTGACAAGGCCTCCCCGAGAACCCAATGAATTAAGCAGGGAAGTGACGAGGAGGTAAAGTTGAATAGACTGACACTGATCGCAGGGCGGTGAGATGCTTGATTAACAGGGATTCTGTGACTCTCTCAGCTCAAGTGGCTGATCTGTGTATGTTTGGCCTTACGTGTCTTTGTTGTCATCTTCAAGCTAACTCTAAGATCTTTGTAAAATAAGATGGAGTACTGAATGGGCCTGTACGACCAAAACTGATATATGTTGAGATTACTGACACACGTATGATAAAGAAAAGCAGCAAATCCTCACAATTAAGACGCTCGAATTAGTTAATTTTGGGGATTTTTGCTTAAAGAGTGATTGAAATGATTAATCAGCTGCCAAAATAATCAGCCGACTTATTGTTTCACCTTTAATTAACATTTCTCATTAATTTCTCTTCATTAATTTTATCTCACTTTATTTCTTTCTAATATAACACAGCTGCACTGTGCATTTGTAAGACTAGTGAGCCTATATTAAACCTGCATTTATTTACTTTTTGGCCTCTAGGGGGCAGCACAGCAAACCGTAAACACAATATTGACATATTACCACCTTAACATTAGCATCCATTTAAAGTCAGATTTCTGTCCACCTGTTGAATATTAGTCTAATACTTCCTCTCCTATTAGCTCTGTTTGGGGCTCCACCAACCCCTGAGGGACAAATCGGTCTCTTTAGCTGCTAAATGCTCCACTGTGTTCACCAGAGAGTCGCTAACTTTGTCTGTCTGCTGTTTGGTGGTGGCCAGGTGGTGTACAGAGTGTGAAAACAATAAATGTGCATCAGAGTCAACACAATTAACTAAAATTCTCTGTTGTCACTGAGATTTTGTATTATACATTGTAATTTAGTTCATTGTTTAAAGAAAAAGAAAATATCAAAAATCAAAAAAAAATCAAGCATCTTTAAGCATTTGTAAAGCAGTTAAATTTGTGCTTTAACAGACATAAGAGTTTTTAAGGTTTCCCTCTGTTTTATGTAGTGCCATAGAGCATTATGTATAATATATATAGACATTGTCTACTGTGGCAGGAAGTCTGCAGTTTTCAATCAACAGAAACACTGAGTGTTTCCGTTAACCTGCAAAACGCACCTCAGTCTGTCCATGAAAGTGAGGGATGTATGAAGTACAACACAAGAGTCAGGTACGCCTTGTCAGAAAAACAATTTGTGGTCTTGGTTTTTCGAGCAGCAAGTTGTTTCCCTTCGGTTCAGAACATTCTGCCTTTTAGTTTTGTTCTAGAGAACTGAGTGACCTTACCGCTCTGTTATGATGCCTCACTCTACATCATTAAATAGCCATTTCACTGACATATTGAGGCCATTATCTCCAAAAGGTGTAATTTCATGAGATGTGCCTTCAGTTTCCAAACAAAATGGCTGCATATTGTTTCTCTATGATCAAGTCCTCACGCAGGACTGGACTATAACAATTATAGCAGAATAATGACCCGAGTGATGGCTCCGCAAAGAAGAAACTTGAACAAACTTGGAACAAGTGATGCCTGAAAAGTTCCCGTCTCACCCACACCTGCCCTGATTATCTGTCCTTTCTCTGTCAATTGATTAACAGACTTCTTGCGCCTATCTCTTCTCATTATTAAAGAGGTCTGACAGGGGCCTCTCCTCCCACTCAGCCTGTTCTTTATTCACGGTCATGAGCTGCTCGTTGCTGTCCGTCGAGGCCACCGGGCCAAGAGGGTGCAGCCAACTACGTCACTGCTGCTGATGAGCAGAGGGAGGGAAATAACAAAGATAAAAGACTTGAGGAGAGAGGGCTGAGGCTTGGCCTAGTTGTTTACAGATTGTTTCTGTGTTGCCAACACTGCAAACGCCATAAACTCTCAAGCATGAGCCTCTCAAGAGCTTATTGAACAAACCCAAAGTCTATGTTCCTCGTGGCTCATTTCTTGGCTGAAGCTCTGGTTGTTGTCTGGGCTTGTTTTGACCCAGAATGTGTCGCTTCATTCAGCCTACAGGACAGAAAACAACACTTCACGAGGAGTTTTTTTTTTTTTTCCCACCCTGCAGACTCTCGACTCCGTCTTTTCCTGGAAAACGTGTAAATGTGGAGGATCACCTGTGCAGATCGGCGAGCAGAACAATCAGTCCTCTGCTCGCTGCAACTCCCACGTGTGAAATATGAACACAGGGTACAGCTACCCATAATGCTCCTGCCATCTGTTCATTTATTAGTCTGGAACACCCAGCCCTGGTCCAAGCGTTAAAGTTCATTAATATTCATACAACATTCATATATGGAAACGTTGCCTTGGAGTCGGGGTATTAGCGTCAGAGACAGGATAGAAGAGTCGCACTAATTGATGATTGATGGCTCTGCCATTAGCAGCGAGGCCCGCAGCCAGAGTTACTGTAGTACTAAGCTGCACTTTTATAGACCGGTGGCATATTTAGAAATCGTGGCGGAGGGATAATTTTCTGCTGCTATTTTCTTACATTTTCTGTACATTCAGTCTTCTGTTGTACTATATATGCTAATGTGTCCATTTATATCCAATATCAAGGCATTATGATTTCCTCATTGCTATTATAAGTAAAACTATTTATACAGTCAAATTAGGCTGCTGCTGAATTTATTTACAGATTAAACAATAGTTTATTGAATTGTTTAAAATTTTCCAACCGGCCATCATTGACCCATCAACTGGTTGTTGCTGACATGCTTATGCAGGTGTGCGTGTGTCTAGTTTCAGCTGAGGGATGTGTGCAGGCTGGGCATTTGCAACATTGTTTTGCTATATCGGGCTAATAAACAAACAAAGTCTCAAAATGTCAAGAAGAGGAATGTTCTTATACCTGTTGTAGGCTATTCCATTGAGTTGCCTGTTTGAGAATTGTTCAGAGTTTAACTGTGGGCAGTTACGCAATGTCTATGTCCAAGCTTTTATTGTGAACGGCTGAAAAAGGAAAAGAGTGACTCTGTGATGTGCCTGGCAGGGCTGGAAGCAGCAAAGAGATCTGAGTTAGAGAGCGTTACAAGTGCTGGAAGCTGGATTTGGCCACGTTTGGACAGAGACAGGCACCAGCCTGTCTCTGTCTTTCTCCAAACAGTAGATAGCAACTAATCGGCTACACATAGGAGAGTGGTATCAATCTTCTCATCCAACTCTCAGCAAGCAAACTAACATCCTTCTCAAAATATTGATCCATTTCTTTAATCTCTCAATTACTCACTCAGTTCATGTTTTCATAGTTTAGACCCTAAAATGTCCAGAAATGGTGAAAAATGCCTGAGAAGGGTTGTATTGAAAATGCTTGTTTTGTCCAACCAGCACCACAAACCCGGAGTTCTGCAGTGATATCAAGAAGAAAAGCAGCAAATTCTTCCATCTGAGAAGCTGGAACGAGAGAATTGACGTCATTTTTGCCTGATACGTGTCTCAAATGATTCATTCATGTTGTGTGTCTTCTGTCTCACCTCCAGGTTGCCTGTTTGAAGACGAGCTCTGTACACCGTAT
Organism: Chelmon rostratus; assembly: GCF_017976325.1. NCBI lineage: Eukaryota > Metazoa > Chordata > Actinopteri > Chaetodontiformes > Chaetodontidae > Chelmon > Chelmon rostratus. Next base: position 8,364,422 of record NC_055677.1, read on the forward strand.
GAGTTCTGCGTCAACGGTAGGTCAAATTCAGAGAGTCGTGTACGCCCACCCCACCTCATTATATTGTACATGATCCCTGTGGTGCTCAACCACCATCGACCCAACACGGTTCTAAAGCCGCCCTGGCTATTTTTAGTCATTCAGGGATTTCTAGATAGATATATGACACAGCTGAAAGTTTCAGCTCAGTTAAGACGTACAAGTCATGTTTTAAAAAAAAAATTTTAACATCTGGGCTGCAACAGTAAGGAACCTTTCAGTGTAAACAAACAATAGCTCATGTAAGTATAAGGCTTTTATCTATACCAGCAAGATGTTTTTCCCTGTATATGTCGAGGTTTTCCCAAACCCCAAGTGGTCACGACCTCATCTACAAACCATCTTGTCTTGAAAAGATGGATGTGTGTGTGTCAGTGGTTGCCGTGACAACGCGTCACCTGATGAACGGAGGGGAAATGTCGGGGCTTTTCACGGTGTGGCATTCAGCAGAATCACACAGCGGGCTTTTCATCCTGGAGGGGATTGAGAGCATGTCGATATTGAGGATCATCTTCAAGACGGAGCCATCGAGAAAGGTTAATGTATTCTCCCGTGGCGGGCGGTTTTAGCACAGCAGCGGCGACTCGGGATAACGCCTTGTGCTTACGTGCATACTGGGGATCCACACGCATCCCAGCGCATGTTTGTTTTTGGACTCGCGAGCATAATGATTAAATGCCCGCGCTTTGAGGTTGTTTGTTGTGTTTGACTGAGTTTTGCTCACTTAAGTTACCCTCTGCAGATTCATCATGCAATCAATTTCACAAACACAATGAAGTCAGCAAAGGGAACGCTTGCTTGTTGGCAGACAGTAGAATTACATACAAAACATGAGGTGACCTACAGGAAACTGCATGGAGTACCGCGCATGACAAGCAATGAAAAGCAGGACAAATACCACGTGAATATTAACACGTCAGCAGGAAGAGGATTTTTACATTTCAGCTCAAACAAACGAGGCTAATTAGCTTATTAGATCTTAAGAGGTGGTGGTCATAGGATTTTGTTTAGAGCCAGGCTGGCTGTCTTGATGCTAAGCTAAGCTCACTGGCTGACGGACATGAGAGTGGTATCAATCTTGTTTGTTTGTAAGATGTTTTTTAAACTATATCTGTGCAGGGTTAAGGTCTAATAGGGCAGTGTAGTCGGTAATCTTTGGATCTGCAGCGCATTTGAGAAGCAAATTTGGGATCTTCTCCCCTTATTTCCATATTAACCTAGTTTAGGAGCACACGGCGCAGAGGAGAAATCTAAAAAACTGACTTTAATTACGCCGACTGCATTGTTACAGAGCTGCGTGTAGCCTAATAGAGGGAAATTGCTGACACCTCGACAGAAAAATCCCCCAGAGGCAGACAGGAGGGTCCTGGTGGGTGTGGAAGCTCCATATTACATTAGACTATCATGCAAATCATGCAAAGCTATGATATGGTCATTTCTTTTGAGATTGCCTCTTCCCCCACATCTTTTCATCTTCTATTTTATTTTATTTTTTTGTACCTCGCTTTGGCCCAAGGAGCAGCACTCACATTATCCCTCTCCGGCTGAAATGTAATTACAGGCGCTGCGTTTGATAAAGGCAAACATATACAGCCAGGAAAGACTAATGTTGGATTAATGTTATACCTAATATGCAAGTAATGAGACATTATTTAGCTTCATAACCCTCCACGCATACTCAGTCTGCGCTCTGTCACTCTCCATCAGACTCCTGATGAGCAGCAGCCACGGCGCAGACGGAGGATGAGTGGGAGTAACTAGGTCTACCACTTCAACTCTTCCCCGGGTCCCTGAAGGAGTAACCTGGTTTATTCTGGGCTGGGCCAACCGTGCTCTGCCTCACCCACGCTGTTGCCATGCAAGGTGGCTGAGGGGAGGGAATGTCTCAACGCTGTCAGTCAGCACCATTTTATGTGTGGTCGACGATCGTTTGCGGCGCTTTTATTGAAAAAAAGCGCTCAAATTTTTGTGTCTTTTACGGCATTGGATCCGAGTAGATTTAATGTGGCTTTTTTCACGCCGATCATCAGGAATAAGATTCTTTAATGTCAAAGCAAACAGATCTCGACAAAGTAATCCAAATTACAAATACTTAAATCATCTCTGGTGCAGTCAGTTGACTGTTGGCTAACCCTTTTACCGTAGCTACTACTGACACCATTAACCTGTTATGCTTAGCGGCACGTATGAATAATGTTAGCGTATTTACCAGCCAAATTTCTTTATGATTTTCTAAACATGGGTCTCCAGTTTCACATGTAAGCAAACAAAAGCAGGCTTTTCATTTCTGGCTGACGATTGGCTGATTTTGTCTGCTGAAATGACTGTTGCTTGCAGATTTTATCAGCTGTGGCTAGCTAGCGTAAGCTAACGCTAACGCTCAAACTGCACAAGTTGGTTGAAACTTTAGAAAGTTTCCAGCTTTCTTTTTTTTTAAAAAAAACAAACAAACAAAACAAGAACCCTGTAAAATGTAAATAGCATGATGCTAAAAGAATGAGGCTAAAGGTATGTCTGATCACTTAGCGCGTGCTAGCTGTAGAATTATAGTACAGTATTATAAACAAAATGAAAAATGGGGACAAATTGCAGTGTCCAGATGTGGTAAACTATATCTGTCCACACAGACTGGTGCATGTAGTCCAGTAAATACTGACTTAGAGGGTGTGAATACTCGTGCAAACAGGTATTTTCTGTTTTATATGTGTGGTTTATTTAGACCAATTTGCCAGTGAGGTCTACTTTGATCAATTGTTGCACAAGCAGCAGCTGAATAAATGAAGAGTCCAGTTTTGGAAGAAAGTTTCCTCAGTGTGTTCTGCTGCTGTTGTGTGATTGATTAAGTAGGTCAATTAACACACTCCATATATCATTTGATCTTCTGCTGTCGCGTCTCATTCTGGAAACAACCTCTTCAAATCTTTATTTGCGTCTTCAGGGGAATACTTTCTTAGAGGTTGCTCTAAAGGATATGTGATTACCCTGAGACCGGAAATGCATTTTAATTTAATGCAACTCTCTGGAGTCTGTGGCTTACTGCTATGATAAGCTAACCTAAAGTACAGCGGATAAGTGCTATATGATTCCCTGAGGGCACCGGTTGGCTCCTATTAAACACTTAACCAACAGCGTGTTATTGATTGGCGGTTATCTCGCTTCCACTTGGGCCAATATTGTCTGAAACGTCCGCACCGTACTCTAGATTTAAACGATTTAGGTGATGCTTCTATTGATCGAAGCTTGCAACAAGTTCAAATGCAGCATAAACACTTTAAGTAACCACTAAAAAAAATCTATAATCCCAAACAATCTGCATGGGCAGGGAAGAGGCGCCAAGGCAGCAGGTGAAAATCCAAGAATAATCAAACATGAAGTGATCGGTGAGGAAACGCTTAAGTAGGTCTTTGGTTGTAAATATGTTGGGCTATAATGGGAGAAGTAAACAGATATGTTGAAAATAAACGTAATAATAGACCTAATTTATATTCCGCTGCCAAACTGAATAGGCAGTATGTTTTGATGTAGCTCTGAGTCTGGTTTATCTTTGATAATTTCTGTATTTACATGTAGATTGCATTGCATGCATAATGTAATTATCATTTCAAAGCCACAATTTTCACATAAAAAAAGACCGTGAACACTTCATTAATCATATCCTGATCACTATAGCTTTTGTTTCTGCTCTTTTCTTTACTAGCAGACTACATCTGGCTGGTCTCGGTGCATTGATTTAGGCCTATTCATTTTCATGACATGAGTTGCACAGCTAATACACCTGTTCCAATACGTCTTAATTTGTCTCCTGGGTCCGTCTTCCCCCTCCTTCCAACGTACAGTCTTTCAGAAATGCTTTGCTGACTGTCAGCATTAGTGTTTGCTCCTGTTATCCCAGAGCATTAGCTTTCACAGTTTAAATAGCTTTAGCAGCACAGTGGTGCCACAGTGGGAGGAGAGACAGTGCCTGGATTTAGAGCTCTTTACCTTTTTTTGGCTGAAAATCTTCTTCTTTATTCCTGTCAACATGGACTGATCCGGACATTGCTTCTCTTTAGTGAGAATGACATTGATTTGTAGGACTGTACATCCAAGGATTGATTGATTGATTATGTGGCCCATTTTATGCATTATTGATTACATCGATCAAGGTTCATTTGCATCGTAGTTGCCGTTTGTTCATGACAGTGACAGCATTAGTCTTGTCTTGCAAGGGGGCACAAATTGATCTACTGTCAGCTTAATTTTTTCTTAAATGTGACAGACGACGTGACCGTGTTCTGCTCTGCTTGATAGATTTCCCTTCATTACCAAATATTCCTGAATCTGTTGGACCAACATACAAACCCAGTTACAAAAAAGTTGGGATGCTGCATAAAACATGAATAATTTAAAACAGCATATAGACAATATATTTAATATTTTACCTCATCAACATCATTGACTTTTGTAAACATCTGCTTATTCTGAATTTGATGCAGCAACACGTTTCTAACAATTTGGAACAGGAGCAACAAAAGACTGGGAAAATTGTGGAACGCTCTGAAAACACCTGTTTGGATCATTCCACGGGTAAACAGGTTGGTTGGTAACAGGTGATAGTATCATGATTGGGTATGAAAGGAGCATCCTGGAACGGCTCAGTCGTTCATCACCACTTTGTGAACACATGATTGTATAAAGGATATTATTGCATGGACTCAGAAACCCACCGAACCTTTTTGGAATTGGGGATGTAGCTCTCCTGCAATAATGATGCCTGTTATCTGCTGACATATTTTAGGGAGACCTCTCTGATATTTAATTGCAAACTGCATTTCTGCTTTATTTCCCTCCATGTACTAAACACATGCTGCGCTCCTTCAAGCCTGAAATTAAAATGTTTTAGCTGTAAGGAATGGGGGGAAAAAATGTGTTTCCTGCAAACTTTCAACTACAATGAACTGTTGTTGCTTCTTTTGATGCTCTCAGGATTGTAAATACCCACCATAAAGTGACAGAACAGCGCTTTGTGATTCATCAAGCATGTGGCTCTGAATGGTTCGACATCACCTCGATAAATCAACTGTTATGTGTGCCAAACATGAATTTCTTTGTTTTAAAATACCTCTGACTTCTATTTTTAATGCACCGAATCCCTGTGTGTTTGCGTGTCTCTGTGTCTGGTTGCTATCGGGAATGTCCCTGACAACGGAGGAGGAAGTAACATGTTTAACAGTGGCCGTTGCCATGGAAACCAATGAGGGATGCAGCGCATCAAACATTTAACAGTTTCCCGTCACTTGTTATGTCACCAGCCTCCCCTCGTTTCTTACATAATATGTGCTGTTAGCGTCTAACTGGGAAAATAAATCATAGCAGAAGTCCTTGCCTAAACCTTCTACTATAATGACACAACCTTATTTTACCATATTTACCATGTCACTTATGATGATATCACTACAAAAGAGGCGTTGTTGCTGGCGAGGAGCATCGAGACAGTTGACGTCTTGTGATTCAGACCCGTCTGTGATGATCTGTGCATCTGTAGGTGGGAAGTTTTTTTCCTCTGCGCTGTTTGAGATCCTAAAATAACTCCTCAGCGTTGTACTGTGTTGTCTATGCTAATTCGCCTCCTGCTGGCTTTTTCCTGTACAGCGCTGTCATTTAACAGGTCACAGGCGAAGGGGGGGGGGGGGGGGCAGGAAAATACTTGCTTCTCGTTTAGAATAAGAATTCAATTTAGAGCCTCAGCTGACATCACATTATTATCTTTGTAATTACCAGTCCCTGAATTTTACACCAAATGTGGCACTGTAATTACATTTTGCCAGTCGAAGGAGAAAACTGATGCTTGATGATGTTTAAGTAGTTGAAATAAAAAGTATTTCTCTTCTTCGCTCTCGGTACAAAGATGAAGCTCGACATCCCCCCCTCGGTGTCAAAATGTCACACCACATAGATGATGTATTTGACAGTGCCCGACGTGTCATTGAACATCAGTCGGACCATTGATGTCTCCTGCCATTGTCCGACATCTTGGGGCTAATTAATGGGATGCTGTGGCGCGTGACAGCGTGTTGATTCACATCATTAGATCCCATCTGATCACAGTGGCATCGCCACACATGCTCTCACATGGTCGCATGCATGGTTGCACGCGCACACGCGGATGAGACGGCTCAGATCGAATCCGCAGGTTTCATCTCCAGAGATCATCTGTGCGGTGGACTTTTCATTTAGTGAGCACAGCCAACAAGATGCATGGATTTATCTCTTCAGCTGAAAGAAGGTGACAACGCAGGTCATTCATATTCCAGACATTACATCTGCACACTTTCTGACCCCATGAGCCTCGGCATCCTTCTGAGGTCTAGACCAGCCATTGAATTATGGGGCTGATAGGGACTATGTGGCATGGGTTGCCTGGCAACCTGTATTGAGTGAGGCAGAAGGCCTGCTGATAGGGAGATTACCAGGGTCCCTGATAAAGTCCTTCCTGCCATGAACGGCTGCTTATCGTGGTGCTGTCAGAGGAAAAATGTCAGCTATTAGCTCCCCCAAAACAGGCAGTTAGAGGTGCGGAGACACTGCAGGTGCAACAGACCATTACAACATTTCAACTGGGAGACGTCATTTTACTTCATCAGACAACAATCGATGTCCAGAAACATTTCCTACATCTTTCTAATGTGTGCTTCTCGCTTTCAGCTATGAAAGTGTATCCATCGTGAACCTGTTTTCACCGTTTCTCTCTTTTCTTTTTCCATAGACGGAGTGTTTGGGAGGTGCCAGGAGTTAGCCAGTGCAGATCTGTACACGTACGATATTTCTCCCTCTGCTCTTCAACGCCTCAGGACCGTTCTCCAGAAACTGGCGCACAGAGGTACACGCTGCCCGTTTGCCTGTCCGTCTTTGTCCGAGTGCCTTTTATATTTCTGCGCAACAGCCTTTATCAGTCATGTACAGGGCTCACAGCGAATGCTCGTCAACTACTATTGTGTGAAGCAAGCCAAATAAGCCAAGCTGTCTCTTTGGCTAGCACAGCGTAGCACCATTGAGCCAGAACAGGTCATTTGACTCATATCCGCCCATTGTTTTGCCATCATCACCTAACTCCAGCAGCCAGTCTAATTGGTTTCTATGTGGTAGGACATTTAGAGCTAATTTTGCGGATGAGTAACTCTGAGGTGTGCAGTGTAATCACATCAGACAATCTCTCCTACTCAATCAGTGGCAACAGCTAATGTGTTGCATCTTCAGGAGCATATAGTGCATTTACAATACGATGTCTTCATTACAGAAATGACTGTAAAGCTCACTATGAATGAAGTTACTGCAGGAATTGCGAGAGCCAGTGGTTAAAGTTTCCCAACCTGGTGCCACGCAGGAGTCATGCTGAAAATTTAAAAGTCTCATCAGCACATCCCCTAATTTCTGTCACGCTAATATGGCTGATTTTATATTCATGCTTCATGCTGGCCGTGGTAGACGGCGCTTCTTCTTCTTCTTGCTGATGGTTGTTACAGTGTGAGCCACAGCCAGAAACGAATGAAGCCTCCAGGCAGTCTGTTGTTTCAGATCCATTGCTGTAACTGCTAAACAAATGGCTCTGGCATGTTTGTTTCAACAAGTAACTAAGGCATTCTTGGAAAAGTATTTTCTGCACTTGACATGCCAAAAATTAAGTGAAAAATAGCTTGAATGTCAAAATCTGAATATATACTTTATTTTATAGGTCTATAGTTGCTTAATCATTTCTTAGGAAGTTCCCAGCAAAGAAATATGTACTTTGGTACTTATTATAGGTGAAGTAATGTAAAGACAGTGTTTAATTGGTACATTTCTACTCAATTCCAAGTAATTGCTTCAGCAGGTCTGCTAAAACTGCAGAAATATGAAACATCCTGTCAGTTCTGTTTATTATTATTATTTATTAATAATAAATAAAAAATAGTCATATCATTATTGAGATTAAATTTAGAAGTTTTTCCTTCTCAGTCAAAAAAAGCACATAAACTCAAAATCCTAACTAAAATAACAATCTTAGATCTGTATTTCTGTTTACTTTATAATTAGTAGTAATTACATAGTTCTTTCCAAGAAAGTCAGGAAATGATTAATACATTTGTTCGGAAATTACAAACTCGTAAAATAAAGTCTTACCAAGCAAGTTGTGAGAAAATTGCTTTTTTTCCTATACATTTTCTCCACACATTTAGCTGCCTGTAACTGCAGTCATAGCCCACCAGGGGGCAGTAGACACCTTTAACACAGACCGTGACCACAAACACCAGCTTCCCAAACATAATTGGCTTTGCAGGCCACTCTGAGCTTAATATCTTTTAACAGGCGTGAACCAGTGTTGAAAATCATTAAGAGTAAGCACTCGGCCAGAGGAAAAAAAAAAAAGAGAGAGAGAGAGAGAGTAAAAAAAATCTGTGATGAATATTAAGCTAGGCGAGACCACACATTCATTCTAATTACTGCTTAGAAATAAACAAATGAGAGTGAGGAGGATGAGAAGAGATCTGGTGTGTAATTTTTTCCTGCTTAATTTTAAGGGTGTTTAATTCTTTAGATGCTTTTCATCATGAGCCTCGTTCTCTGACCTTGTGTTTTTAGACACCCATTTACAGACGCTGCAGACATGACATCATCACTTTGAATCATTTTCCCTTTTCTGTCTTGTAGAATCACATCCACAGACACAGAGCATTATCTTCGGATAAGTCCACAATACACTGTTAATGCTCGGTGGCACGTTATTCTTATCAGCTCAACAGCTATTGAAGTGTCATCTTTGAGATGTGCAGGACCCTTTTTTTTGAGCCCATTGTACTGTAACCTAAATTGAAGAGATGACAGGGGGAAAAACGGGCAGGCACATCAATGGAATCGATTTACAATCCTCTTTATCTTGCATCAGAGACGCAGGTAGAAATCACACAATCTCTGCTCACTGCACAACACCAATGTCATTCAGATCAATAGGAATTGACCCCTGCACAAAAGGGCTTAGGTTGTCTGGATGTGTCCCCATAGGCAGAGCACACTGTCTTCTATTACATTTTCACGACAATATCTTTTCAATGCAAGGACCTGTCATCCAACTGTAAATGACTTTTATATTACACAGCATCCAAAGCTAGGCAACTTTAGTATTCACCGTGTGCAGCCACAGTGTGTCTACACATTTCATAGCCAGACTGCTGTCATATTTCTTGGGAGTCATTATGGCTCTGCTAAATGTGTGTGTGTGTGTTTGTGCAAACTGGGATTGCATGTAGGTAAGCACAAGAGCTAATTCAGTAACTATAGCATGTTAAGTTGATGTACAATACATTAAAATGATGGACCTTTTAATTAAGCATTTGCTAAAGCTTGCCGCTGAACAGCAATTGTCCAATCATAGCTTAGCAACTGTAACTAAGCACGACAGGTCTGTCTGGCTTTGGATTTTTATATCTTACAAAAACCAAGAACAGAACTGCAAACGTGTTACAAATGGATTTAACAAATGGATTTATCTACTCTTTTGTAAGCTACAAACATTAGCATTACCAGCTAACTAGTTTACTCTCTGCAGTAGTAACCTAGCATTATTTACAAAGGTAAGGGATATTTGATTAGCTAGCTAAAATATGTATGGGGGTTGCAAGTTATGTTGCCTGCTCGTGACTAGAACATCCACCTTACGGGAGCCAAGATGCTACTACACCAAGGTTAGTAGACGTTTACACTCCAGCAACCTCACCTCCACCCAAACTGAAAATTGAAAATTGAAAATTGAAAATTACCAAGAATTACAAGTGCTAAATCCATAGCCCGTGTAAAACATGGACGCAGTCTCCGTGACAGAGACAGTGGTTCTGCCCATCGCCATCTTGGCAGTGTCTGACCCTTGTGGAAACCTAGTGGCTAACTGTCGCTCAAAGCAGCCATGCCCATAACCATGCATAATTTTAAGCTTTTAATTTTAAGTTGTCATGAACGGGGAAATTAGCTACAGAGACCAAAGTGTTGTTTTCCATACCAAGCTGTAAACAGGTTTATTTATATTGTAAAGTTGGGCATATTAATATGGGGCGTATGGGCTTGCTTTTGGAGCCAACCTCAAGTGGCCGTTTGAGGAACTGCAGTTTTTGGCACTTCCATCTTGGCTTCATTTTTCAGTCAAGGGGCTTGGAGGTTGCCGCATGGGTAAATCTTATCATTGTAAACTGCTTATGTACCATGCAAGAACAGAAAGCTTGACATGCATAGCAACAGTAAGTAAGGGGGATGGGGCTTAGTGAACGGTCAGTTGGGACCGCAAGACGGATCAGGGTTAATTCTGCAGTTTTGAATTGGTTATTGTCATATTTACCATTCCTGGTCAAGCTCCATAATCTCAACATCAGAAAGAATCATGTCAGAATATAACCGTGGTGTTCTTGACATAGACTACACTAACATGCAGTCGATTAACCTCCTGACCCTGTCCAGAGCGGTGGATACTCCTGTTACACAAACAAGTGAAGTACGATGATGCTTTGTGACATTTGCATTAGCTCCATTGACAGGAAGCGTCAGTCAAGGGGAATCAGTGACCATAAACTGACATTGTCACTCCAGTGCTACTGAAACCTCATGTTACTCCTACTTCTTGCACAAACATGTTTTCTTTGACAGACAATCAACAAAAAACTATTGTTGTTCCTCCTCATATTCTGCTCTGTCTGTTCCTTGACAACCTTGCTCGTACTGGAGAGAAAAAAAGTCAGACACAGATACACTTGCGCACTAACATGCCATGTGAAAACAAGAGTGCTTTTATTGAACCATGCAGTGTGAGTCCATGTCTGTGAAGGGGGCAGGATTATTTCAAAGAAACCTGCTGCAGATTTCTACTCTAAGAAAAACGACTTCCACCTCAGGCAAATAATTGTTTGTGTCCTCTGAGATGTGCGCCAATTGTTTTGCAGTAATGGCAATGTGAAATTACTTCAGTAGAGGTGGACAATGTGGCAATGCATATTATTTTGGTTTTTAGTAGGCATTCACTAGCACTCAACACAGAATACAATAACACCTGTAACCTTCCTGACTTGCTAGCAGATCGGTCATTACAAACTCATACTGTGCAGTCAAACTTTGTTCAAACCCGCAGAGCTTCATTTTAAATTCTAGTGGACATCCTGAAGTCTCCAAAGATACCAAATATATCTGGCTGGATTTTTGGGGAAAATAATGCACAAGATATGTAGAATATACACATTTTTAGGAAATGGTGCACCTTTAAGAAGAGTTATGGGTTTGAATATTTCATAACTGTAAACATAATGCAGCTTTATTGAGGAGCAGGAACAAGATTATTTAGTTTTTCCTAATATAAAGCTACATAAGGGTGTATAAATGTATGGACTATTTATCAAGTGTGTTAAAAAGATAAAAACATATTCATATTTGTGGATCTGCCACACCATTTCACAGTTGGTTTTATTTTTATGTCAGATTTGGATTGACACATTTCATTTTGACTAATTAGGTAGAATTTGCTGCTAAATTATTCACGCTGTCTCCCATTAATGCCTTTAAAATCAGTTGGTGGACAGAAGTAAAGGAAAGGGGAAAATCTGCATTTCAAAAACACCAGATGAAACTCCAAGACATGTAGACTGGATCCCATCTAATAGGCTTTGAATATTTAGGAGCACCCCTCCCCTCTCTCCCTCTCTCTCTCTGTCACACAGAAAACAGACAGGAGGCCAACAGAAATATCTTGCTTGTTTGAAAGCTGTTGCGCTAATGGCAAGGCGTTAATTAACTGAGGCATTTGCCTGAGACGGCATGCTATCCTTAACAGGCAAAAACCGGCAGCACTCGGTGATGGAACCTGCTCTTTCTCCGGACTTGCAGATGAATTTGCATGACATTTAGCTCCTCAGTGCCAGGATAATCAGCTGAGAGGTTGATTGAGAGGAATTCAACCGTAGAGGCCCCACTACTTTTCTTCCTGACTTTTTCCTTTACAAAATGGCTCACTCTGAGTCTGTAATTTGCGCCGGCATGCCTTTTCCCTCAAGTGTGCCCATCACAGACACACAAAACATGCTATGTATGGAAATGAGTGCATCCCCCAGGAGACAGAGGGGATAGAGGTGTCACAGTCAATGAAGCCAGCCTCATCCTGTTGTGGCGCCATCACACTCTGAACCCATTTAACCAGCTGCAGTTAAGCGCAGGTACCATATGGATCCTTTAGGGCTGAAGTCAGACCTGATTTCCCCATCGCGTCTGATGATAGCGTAAATGATCATCACCGTGCTGATATATAACAAGTATACACCACATCGGGTAAGCCACGGGTAGTTAACCGTCATTGTTGTACGGATGGATGGCTGCGTTCCAGAACAGTGACAACATACGCTGCTTTGTGCTCCATTCAGCGCTGCCAAGAATGACTGGAGGCATCTGTAGCTGCTCTGCATTGCTCAGATCCTCATCTGGTGCTTATGAATATCCCATGAATATACCCAGCGACTATGGGTGAGAAACCAGGCAAATGAAGACATTCTGTGGTGTTAATACTTTCATTCTTTTCGTATATGTTTATGTCTGTGAAACATGTCCACGTCATTAAGAGCAGCATTGTTTCTTTAGATTAGTCCGGTAAAAGGTTAGGTATGTGGCTACTAGGAATCTGACCCATGGCCACAATGTAATTACTTCTTTGTCATTAAAAAATGGATCTGCGCTGGTATGAAGTGTGATCAGTGGCTCCTTAAAAAACAGTCCATCTTTGGTATTTCTGTGCTCTTTGCCGATGGAATGCTGTGCCTCTTGGCTCATTGGGAATGGGGCCATGTTTTGGGTATCTTTTTTGCTTGGGTAGCTCCATCTGGTCCTGGCACCACTGCGCTTTGCCCCTGCCCAGGAGTTCTGCATCCCAACTATGTGTTGGCAATTAGCAGAGATGTTGGCAAGGCGTCAGGCCGCAGTGTGACATTCTCCCTGGGCTTGTTGACTGTCTGTGTGTGCGTGTGTGTGTGTGTGTGTGTGTGTACACATGTCTGTGAATATACATGCGTGTGAATGTGTAGTCATGGCTTCCTTTGAATGTGTCGTCATTTAAGCCCTCCTCCACTCTACCATTCTGATTCATCTTTGCTGTTTCGTTTGCCCTGTAAAGCTGAGAGAACTGTGAGGTTAGAGAATATACATACTGTAGAGTCACCATTTACAGAAATACTTAACCAAAAAGAAACATTTTGAACCATATTTAGTGATATTAGTCTTAGGGTAAAGGTCAGTTTTCTAGTTTATTGCACTGACAGTTGCATATCAGTCATCCTTGTTGTTTGCATGCAGCTTTTTCCATGAGATGGTTTCTTGTTAGCAATGGATTTTAAAGAGATATTCCATAAGTTTTTCAGAGCAAAGAGTTCCAAATGTTTTCATTTAATCTCTTTTGCAAGCAATAGTATGAGCAACAAAATTAATAGAAAAGCCCAGAAAGTCTTAAAATGGGCAGACATTTTACCTCCAACATTCATTTTGCCCATGGATACAATTTTGGATTTTGCAGCCTCAGTTATCTCCAGGCCCGATTCTCTCTACTATCTTCTAGTTTGTGGTTAATTTTGTATTTTACTGTATACTCTAGATAGTAGTTGTTTGATGTCTTCAATCTTATATGCATCAATGACTATGTTAAACCAATTAGGGTCAGTATCCGCTTGTTTAGTTTCTTTACCTGAGTAGTGTTTGACACAGAGATACAGAAATCTTCTTTGTTCAAGGTTATTTTGAAGTGAGCGGTGTTTAAAAGACCCCACCACATCCCCTTTTGTTTCCAGGTTTGACATGGCAGGACGACATCACTCAGCAGGTCATCTCTAGAGAGCTCTCCAAACTGAGGAACATCCCTCTCCGCCATCGGGCCACACCTCCAAGCCCCCTGACCGCCTACAGCAGCTCCAGAGACAGGAAACTGCGGCCTGCTCAGGCAGAGCTGAACAGAAACATTCAGCAGTACCTGACCGGCCTGGGCTTCCTGCCACCATCTGAGGTCAACGCGCAACCAGGAATCCAAAGAGAGGGAGCCAACGTCCAGGTAAAAGTCTCAAACACACTCAGGGTTATCTTGGCTTGAGACTTTACACCAGAAAGAGGGTTTCATGAAAAAATTCTATATAACTGCATTATGGGAAATGTAGTATCTGGTGTTTTTAGAGCTTAATCTATTATAGAGAAACTGAAAATCAAGATATCTCAGCCTTTGCCACTTCAGTTTTAATCATTTTTATATTCTGTGCAGCTTCAACTTTAAGGAAGCGCCATATTAAATAGCTGGAGACCTTTAGGAAACTGTATTTAAATGTCATAATGTAACCACACGGCTAGAAATATAGCGTAAATTTAAGGAAAGAAATACAAAGCAAACAAAAAAAGCACGTTTTCATTGGCTAAATTATTGAAGGGCCTCTTCCTATTCCTTTTGAAAAAGAGTCAACGTCTTTTGCGGGGGTCTCCCTCTTGTCCCTGCACAGCTTTTGTTTTTGCCTCTCTGTCTTCGCCTCCTGCTCCCACTGAGCAGGGACCCTTTTACACAAAGATCCTCCATCACCTCTTTACATTATTCAATCCTCATATTTAGGGTGGAACCCCGGCTTTGTGTGAAATGTGCTCTGCATCCTTCATAGCTGAGCCGCTTCCTGCTGCTGTGTCAGTGCAGCCATAATGCAAAGTTGAAGAGTTCAGGACCTTCCTTATTGATGAGATGAGGTCCTTTGTTGTGTAGTGTGATGGAAAAAAGCAAACATGGTTAGCATGAATGGCAGTGCACCCCCGTCTCGCTGTGCTAATGCCATTATGGCCTCTCAGTATGCCGGGGTTGGAAAGACTGACATTTTCTCCATATACATTTGAAGGACAGAAAATGGCACCAAGGGAGATAGCTAGTATTAGTGCAGCAGGGACACGGATAATAATGCTGCTCAGTGGATTGGATATACTGCATGCTGAATTGAAGCGTGGGTCCTTATGATGCAGATAATCAAGAATGATTTCTCTTTCTCACGAAAAAACAAAATCACACATTTTGGTGCCAATATTAATGCCAATTACAATGGCAAATGCTGAAAAGGCTTCTGTGTACCAGTTCATTGCAATGTAAACACATAAGTCATCATGTGAGAAATATAAATTTATATGACTAACTCTGAAATCAGATGACTTATTATTTTTTTCTTTTTAGATAAGGGTTTGCTGCTACTTCTCTGACAGAAACGATGTGCTTTTAAAGTTTGTTGTGTGTTGTGGAAATTCATGAAATTACTGTTTGAGTGACACTATCTCATCTGTGATTTCCATAATGTAATTTCCAAGGGCAGTTGTCTTTGATCTCAAATCCCTATTCATATCCTGTCCTGTCTAGGCGAGCCCAGGTTGCTTCTCTTTTTATACTAAAGCCTGTCACAACAATGCTGACCCAGCACAACCCATCTACTGTTCTCGTGGGGGGGGGGGGGGACTATTGCAGAGCTGAAGCTAAGTTGGAGATTAATCACATGAACGCTGTCACTTTAGCTTTGCCGACATGAACAAAACTCATGACTACAAGAGTGCTACCAGCTCTGTGAGGCTGTACTTGGCCAGTGCTAAGATGCTTAATGCTAACTTTATCTTACTAGCTTGTTGACATTTAAAATGTTAACGCGCTTATGTGTAACAGATATAAAGTTTACCAGGTTCACCATCTCAGTTTCATGTGTTAGCATGCTAACGTGTTTACAGCGGCAATGCCAACATGCTGATGTTCAGCAGGTATAATGTTTACCATGTTCACCGTCTTAGTTTAGGGTGTTAACATGGTCACAGTGATAATGTTAACATACTGATATTTAGCGGTTATTGTGTTTACAGGTTCGCCATCTTAGTTTAACGTATTATCATGCTAACATGTTCACAAATGTTCAGTCATCCCTAGAGCCACACCGCTAGCTAGCATGGCTAAAAATGATGTTTGACATACTAACAATGCTCTAATGTGCAAAGTGGCCATGTTTTGTTATAGAATGGAGACATCAAGTCTGATGGTCGTTTTGGGGCCAGCCAGTCTAAACCACAGCAGGGCTGGAAGGAGACCACTCTCTACAGCATTCATAAAGGAGACGGCAAGCCTCCAGTCACCAAAGTCTTTACCCAGAGTGGAGAGGGCAGACACCCCAAACTCAGTACAACCTACTCTAACCGCGACTCGGGAAAAAGCAAACTGCTGTCCAGCCAGCTGGAACAGCTTCTTGCGGAGGTACCGAGCACTCAGAAGGGCGCCCCAGGTGGCAAGGCTGCGTGGCCCAATGGGAAGCTCCACTACCTCAGCTACATCCAGCCAGCTCAGAGTGACCGCACAGAGCCCCAGTCTCAGATGGCTTTTGGCTCCAAAGCCCAAAGGCCTAATCTAGACCGACTTCTGCTCAAGGCTGGCTCAAACCGACTGACCCCCAAAGAACCTCTCAATGTCATGGATGGTAAAATCAGATTTTTAATAGGTTGTTATAGATATTTCACACTCTGGCTTTCTATATTTACCACACACTATACCTAGTTTTAAAGTTTTTTTCTACATTTACTCTTAGTGTGATTGTGCGTTCTCATTCTTCTGTCTTTCCTGTCCAGAACAATTCATCCAGAATATGGTGAACCAGCTGGGAAGGCACAGCATCAACATGGAGGCTTTGATGGGCAAAGACCTGGACCAGCTGGCTGAGGTCATCACAGGAACGCTGCAGGAGGTGCACAAGGAGCAGCCTGTGGTTGAGGCCCAGCCAGAATCTGGAGCCGCTGTCTCCAGGGGGGACAAGGAGGGTAACAGGGAGCCACTGGCAGCCATGCAACTGAATCAAGACCAAGACTTGAAATCAGACAAAGGGCAGGATCTAAACCAGAAAGACACACTGAGAATGAAACAGCAAGGTGCATGTTTCTTCTGTTGAGAAAGAGAATACAAGCTGGCAACGTTAGGAGTAGTTATGTGTTTATTTAGATAGATACAAGAGTATGAGGCTATCTAAATTTATACATGCTTTATAAAGCTTTGTTTGTATGATCCTCATAGATACATTTGCTGCCAAATGTATTTTTGAGTCTTTCATTTTGAATCATAACTGTTCTTGCTTTGCTAAATACAAAAGAGAACTCGAGTTTTCACACAATCTGCTCACATACATTGTGTTTGTTTCCAGGCCAACAAATAGACGGTGCAGACAAAGAGCCTGTTGACAAGGTGAATTTAAAATTACTCTGCTCAGCCAACAAATTGGTTTCTCAGGGAGCGAGACATGTCCAAACTTACACTTTATTCACTTTTGAATGCTACTTCAGATAGGGATGATTTCAAAGTTGTGCAGACTAACCCTTACTGTTAATTTATTGAACTCGAAGGCAAACTCACAACTGCAGGAACTTTGTAAACAACATAAATTAAACTCGTTTTACAAGATGCTGTGAATCTTTTGTTTAGCTAAAAGTAAGTAAGTAAAGCTACTGAATGCACCCTTTAAAAATTTGTAAAGAAAAAGGATATCATCAGACCTTGGACCAGCACTCAGACTTAGAAATGATATTGAATGCAGCACAAATTCATACCTTTTCAATGACAGACATCTAAAAGAATTTAGACCTCTATTCAGGGTGCTAATTAATTTTTCCTCAGTACTTAAATAAACTCTCTCTTAAAAGGAAGGTAAATGTAGTATACAGGTAAAATTAAGTAGAAAGTGCCTTCATTATTTTAAAGAGACATTTTATTTGATTCAACACAGCATGCAGCCTTCTTCTCCAAGCTGCTGGACTACCTCAACCTGGAGCCCTTCGGTGATGCGCCAGAGGTCAGCATCAGGCCACCAGCTCCCCTCCAGAAAATGGTGGGGCTGGAGAGTGTCCAAAGCCGGACGACACAGGGACAGGCTGCTGTTCCCCACCGCTGGGAGGAGAAGACTCTGGCCGTGCCTGCGAAGGAAGGCTCCTCCCTGCGTTTAACCGGTGGTGCAGAGGGGCCTGACGCTCAGGTGGACTCGGAGATCCAGAGGTGGATGCAGGGGCATCAGGCTCCAGCGGGGAAGAAGCAGCTGGAGGAGCCACAGAAGAAGGACATGAGAGTCAAAACTCAGCTGGTCCACGTGGGGGTGAAGGAGTTTTCCAGCAGAGGGAAGGACAGACACTTTGGCTACATTATCACCGGCTCAGAGTGAGTTTGATCCAGATATACAATAAAACATGTTGATATTAGAATTATCAGATTCTAATATAATTTTTAGACTTTCACACATACATTATGAGGAGCTTAAGTTGGTGCTTCACTTCTGTATGCAGAATTACAAAGTTTAGTTGATTAGAAATTGAGGAATTACAGTAAATAGTAGGTGTCTCAATATTTGTGTTTCATAACTAATACATACAAATCATGATTATTATACTTACTTGTGGATTAATTATGTTTTTTTTAGCAGTCTGAATTAAATACTTGCACCTAAATTCATTAGGGCAAATTCATGAGGCTTTTAAAGAGGAATCAGACTAGCAGTTGTGAATGATCACATGCCTTTTCTTAGGATCTTAGGTGTTTTATACTACTAGTATTTCATATGGTATGTACTTGTCCCAATAAAGATAAATAGGTATTAAAAACATGGCTTAAAAAACAGCATTGTACTGACATGACAGACAGACATGCTGTGGCAGCTGTCCAGGACAACATTATAGATGTAGACTTGCAGACACTAACAATAGATTTATCTTCCCCATGTCTGTAACCTCCTTTACCTCGAAAAACTCACATGCAGAAGACATCAACAACAATCTTGTAAGAGCTACTCTCTCTATTCTTAAGTGGTTATTATCTACTGACTTGATGGTGTAGCTCACAGCTTCATATTATAGTTTATTGCTCCACTCACCAGTCGTCAGCCGCACTGTTGGACCTGCTTCAAGGCAGACTCATTTTACATACCTTAATACCAAGCATATATCTGCTTTGTTCAGTTACTTAAAACTGCCTTTAAGACATGCAATTTCTGTCAAAACCGCCCACGTATTCACGTCTTTATGGAAAAGAATACTGTAGTTTGAGATCCTTAGTGTGTGCTGCACCTGATTACAATAGCGGGGATGATAAATCCCTCTGTGTGTGGGTATTACTGTGCCGTATTACGGCTTTAATGATGATACTTTGTCAAGAAGGGTAGCCAAGTTCTCTCTCTCTCCTTCGCTCTCACCTCTCAGTCAGCTCAGGCTCAGCAAAGATAAGTTCCTATCGACTGTGTCTTCGCCCGTGGCCTTCTCTCAAATCCCTTTATGGCGTTATCAAGTCCGGTGTCAGTGGGTTGTCCTTCACCTGTTCAACAGACGTAGGCTCATAAAGGTCCGATGCGCACAATCTTTGTCGCTTTATTGCTGCATGTACAGAAACGCAGATTAAGATGTAAACACAAATGCAGTTGATTATGTGGCAGGGGAAGGAAAGAGGTCACCTTCCGAATGAAACGTCTTCACCCCCTCCTCCTCGTCTGTCCTCAGCACACTGAGTGGACACCTATAGTTGGCCTATAGAGGTGTCTGCATTTGCTGCAGACCTCATGATTGCATGGTTGTTATCCCCAGCTCCTTCGCACCCTGCAGTGAGGCTACGCAAACCTGCTTATCTGACAGCTCCTGACATTGTGGTGGTGGTAGTGGGGGGTTTGGGGAACGGGGGGAAGTGGGAGGAAGGGAAGGAGTGGAAAGGTAAGGATAGGTAAGGATAGAAGGGAAAGAGACAGAGAGAGAAACCCAAGGGGAAAAGTGCTAGCATCAACAACCAAGTCACTCCTGGAGCTCTCCAGTTGCTAGAATTACCGCAGAGGGATGCAAACGTGTCTGGAATTGCTTCGGCGAATCTTTAACTTTCAAAACCCCTCAAAAAGTGGAGAAAAAAGAGCCACCCACTCTCTCAAAGGTGGAGTGAACCAGCCGCTCATGCACGGTACGCTGCTCTGTGTTCTGTTGGGAAAAAAAAGCTGCCGTATTGTGGTGTCAAATGCAGGCCAAACAAAACAATATCCCAGCATCATTTTTAACTCGAAGACATCTAATGATTGTACGTTTTTAACGTGAGAGGATGCTGAGAAAAGACATATAACTGATAATGCGCCCAGTACCCAGCACTGCATGGAATTGGTTCCCAGTTCGATTCACATTACTCTGCTATGGAGTGGTAGCAAAAATTTGAGCAATGTCTCATTATGATCCATGACTTTTTGCTGCATGTCACCTTGCAGTCACTTGGCAGTCTCAGTGATTCCAGGTTAAGCTGTCAGCAATAAAGTAGCTTTCTGTGTGTGTGTGTGTGTGTGTGTGTGTGTGTGTGTGTGTGTGAGTGTGAGTGTGTGAGTGAGTGAGTGTGTGTGTGCCCTTCTCATTTCCTCCATCCAGCGCGTTGGCCTGCAGATTGCCTTTGTTTGGTCTATTTCCTTGGCGATTTACTCTCTGAGTGAGAGAGCAGCCACGGACTGAGCTGAGATGAGGCATGGCTTTATCAGACCACCATTACACTTCACCTCCATTCCATTTGCACCTTATTATTCTCATCTCACCGCGAGGGAGCGTGCGTGGCCGGCGTGTTTGTGTACTTTGTGTTATCATGTTTTACTTTGAGCGTACGTGCGCGCGAGGAAAAGAAAAAGCGAATGTGGGCGAAGAAAAAGAAGGATGAGGGAAGGGAAGGGAGAGAAAGGCACGTCCATATGATACAGCCATTACACCTCATGCAGGTTCCATTTGCACCTTATTGTTTGTCTCATTGCTGGAAAAAAGCGGGTGATTTACCAAGCCTGAAGAGGCAGCTGATCCCTTTTCCCTTGGCACGGCTCTTTGTGTGTTTGTTTGTGTTTGTGCATGCCTCGTGTGTCTGCGAGTGTGTACATGTGTGCAGTACATCCATTCAGACAACCGTAGCTTTTGCTTGTGTGCAATGACCCATTTGTGGGTATGAATTGTGGCAGTATCTCACTAAAAAAATAGCATTTTAACGGCTGAATGACTGTGTGTATCTCGTATGGGTATGGACCTCCGAACGTGACGCCCAGCTGTCTGTGTGTGTTTCTCCCCCAGCTCCCTCACCGCTGACCAGGGCTCGGACCTGATGGAGCTGCTGACGCAGAGGCTGAACCTCCACGCCACAGACCTCACCCAACTCTCGTACGTACAGCCCCAAGCATCCCTTATGCACCCACATTGTCTCAAATAATGATTTACCTTGCCATTTACAAGTCATACATTGCATAAAGGATAATTGTCCCTCTTCATAGTAGTTGAAATGGTTTTGGTGTGTGCTTTTGAGCTCGGGGAAACAGTGAAGGTTGTCCAGACACTGCAAGGACTGTTTGTGTGAATATTCTGTGCCACACTGCCAGAGACTGTAGGCGTTTGTTGTTTTTCTGACCTTTTGGAGTGTTTGACTTCTCGCAGGGAAAGAAATCAGGCCTAATTACCTCCAGACACATACTGATGTCTCCATTGTATTCAAAACACTGCCTCGCCACTATTGTCACTGTGCGCCTTGTCAAAAAGAGAGCAGTCAAGCCATCAAACGACGCTCAGTTAGAGGCAGACAGAGGAAGAGAGAGAAAGGGAAGCAGCAGTGGATCGAGAGCTGGAAATAGAGAAAGTAGTCCAGCAGGAGGCGGTTAATATATTAATGAGCGGGCGAACTGTCCTTGAACCCAGGCTGGTTTGTGCTTGTACCATAGTTCTGCTGTACATTTGGTGTCAGACCATGTAGGAGGCAGAGGAGACGTGTTCGCCTAAGATCTGACAAGCCTTTCAAGACGCTCCTGCAGGAGAAGTGAAGTCTGGGTGGTTCAGTAACACCCGCAGCATACGAACACCAAAGCCGGCGCAGTGCAGTCTGTGGCTGCACTGTAACTGTAGATACAGAGTATTCTGGCTCAGATAATAGCTAGCGAGAGGGTAAACTGTCTGACAGTACTCTGTAGTCTAGTGCTCAACACTGAAAATACACACAGTGACCTCAAAATAGATGCAACTAAAGAACCGTTCTGACCCCTGTCTTTTAATTCAAGCTGTAGATTTTGATGAGCAGGAACACCAGGATATGTCACCGTGCTGGCACTGATTGAGTTAATCTTGTTATTACACCTGTCATTTCATATCACTCAGAATCAACTCCTAATTGACATGATGATTAATGTCGTTATCTGGATGCTGATGAGTAGCCAGTGACGTTATTGCAATGTGCAATCATTCATATGTCCTGTGGTGAAAGAGGTTTTCACATCCTCTACCCAAGTAAAAGTAATAGCACAGCAATATAACAATACTTAATTACAGTACAACTACAAGTCACATAGTCAAAGTTTAGTAAAGTGTGTTATCAGGAAAATATAGTAACTACCAAAATAAAAGCACTCATTTTGCACAACGCCAATTTTCAGAGTGTTAGAAATTCACTATATATTACTGGCAAATTATTACTATGTATTATTATCTGTGATGAAAAGGGCTCAGTGATAATTCAATATTATCCTTAGTCAACTTTCAATGGAATCTTATCATTACAATACAAACATACTGTAGTTTATCATTGTACAGGATTGAGTTAAGATTCTGAGTAAATTTTAATCAAATTTAATTTCATTATTTCATGTGATTTTGCTATATTTCGGCATATATTGTTGGCAAAACACTCTAAATATCATGATATTGATTCCAACCATCTCACCCAGCCTTACTGATGCATTAACGCAGAGGTTTCCAAACTGACTGAGTCATAACTGAGTCAAGGCACAAGGCTGAACACACAGACGTGATGCACATATTTTTAGATTCAGTGTTACATATACTTTCTCAGGACGTCATTAACTCCAATGCCCATTACGAATAAATCCACTTAGAAAACACCAGCCAAGAAGACGCTCCTTAAAACAGCAGAATGTGCCTGAGGAACCTCACGTTTTTAAGTTTTCTTTAGTATCAAAGTAATCCAGTGATAGTTGTCTGTACATCCGTGGCTACATTGCAAACAGGAACTGCTAATAGCTAATTCTGCATACTTTTAATGCTGCCACTTTGTATAAATTACTGCTGTCTCAATTATGTCTGGCGGGGGAGCCCATATGTCAGGGGCAAGAAAAGTAACAGGGAGACACGAATGAGACACAAGACAGAAACATTTTGATTTTCTCATTGTACTACACATGTGAGTAGGTTTATGTATACGTACGAGAGTTGTGTGTTTAAGTATGTAGGAGGAAGAACAAAAAGAGTGGGAAGGAAAGAAGACAGGAACAAAAAAAAAGGGGAATTAACAGTAATAACAATGCATCTCAGGTCCGTGTTGGGGCAAAAGTGGGACGGGCCAGAACAGCTGGGTCAGGCCAGAGGTTTATTTATTTATCATTTTATCAATCTCTCATTTATTCTTCCTGTCTTTTGTCATTTATATTAATCTGTTTGGTTTTATATTGTTTTGATTTGTTTCTTTCTTTTGCTTTCTCCAGCTTCGGGCTGTGTAGTTTAATCCAACAAATCATCATATTTCAGTAGCAGATATGTAGCATGCATACAATCTGAATCTTCAAAGTAACAGTAGCTTAGGTTTAAGTATAAAGTAAGATAAACTGTGAATACTCAAGCACACTACCTTGTTAAATGTACTTTTTTCCACCGCTGCGTATTTTCTTGATCACAGTGCATTAAAGCTGTTAAGCCAGTGTAAAAGCCACAGACAGATGCCTTAAAAGAAGCTTCCACACTGTGTTACACCTCTTATTGATAACAGCATTATATACAGAAGACAAACACAGAAAATGCCCTCTTTGTTGGGCTTGCTTATCCCTGCTCTCTTTCCTTTTACAAAGTAATGGAAGCACATTTGTGTAGAAATAGCCAAGGCGGAGGACGTGACGCAAACCCATTGTACCTCTTGCTGTGTGGCGACGGCAGGTGAGTGTTTGGAAGCCTCTGTCTGAATATGAGTCGGCTCTCGTACTCGAGCCGGGTCAGAGCACACCGCCCTGCTCCGGGGGCCGCTTGCTTCTCACTCGCTCTGATGAGCCCTGATAGGAAGACTGGAGAAGAGATACTCAAATATGACAACAGGCAAGGCAGAGAGGGATTTCAGACAGAGAATATAAGAAGAGGAGGCTGAGGGTTTCGATGTTGTCGAGATTTTCAGACGCCGCACACAATTATGTTCAAGCCTCTCGCTGCAGTAATCAGCGCGGAATATTCCCTTTTCAAAAGAGATTTGAAATAGCAGTTTTGGATGATGATGGGCTCGGGGGGTGATATGTGCCTTTTTTTCAGATGACGTAAGTGTTTTGCTCGTCAGAAACACTAGGGGGAGTGGGATACACACTCACAAGTCCATCCTCACACACAGACTGTGCAGGCGCGCAAACACACACACACACCCCATGCCAATATCCCGCCAACCAGTCTGCACATACACACTCATCATGTCCCAGCAGCCTCGCCAATATGAAGTCCGAGCTTACACATCCGATAACACAGAAGACAGTGTGAAGTCCTCTAGATAACTTATCTGTCTTAACTTCATCTCCCAACTGTGGTAGTATATTTAAATAGGGTTTGTGCAGCTTGCAAAAAAAAAAAATCACGGCAGTTCAATTTGAGATGCATCGAGATCTCTGGCAGAATACGTTCAGCCAGGAAGAATGGAGGCAGGGGTAAAGATTGTGGAAATATTGACATTTACGAGAGCAAACAGAGCCCAGGTGAAGGCATTAGAGAAGGACATATTTCTTTTAGAGGTGTGTGGGTGTATGTATGTGTGTGATCATGTTCACAAATGCATCGGTGCATGGTCGGGTCCGTCTGTCTGGCGGTGCCGGCTCATATATTGCCCCTGGCCGAGTGAGTGTAGCTGCCTGTGTAGCGGGCTGACTGATGGTGAGTGGGTCTGGGTCACGGCACTCTGGCAGTCTGATGAATCTCCCTCTCTGTTGTACACTCTGCAGAGGCACACTATAAATGTATGTACATTTTCCAGGACTTACACCATGATGTACTGTAATGGCTTAGCAGTTTAGAGCTGATGGAAAGATGGCACAAGTAGACATCTCAACTCACCATTTGTGTTCATATTCACTAATTATTTTATCAATTAAGGACTAGTTATTAAACCCTTAACCCCTATTAACTAACCCCTATCCAAGTTGCAACACTGTACAACACATAAATTAAACAGAATGTGATAACTCAATCCTTTTCGACATATACTCAACTGAAAACAGTACAAAGACAATATAATGTTTCACCTCATCAGCTTCATAGATTGTTGTAAATTTTTGCTTATTCTGAATTTAATGCAGCAACACGTTTCAAACAAGTTGGGACAGGAGCAACTAAAGACTGGGAAAGATGTGGAACGCTCCAAAAACACCTGTTTGGAACATTCCACAGGTAAACAGGTTGATTGGCAACAGGTGATAGTATCATGATTGGGTATGAAAGGAGCATCCTGGAAAGGCTCAGTCGTTCACAAGCGAGGACGGAGCGAGGTTCAACACTTTGTTAAAACATGACTGTACAAAGGATTTTACTACATGCTCTCAGGAACACTTTGAGAAACACAGTTTGTAAATCATTGCGTTCTGTTTTTGAGCTAAAACTTCCATATGCACTGTTAGTAAAACAGCAAAATGGTAGCAGTTTTCAGTGTAAAAGCTCGAAAAATCCATTGTACTCTACCTGCTCAGCAACCCATGACAGACGGACACAGCTGGCAATTAACTAACTAACTTTAGCAACTAAAGAGACAGATATTTCTCTCAGGAGTTGGTGGGGACCAAAAATGGAGCCAAAAGAGTGAACATTGGACCTACATTTCCAAGGTGGACTAGAACTTGTCTCTGAATGAATGATAATGTTACTCCATAGCTGCTGGATCTGTAAATAATCAACTGCAGCAGGCAACTTTGTAAGGTGATTATATGTCAATGCTGTGTTTACAATTTGTTTCTGCTGCCATCAAGCAGCACACATCAAATGTAAGCCGCCTTAACTACATATTATGTATATTCTCTGCAGCCATTGGTTTCCATTTATTTCCATACATGAAAATCTATTATCAGACAGTAGCTGGAGTTATATAATTTATCCTACATTCATTTTGTTATATATCTCAGATATCACTGATTTCAGTTTGATTTTGACAAAACTTGCAACGTGATCTCACTGCTGCATTCCAGCATTCAGAGCCCTAATTGGCCCATTGGGGAACTACAATTACATGTCAAAACAAGGTGCCATATTTGTTACTGATTGGCCCCGACAGGGTCTTCATCATTCATAGGGGGATGAAGTGCTTATTGTTGCCTCGCTGAAACCTGTTTTGAAAGACAGCCCTCCCCAGGACTGTGAAGTCACTCTTTATTTGTTCTCTTACCCGTCAAAAATGCTCTCTTTTGAGCTTCTTGCAAAAGTGCTTTCATTTGGGATTTTAGTAGGTTGCACAAGACTCGAGTATGATTTTTTTCTTTGCTTCAAAATTTGCAGTTAAATACCCTGTTTTTCCTGACCGCTGCTGGGAGTTCTTACAGAGTCCGGTGGGGTTGTTAGATTTTATTTCATGGCCAACCTCAGGGACCTTTGATATTTATTCTGCTCCAGGGAGAGAAGACTGTTGCTGACTCTTGACCAGACAGACGAGAGTATAGGCACAAGGAGTACAGGCAGGTTATTGTAGTGAAAAGAAAACAAGGTGCTCAGCTGATGACTGTACTTTGGTCTTTGGCCAAATTCAGACTGAAAAAGAAAGGAGAATTCATGATGATTGTATGTCTTTCAGAAGTACGTCGTCTGGTAGTTTACAGCTTCTCTTTGCATCTTCACACCTTTTATTTGTGCATTATGTTAATTAATGTTAAACATAACTTAAAGCAGTAGTTTGACATTTTGGGAAAAACACTTTTTTTAAACAGAAGATCGATATTTGTCCAGTGAATATGAAGCAATAGCCAGCAGCCGGTTAGCTTAGCTTAGCAGAAAGACAGGAAATGGGGGGAAACAGCTAGCCTGGCTGTGTCCAGAGGTAACAAAATCCTCCTATTAGCACCTCTAAAGGTCACTAATTAACACATTACTTCTTGTTTGTTTGATTTGTACAAAAACTGTGTGAAAATGACAAGCTGCTGTTTTACGGGGAGTTGTGTTTGGGACTATTTCTTAGCCGGAAGCAGAAACTTCCTGAAGTCTCCGCTGGGTGTGAAGTGTACGTCAACCATGATTTGGCAGCGCTCACAGCCAAGCGCACAATCGCTGTAGTTTCTCGTGTAAAGCAGAAGAAAACAAACCCGAGGCATGAAAATATGCCTAGGGTGGCGTTTACATACATATAATGCTAGTAAAAATGTGAGGTGTTATGCTGTGTCTGTTGACAGATGGAGTGATTAAAATAGGAACGTATCTATTTGGTCAGCTGTGTTTCCCAAATTGTCAAGCTATTCCTTTAAATTGCTTCCTCTGTCTTTGCTGTTGTTCTGCAGAGTTCTGGGTCCAGCGTTGACTTTCAGACTTGGCCCCAACCCCAAGAACGTGACCACTGCAGATCTGGTTCAAGTTGCAGGTATGAGCGTTCTGTATTTTTCCCTGTATCACCTATCACACAATGATCCTGTTGACAGCCTTCATTGCGATTCATCTCATTTTCACTCGCCAGACCATTCTGTCACCGTCTGTGCTTCAGTAAATGAGAACACAGATTAGTCTCTCCAGATACAGTAGATAGACTGGTGTTCATCTTGTTCAGACAAACCCCTGTCCCAAAGAAGATTATCAACAGTGTGCAATGACAGATGACCATCAATTACTGAGATGATGAGTCTGGTGTGCACACGTCTCCTGTCTACACACACACACACACACACACGCTTATATACAGTGTACCAGATAGTTTATTTGGTCTTCTATTATGTCCAACAGCCTGACAGGTTGAAACAGGTTTGCACCAGCCAATCAGTTAGAGTGTATCCTCTTTTGTATGTGTGTGTGTGTGTGTGCACTTGTTTGATGTAGACTGATGGAGAGCTGTCACCCACAGAAAGGAGGGTTGACAGTATGCACTGTCTCCGCTCCCCCTGTTCATTGTCTGACTCCGATCTGCCCGCCGCTGGTGTCGGTGTGTGCGCGCGCACGATGCGTGTTGGATGTGTGTCGATGTCCTTGCTTTGGTCGGAAATGACTTTCAGAAGCACAGCAATACTCCCAACAGTCAATATCATCCAATATCACCCCACTGGAATCAACATGTTGGTGTTGTTATTGGCTGAAATGTGTTGCTGCTCCAGTTTTTCAGCGCGGCGACATTTTTTGGCACCAACTCGTTTCCTATTAGGGATGTGCTGGATGACGGCTGATGATACAGATTTACCGCAAGGAAGGTTGGGCCGGGGGTTGAGCTTTGGTTCAGTGGTTTCGTGTGTGATTTTTTTTGTACATGTGTGTGCTTGTTGGATTAACGTGTGTATCTGTATGTATCCCTCACTGTCGTCCCACTGTTGCAATGTTTGTTTAACAAAATGATTAAATGAGCAAATAGTGCAGGTGCTGTAGATTTACCTCTTCTGCAGGAGGTGTAATAATCATACTGTGTCATATCACCCAGTCTCTTTTCTCTTTCTTTTCCATCCCTTTTCTGCTTCTTCACCTCTTTTTTTGCTCCTCTCTTGTGTGACTGACTTTGATGAGGTGGCGTGTGGCGAGAGCTAATGACAGGCATGAGCACGGCTGAAATGTCAGACCAAATGTTAAGTCAACATGATCATCAGCCTGACCCATGTTGATGAATTATGAACACAGCCCACCTGAATAGTGATTTGTAAAAGGCGACAGAAGGAGCTTATTAAACTGCTTATGGTTCAGATACATTGCTGGTGTCGCTCAGTCCTGACTGTGTTTTCCCGCACTGAAATGTACTAAAAATTAAAAAATGGTGCTTGGAGATAGCAGAGTGGTTAAATCCTCTGTGTTTAGAGCTACATGTGTGGCTCCACTGACCTTAGACTAAATCTTGCACGGGCTTTATCTCCTGTGCCCCGCTCCTAACATTTCCCACCCTCTACGCTCACCACAGTGTGAAGTGAAGTGGAATTCCCACTGTCCTCCTGATATTAAAACACAATGCAACATGAATGCAAAAGCTCCCCTTTTAGTGTTTCAAAATCTTTTTCAAGCTATATTTCAACTCCAAATATGCATGCATGACAACACAATGTCAACACAATGTGGCAACGGCATAGTGATTTCCGAGTGGTTACCAGGTTGTGCAGCAACAGCATGGTTTAAGGAGTCTGAAAATCAAACTGACACCGACATGCGGTGGCCACCTGGGTAATCCTGGCTGACCATTGCCTTATGTGTGCCTGTGCATAAATGACACGGCCTCTTAATGAACTCATCAAAACCCCTCCTGTATTCTGTGCTCAACCTGCTGCTGAGAGCCTGCACAGCATGCTTTATAGCAGTCATTAAACTAGAAAACCAGAAAGTGTTGAATGCTGTGGAAAATTCAGCACACATATTCCTTTTTATAGCTTATCTGCCATTAAGTAAGTAGTAAGTACAGTTGCATGAAAAAGTTTGGGCACCTCTGCTCAAAATTTATGTTATTGCGAATAGTTAAGGGAGTGCAAGATGAACTGATTTCCCAAATGCATGAAGTTAAAGATGAAACATTCTCTTCAGCATTTTAAGCAAGGTTAGTCTATTGTTTTTGTTTTGTGGATTTTAGAGAAAATATGGAAAGGAGCACCATACAAAAGTTTGGTCACCCCAAATGATTTTAGCTCTCAGATAACTTTTACTGAGTTGTCAGACTTTAATCAGCTTATTAGGGCTGTGGCTTGATCACAATCATCATAAGGAAAGGCCAAGTGATGCAAATTTCAAAGCCTTATGAATAGTCTGACTCCTCAAACCTTGCCCCAACAATCAGCAGCCATGTGCTTCTCTAAACAGCTGCCTAGCGCACAAAATTAAAATAATTGATGCCCACAAAGCAGGGGAAGGCTTTAAGAGGACAGCAAAGTGTTTTCAGGTAGCTGTTTCCTCAGTTTGTAGTGTAATTAAGAAATGTCACTTAGCAGGAACAGTGGAGGTCAAGCTGAGGTCTGGAAGACCAAGAAAACTGGCCGTAGGATTGCTACAAAGGCTAATCAAACTCCCCTGTCTGACTGCAAAAGATCTTTATGATTTAGGAGACTCTGGAGTGGTGGTGCACTGTTTTACTGTGCAGCAACATCTGCACAAATATGACCTTCACACAAGAGTCATCAGACAAAAACCTTCCCTGTGTTCTTACCACAAAATTCAGTGTCAGAAGCTGCTTTGTCTAAGACCTTTGCTATAAAAGCTAACTTGGAAGTATTCCTGTTGTTCTGGGCCAAAGAAGAAGATTTTGGTTTTGAGATAATAAGCTGGAACAGGACCAGATGTGAAAGACTTATTGATTATAGAGGGCACACAAGGACGTACATAGCCAATGACATTTTTGAACAAGGAAGTGGTTTCACCGTCAAGTGGACTAGAGGAGGTTTTCTCATTTTCCAGGATTATTGGGCAGGAAGGGTACGGTGTGGGAGCGGGGGTGAGGATTTTTTTATATCTTTCTATAGTGACATAATATGTATAAGAGAGAAAATGAACAAATCCTTGCATTTAAGAAGCTGAAAGTGACACATGTTCAGATTTTTTACTCAATGTCTTAAACAGTTAATTGAGCACATTTTACTGTTGACTGATAAATGATTGTTTCAGCACTACGTAGGATGTTGTGTATTTACTGTCAGAGCTGCATATAGCTAAAGCTTATTAAACTATGAGAGGTTACATTTTCAAATGTCTCACTTTGATGACCAACAGCTCAAAACCCAAAGTGATGTAAGATAAAATTATATGAAACACAGAAAATCAGCAAATCCTCACATTGGAGAAGCTTGAAGCGGCAGATGTCCGGCATGTATGCTTAATAAATGTTTCAAAGATTAATCAGTTGTCAAAAATGCAGTGAATTAATGTTCATATTGGAAAACTGAATATGTACATTTAATGTAAATGGCTGTGGTTAGTTTTTGAATGTTGTACTGGTACATATATCGTTTGATGCAGCAATATGTTAAACCTTTTGTGCCGTTACCTTGACTGTACTCTGCAGTCTGAAGGAGGTTAATATGGCTCGGCTACATTCTGCTGTCCATCTATCTGCCCATCAGTTCTATTTGATGTGTTCAATAGACAAAGAGCAGACAAAGAGACTTGGTTGAAAGGCATGGACAGTATAGAGGAGATTTGATAACTCATTGAAAAGCATCTTTTGGGCAGCAGGTTCTTAGCGGCTGTGTGGTGAAAGGCCTGCTGGGAGGTCTGACTGTATTAGTGGAGGTAGAGGCTCTTGTGTTCTGCTCAACTGGAAAACCGCAGGACAAAGACCCGCACTGCCTAATCCCTGCTCGGCTGCAAAACAAAAGAGAAAGCTGCTGCTTTATCAAAACTACAAGGCATTCTGTGTGTCCGTGTTTGTGTGCGCGTGTGCGGATGTGTGCGTGTTTGTGTGTGTGATTTCTTTTTTTTTTTTGCAGCTGTGTTCATGCTGTGCCAAGAAAATGATTTATTCAATATTTGATGAAGTGGCAGCCAAGCTGTTAAAACCAGTGTTAAAATGTGTTGTTTAGAACTCTACTTTTTTGCCTCCTTGCTTCCTCTCAATCTCGATGTGATTTCTAAACATGTAAATCACCTTCAGTTGGAGGAAATTGGATCTGCCAGACTTGCTTTTGCTCACTGTAAAGCAACACTTTGTAGCTGATGACGGATTTGATCCACTCCTTGTTTCATCTTGCGTGTGCATGAGTAGGTGGATTTATGTGTGGGAAGAGTGTTTTTGCTTTATGAAGTGTCTACAATTATGTCCCAACATTATTTATTGAATTGATCATATAGATGTGTTTTGATTGATCATCCTCCAGATTTGTGAAATATTTGTGTCCTACCACTTGTAAGACAATTATATTTGATTTTGGAGCTTCCTAATGAATATTTTGGTTATTAAATTGGTCAGCAGGCTGTGAGAGTGTTATATGATGCCTGGTGTCTTGGCCACTGTCTACCAACTGTGGTCAAGGGTGGCCAGGCCAAACGCCATGGTGAGTGAGCGTATATGTGTGTGTTAAGAGAGGCTGGTAGGTGGTGGGTGGGAGCTGGGTGAGGACACTCCTATTGTCTTGGCTGTCACGGCTGGGCGACCCCGGAGGCCCTCGGAGGCCCCAAAGGCCCCAGAGGCCAGGCCACAGCAATGAGTCCGCGGGCCCCCAGGCCGTGAGAACCCCGGCCTTGGTCAATGAGCGCTGGGAGCCTGGGGACCCTGGGAGCAACTGGCAGGGCCATCTGGACCAGAGAGCAGAGACCCTGACACACGGCTGTCACCCGAGGGAGACACGCAGAGACGTTGACGTAGACAATGTCTGCCCCCATGTTTCTGCCGCTGCTTCTGTCTATCTGCCTCACACACA
Source organism: Chelmon rostratus (assembly GCF_017976325.1). Classification (NCBI taxonomy): domain Eukaryota; kingdom Metazoa; phylum Chordata; class Actinopteri; order Chaetodontiformes; family Chaetodontidae; genus Chelmon; species Chelmon rostratus. The sequence goes on from NC_055677.1 coordinate 8,397,004, forward strand.
CACACACACACGTTCACTCACATGTAAGTGACAGCAGAAAGGGAATCAGGGGAGAGTGGGAAGGAAAGTGTTGATGAGGAAATTCCTGTGTATTTTGGGGGGACCGACAGTAGTCAGGTTTCCATCTAAATGCCGTGCAAAGCTTCAGTGGACATTTAAGTCGCATGCTTCATCACGACTTATTAACCAAGCCTGTTTCCATTGCACATTGTTGCATTTTGTTTGTATCCATACATCAACTTTTCCAAGCGTAGAAACCTATTATTTTTATTTCCAATGTTTTCACTTGTGTTTTTTTTTACATTTATGTATTTATTTATTTTTATTATCGCAAATTGAATATTTGCGTGAAAGCAGATGCCGGGATAGCGCACTTAATGAGAAGTTTGCCTTAAAGCCAAGAGGAGAGACTTTTGGGGGCAGATGCGAGATGAACTCAGCCCACGCAATGTGCATTGTTTTGTTCTTAAAAAAATAAGAGAGCCAGTTTAATTATAACTGGGTTTCTTCTCTATCTTATTCCATTTGTCCCTGTCTGTCTGCCTGATGCTGTCTGCCTCCTCTCTCTTCGCTTTTGGGAAGGCCTGGTGCTCTCTGATCTGCTTGCAGGCGCAAACACACACACTCTCTCTCTCTCTCACACACACACACACACCCATGCAGACAACTCTAAAATGAAAACACGGTAGCTGTGGCTGCATAATGGTGCTAGCTACCATTTGAGTGGTGAGTGGTAGTCTTTTCCAGCTGAGCAGATTAGCATAGATCTCCCACGCAGACAGAGTTGACCTTCACTCTGGCAAACACTTGTCAAAATGCCAACGATAATTACCTGCTCTCTTCGCAAACAGCACAATGGTTTATCCACCTGCATCTCAGGCATGGAGGACGGATCCGTAGTGCTATAGCCGCCTGTTTTCGGACATAGGCTGTTTGTAAAGGTAATATAAGCCGCAGGGATTCCTATGTGACACAGGTGTGTGTGTGGTTTCTGCTTGATATTGTAATATTTACCATTCGGAAGTCAGCAAGCCGCCAGAGGCTAAAGAAATAAGTGTGAATTAAATTCTCTGAATGTTGCCACCACTTTCAATATGCTCATGTCCAGACACAGCGTTCATACAGCTGAAATGAAATTAGTTTTGTCAGCATGGGTTTGCACGATCAAGAAACATGTCAAGAAAACCTGTTTATTTTTTATTTTTTTAACACAACAGAGCTCTGCGGCATCTGTGTCGGATGCCTGATTGTCTGTGTGTTCATGCCTTAACATCTGTATCAATGAGCGTAGAGGTCAGAAAACAACCCGACAATCCCTCCCCCTCTCTCCCCCTCTCTCCCTGGGCTCTCTCCTCCTCATCACTGGCTGCCCTCTCTGGTTGAGTGCTTGAATGTGCTCAGTTCGGTGATCAAAGTCTTCCTCAGTCTCTTCTCCTCGTCGCCCCTGGCTCTGTGTATGTGCATGTGTGTGTGTGAGAGAAAGTGTGAGAAAGTGTGTGTGTCATCCAGCTACAAGCCCAGCTCTCAGTCGTCTAAACCGTCAGTCTCACTATCTTCTTTCAGTCTCAGTAGTACCCTGCCAGGCTCCCTTGCATCATCTTCCCATCTGCTAGAGGGCACACACACACACACACACACACATGCATGCATGCACACAAACATAAACCCAAGATGATGCTTATTTGATATGACACATCTCACTTTTCTGTCTTCCTTAACATTTATGCATTGTTGATCTCAGAAACTTCCGCTGTCTGTTGCAATAGGTAAACTACGATTTATTCACTCTGCACATGCATGCGTCTGTGTGTGTGTGTGTGTGTGCGTGTGTATGTGCGTGTGTGTGTTTCCTTGCTGCAGGATGCTAGATAACCAGAGTTGTATGAGTCACGGCAAACCGCGAAATATTTTGCTTTGTTTCGTTGGAGACTTTTCGTCTCTAGCAGGGTGTCAGTCATCTGTTTAATTCCAAGGTCACAATTTTTTTTTTTTTTTTTAAGCCATCTCTTCTTGTGCCTCCAGTAGAGAAAAAATCTCAAATTGTCAAAGACATTCTGGTGCTGGCTACCGGTCTCAGACGTTTAGTGTTTATCCTCGTCCCTGGCCCTGGGAGTGAGCTTTCATCAGCCACTGACTCTTTGTGCTCGTCTCACAGAAAAAGGTGTCGTGTGGAAACATTTGCTTTTGTGTTGAGGAGCCAAGAATGTTCCAAACGATGAATCGGGCTGTGTCTTACATTACCCTTTATCCTGTTTATCCTGCTTATCCTTTTCAGTTGTGCTCTTTCCCGCTCTTGCTCTTACTCCATGCTCTCCTGCACTCAGTTATTCCTCTCTCCTTTCCTTCAGTCTTATCCCTGCACCTCAGTGTAGGGTCAGGGCTGTGCTGCTCCTGTAAACATATTTACTGTGTCAACATTGCTGTTGTGAAGCAGCTGAAGACAGTAACAGGTGCCTGTCAACAGCCGGCCAGATCTCTAGTGCATTAAAGGATCTTTGCTGTAGACGAGGATTAGTGTCGCCTGGCATTGTTTGTTTGCTAATTCCATCTCCAAGGTATTTGTGGAAAATAGGCATGAATAATTGAAAGCGATTTCTAGTGGACGAAAGGAAGCTATCAGCGAATGGAGGGAGATTAATGAGTAGGGGTGAAACACAACGCAAATTGGAACAACGGAGCAACCTCCGAGACACCCAGAGAGACCCAGAGTTCGTAAACAAGAATTGAATATGCATTGTTTCATCGGAGGAAAAAAAAGCAATGAAATGAGAAAGACGTGGATTAAGAAAGGCATACAGCGATATGTTTAAATGTGAAGTGTGTCAAAGCATGATGCTGTGGTATTAAGGTACTTTCTCAGTTTCTCCATACTGAGCATTTCCAAATTGAATCAACATATTGTGTGTCCTAAATGTGCTTTGACAAAAATCCAACTTTCTTACAAGGTTATGAATACATTTGTTCTGGCGTCTAAACCCGTAAGTGGCACTTTGCATCTGTGAGTCTTTGTGCTTGTTCTTGACAAGCATGACAGATCTTGATTTTCCTTTCAACTTGTACGTTTTCAGCGGTGTGAAACCATCACAGTTCTGCAACATTATCAGTC